>NC_038046.1:16090330-16464253 GCF_002211085.1 Panicum hallii | reverse complement strand
AGAATTGTCACGATCCACAAATTAAAAGCACCAGATAAAAATTTAAAACGTCATTATGAGCATCATCCAAGCACCAAGGAACATCATATGCACTAAATTATATCATGAGCATCTATTTTTCTTGTATGATTTATGTGCAAGTTGTGAAGCAAGTTTAAAAATTGCTATGTGGCTGTGCCCCCAAATATTTTATTCAAATACTAGATTTCAAATGATGAATTTTGGATATTTTTACTAAATTTTTGGGTGTCCCTGCCGAGCCATAAAATTCTTGGAAAGTTCGAAAACTGCATTGTTTTTTGAATTTTTGTGATCAATCCATAATAGATTTTTGAGCTCTAGTGGTTGCATTGTGTTCTTGATGGTTTAATAGTGCTTCAGTAAAAATTTGGTGATTTTTGGAGCTCGGAAAATGCACGTTTTTGATTTTGTAAGTTGAACCGTTGCATTTTTCTTTTTTCTTCCTCTCCCGGCCCCACCTGTCGGCCTCCTCTCTCTCCCGTGCGCCCGGGCCCGCGCGTCAGCCTCCCCCTCCGCGTCCCCCGGCCCTCCGCGCCCCCCCGTTGGGCGCTCGCGCGGTGGCGCACGCCGGGGGCCGTTGGCCCGTCCAGCGTGGCGCCGCCCCCTCGCCTCCTGTGCCGCCCGCTCGCCTTCCCCCCCCCCACCTCAAATCGCGTCGCCTCTTCTTCTTCCCCGGCCAAACCGCACGCCTCCCCTTCCTCCCGTTGCCGATTCCCCTTCCGCCGCCGCCCGCCGCCGTCGGTGAGCCCCGCCCCGATTGCCCGCGCCCGCACCACCCCCTCATCCTCCTCTCTCGATTCCGGCCGTCCGCCGCCTCTTTCTCCGCCCGCAACCCCCTTCCCGACGTGCCCCTTCCTCCGCCGCCGCGGTGCTCCGTCGCGCCGCCGCTCCCCGCCTTTCCCCGCTCGCCCGTGCCGCGGGCGAGCACCGCCGTGGCGCCATGCTGCTCGCGCGCGCGTCGCCCCGCCCCCGTTCGCCCCCCCTGCCACTCCCCCGTTCGCCGGCCGCCGCCGCGTCGCGCCGCGCGCGCGCGTTCGCGCACGGGTCGCGCCGCGGGCGTGCGCTGGCCGCGCCCGTGGCGAGTCAAGGCCACGGCTAGCCTTGACTTCGCCTGGGCCGCGCGCTGGCCGCCTGGGCCCGCCTGTCGGTGCCCAGGGGCGCTAGATCCGGGTGGATCTAGCGCTGGCCGCCCCGTTTCGTTTTATCATTTCATGTGAATCTTGTAAATTGCGTAGAAATTGTTGTAGATCTCCAAAAATTATGAAATTTGTTTTGTTTGAATCCTCTGTAGTAGATCTGCTTAGATAAATTAATGTTATGCATGTTAGAGCCCTGTACCTTGAGTTATAGTTTATCCTTGCTAAACCAAGTTAATTGTTAGTCTTATTTTATGGAGCTCTAAAAATGTCAAACTAAATACTGTTGTGTTCTTTGTGAAATTCTCTATCTCATAGTCCAGCTCATGTATTTGTTCCTGTACTGTTTGATAGGGTTTTAATGCGTTTTTGGTTTTGCTGCCTGCAAGCTTGTTAAATGATTAACTTTTTATAGAAAATTGATAAAATGATAAAACCACTTCTGTTATCCTTGTTATCATGTCTTGTACCCCTGGTAATTTTATTAGGATTTTTGAAACTGTTTTGCATGGCTTTTAAGATTTGACTTGAGTTTAGCGGCTAAAATTTATGAATATCATAAGTAATTCCACAAATATGCTATTGATGCAATTTAAACTCTCATGAGCTTATTTTGAGATCCCCTGTGTGCCTAAATTAAATCAGGATTTATGCTCGTAGATGTTTTGTTAAGCGAATTTCGCCTCGGTCTTAGTGTTTAGGTTAGTAATCAAGCTTGTGGTGCCATGGTGATTTTGTTTTCGCGTTGATGTGACATTTTTCTTCTATTGCCATGTCATTGCATATCACCTCATTTTCACATCATTGGCATCATCCTAATGCATACATCTCATTCATGCATTATAGTGACCGAGACGCCGGAGGACGCACCCGTTGAGCCTACCGAGTTCGTTGAGACCGAGCCGGAAACCGAGTGTGTGGTTGAGCAAGAAGAGAATCAAGGCAAGCAGCTAAGCATGATTCCTTGACCTATTTAACTTGCTTAAATTTAGTTATTTCACTTGGGATATCTATGATTATATTAAATATTTATCTATTGCATCGTCGGTCCTATTTTCATGCAATGCCCTCTCTTGATTTGTTTATCCATGCCCTTGGCACTCGTAGCCACTTGCAACTCATTTAAACTAAATGCTTAGTCGTGTCTAGGGTTGGTAGATATCTTGTAGGAAAATTTGGAATAGGATCACTTGTTTCACCCCCTTTGTGTTATCTTAAACATATTGTCCGGTGTCGGAATGTTGGTTTGGATCGGTCTAGTTGGAAGTGTGGTGTTGGTTCGAGCGGAAGGTAGGGCCTAGAGAAAGGAGTCTCGGAGGTTTAGTCCGCTTGAACCGATTAAGGACCGTTCGTGGACGACCTTGGAAATTGAGCACTTATCGTACTACCACATATCCATTCATGGGGTGGATAAGCCGAATACCCTCTAGTTCTAGTCGTTGATGCACGGTCCTAGATGCGTGGCCGTGGGGCTTTGTAGAGAGGCTTAGGGGTGTCCCCGGTGGACCTAGGTTACTCTCCGCGCAATTTAGCCGTGATGTTCAACGGTTATAACTCGTCGGGAATGGTTGATGCGAGTACCCCCTCACCCAACGTGATCGGTTGGGCGAGTCGCATGGTCCTTGCGTCGTGTGGGTAAAGTTGTACACCCTTGCAAGGTTAATGAATCAATTCGAATTGCCGCGCTCTCGGTTATGATCAAGCTCTTTATCCTACGAAATCTTCGTAGAAGTTGTGGTCAAGTGGTTGGATGAACGTTCCCTCTTATTGATACTTAGGAATTGAGTTATCTAATCAACTAAAATTTGAGGTGGGTTGGGCAAGATAATTAAAATGCTAGGAGGCTAGATGGTGGAATTAGGGAGCTCATGCTTATTTAATTTACTTAACCCTAAAGCCTTTTTGTGAGCCTTCATATGCATTTTCCTTGACCTATTTATTCGCGTAAGTCTTGCGAGTACCTTTGTACTCATATTGCATTCATATACTAAGTTGCAGGTGAGCCGGAAGTGGTGTTTGGCCATTTCTACCCTGCCGAACCCGGCGTGGGCGAGAAATAGGCCAATATGTTCGATGGTGTCCTTGAGCAAGACGCCATTATTACTTATCGTTATATTTTCCGCTGCGTATCGTGCTTGGGATATCATGTTGAACATTAAACTTTATGGTTTTTATATCTTCTATGTTATTTGTGAGCCCGAGGCTTGTATCCCTCTTTTGCACCTTAATAGATTTGGAACCTTTCCTTATGTCAATGTTGAAATGATTAATGGCTTAACTTTGTATTAAAATTTGCTCTTTGTGGATCAATGGTGATGCATGAGCTTATGACGGTATGTGCATATGCGTGATCCTGGGCATATGTTGGAGCACATACCGGGACTACCGGATTTAATGTTATTTTCGGCGAAAAGCTAAATTGATCCTTAGTAGTTTAGATGTGGGTTAACTCGTAGCGCGCCATTGGTGCGAGTGCGTGTTAGCTCTCATCTTTACGATAAAGACCGATGTTTTCACTTAAAATGATATTAAATTGGGCGGTTCTCGCAGCGGCTGCCCGGGAACTCGCAGAACCGGAGGTAGAGGCGGCGGAGCTCGGCGCAGCGGAGGATGTCGGCGGGGAGGGGCATGTCCATGGGCGGCGGCGGGTTGATGAAGAAGAGCTCCTGGACGCCCTTGGCAGCGAGGAGCCGCGGCCACCGGGCGAGCTCGCGCTCGTGGTGGAGGCTCCCAAAGAAGGAGAAGGTGAGGCGTACGGTGCGGAACGGGCCGGGGTGGGCGGCGAGGAGGTGGTCCACAGCGGGAACGGTCTCGCGCACGCCGGCGACGGCGAGGTGCACGTCGTCGAGGACGAGCGGCGCGGAGCGCCAGGCGCGGCGCCACCGCGGGGAGAGCGCGGCGACGAGGCCGGCGTCCTTGGCTGGGAGGCGGGAGGCGACGACGCGGAGGAGCCCGGCGGTGAGCGTGCCGGCCCTGGTGGCGAGGCGGACGGGGAGGCAGGCCATGGCGCATTGGAGGAGCACGTCCATGGTGGCCGGCGCCGGCTCGAGACGAGGGTTTTGGCCGGGGTGGGTGGAGGCGGTGGGGAATTGGTTGGCGTGGAGACGAGACGACAGGGTGGCTGCGTGCCTGCCTGGGCCCTGGCCACTGCCCACTGGCGAGTGGCGACTTGGGGTGGAGGAGTTGGATTTGTGAGGCATACTAATGGGCCTTAGGGTTTGCACTATTGGGCCGAGGTATACTAACTGCCCACTGCCCATTGGATTTCTGTGCAACTCGAATGCAGCCATGAATTTTGGAGGAACATGGTTTGCCACCAAGGCACCAACAGAAATTCCTGTACAGTATGTTTTAAGTAGGAATACAGTGTATACTTTGCTGGCATTAGTACATGTAACTTGGCAAGTTCATAATAGTACAATGCATTAGCTAGCTAACAGATGAGGAGTAGTAGTGCCTGCCAACGCATCATACTACAAGACTATTCTATTCATGGGGACTGACTACTAGTAGGAGATAGGCGCCGCAGCTGCTCATACTCTTCCATGATGGCATTACTCTGAGCAGGGGAAATCCCATCGGCAAATTCATTCAACTCCAATCTGTAGGACAGGCCAGAATTCTTTCACTTGGTGCACTTCAATTGCAGATTTCTTGAAACGGTCGAACACGCGAGCCATCTCATCCCGTCCGGCCCAATGCAATGTGGTCGACTCCGTAAGACATTTCTGAAGAACCAAGACGCTGGCTAATCGCCTCGAGTCTGTTTTGCCCGCCCCACATCATTTCTGAAGAACCGTCGCCATTCGTTCCAGGGAGGATAAAACCGCTTACAAACAAGCAAGACGCCTTCACAACTTCCCACTACTCACGAGTTGCACGAGTCTGTACAAACACGAAGTGGCACTGCATAAACCCAGCCAGCCTATCCGAGCTCGCGCTTCGCACTGACCATCATCAGCAGAAAAGAAAAAAAACAGCACGTGCGCCAGGAGAAGCGAAAACCTCACGTGCGTGCCGCCGCACAAGTAGAGCAGCAGTAACAATACTTCATTAGAGCAGAGCAGCGCATACCAAATTGACTGTGCACGGGCTATCATCACAGATAAACTTAAACTGAAGCACACCAGCCAATCTGTAGGTTCCAGCTAGAGCCACAGGTTTATGAAATGGACAGTGTGCCAAGCTCAAGCACAACACTAGTAAAATTAAACAAGCCAGGAAGCAGACCCAGGTTCAGATGGCAGCTCAAGAACCGGCCAGCTGATGAGAAGGCGGTTCTAGGTGAACCTCAAGTTAAAAGTGCTTGCAGTATCTAATGCCAACCTAGAATATCGGAATGACCGAAGGATGCATGTGCTCAAGTTCAAGGGCTTGTGGCACAATGTCACATGTTAAAAAGCTGGCTAGGGAAACTTAATCCAAGTAACAGGTACAAGGAATTGACATACTAAAATTTCGCTCACATGAAACAAGCTTCGAAAGCATGGGTTCAGGAATCAACTCATAAAACTTGGGGACAGTAACAACAAACATGTCTTTGCCACCCTAAAAACGTTTTGTGACTCTGCTTTCCATGGTAGTGAGTAAATGAGCCACAAAGGAATAGAAACTCCAGGCGAGGGCAAAAGTATCTGATAAAAACAGAGTGGTTAGACGCGGAGGATTATCCTTTCAGAAAAAAAAAGACGCGGAGGATCAGTGAGGACCAAGTTTGGGGCCTAAACATGAGCTTGTTCATCAGATTGTCAGAATCGTTCAAGCTCTTGAAATTGAACAAAATGGTGTCACGAGTTGAGCATTCCTTGTCATTGCCATGAGCATTCATAAGCAACATAGCTTCTCATAAAAGCAGAATTGGATTGCTCCAAGAAATTATGAAAGTTCACATATAATTCTGATCATAGATTATACAGTGATATGCACAATCACCCATGATGCTATATGGAGCATAATTTTTAAAAGGAACTTCTATAACAAGAATAGTACGATTAAAATGATAACTCACCAAATATTCTTCCCAGATCAAGCTCAAGTGATATCTTTGATGATAGCTCTTTGAGTTAATATCTTTGATGTTTACGCTATCTTCTCTAACTTCAGAAGGGAAATACACTAATTACTTATCCAAAATGCAAAGCTTGCATTATGTACCACATAATAACCTTTTGGCCAGTATATTAAAAGGGTAATCAACACATCGACACTACAGCATGTTTGATCCGTATGGTACTGTTATTTCTAATCTCTCTGGTCAATGGTAAGGCATCCACGGCGACTAAATCAATCATAAAATCTATCAGCCTAATCTTTTTTAGCCATTTATAGGTGTAAGTGTTCTACAATATTTTTTTCTTCAAAATAGTCAAAACAGGTTAAGTGCATAATAACATATGGTTGGCTCATCATAGGTTGATGGGGGAAGTAAGGAGAAAATAAACTCCATCACGTTCGTAAGGAAATCAAGCAAATTAAATCAGAAAAATATTAAAAAAACAACTTGAACAGAGCATAGAAAAATACGACTTGCCATGTAGTCACCTGTGGGTTGTCCTGCTAGTTTCAGAACAACAATGGAATGCAAAGCATATAGATTATAAATCTTTGGATGGTAACATCACAGAAATTTGCATCAAGACAATAATGGCCTGTTGTTCAAGCGACACTGCTTATTGCTTTTCAAATCAGCATGTGAAACAGATTATATACATACTCCAAGCAGAACGGCGAGTTGATCAAGCACGTCCAAATAATGCATGGCAATTAATCAGCCTACTTTCAATAACTGCACAATGTAACAGATTTGCGATACAACAAATCCAAAATGAAATGCATTGGTAGCTTTGGTTAGAATTAACAATCAATCAACCAAATAATAAATATATTGAAGAGCAAACAAACATAACAAAAAAAGCGTAAATTAAGATGAAATGTACTCAGTAGAAATTTATAATTCCCAGATAGTAGCAAGTTCACTAATTGGCTTAAACACTTGCAGTCCATGCTAGTCGCAACACTCCCAATATTTAGACAGATGCAATCATGCAAAGGTACATGACTAGTTGATTAGGTTCACACAGATAGCTGCTAGCTCAGACAACAGCGTTTGCATGGTCAAAAGGGTTTACATGAAACATCAGCTGCCATGATGAAACTCCAGGGAGTAGGAGAGGTTCGAAGTTTGAACCGGATCACCTTGATGTCTTTACTCGCACATTTGACAGTGAAAAAAGGCCTCATCTTGGAATCGAGACAATTTGAAGAAGAGAAAGATTCAAGGCACAAAAAAATCACCATCATCTTCAGTGCATGTGCTCTCTCTGCGACGAACTTGATGAACGCATGCTCACTTTTGTTCCCTTGGAACCCATGGATAACCAACTTCTTCACATGCTGGAGACATCCAATAGGGCAAGCCTCCTGCCAGAACTTGAGACTGACCTTCCCAGTAGGCCTATCGACTTTCACTGACTGCAGATTGTTAGTTTTGTGATCTCCTATATGTCAGGTCAGGGAGACTGATTCCACTCAGTTTGCGCCCTGATCAGGGGCGTGTCAGCCATCCATGGCTGTGGACCCCCTCTCGCACAGCACTATAAAAGGGAAAGGGGAGCTGCCAGGACACGCCGGTCAAAAGATCACCGTGCCACAGGGCTCGAACTCCACTGATCTGAGAAGTGCTGAAGCGAGGGGAACCCGCATGCAGCGCCGTCACCGCCACGCCGACGCCACTGCGACCTCTTCCTCAACTCGCCGCCCACCTTGTCACCGACTCGCAGCCTCGTCGTCGACGACGACCACAACTACACCATCATGGCCGGCGCATCTACCAAACCCGACGGTCCTCTACTTCTCTCCCTCTCTATCTCTCTCTGTGCATGTACCCCAGATGTAAACCATCTTGTTATTCATCCGAATGTTAATGTCAAACACCCACTGATCTACTCCTAGGGATCCTAGGAATCTATCACAACTTAAATCAAGGCACATATGGTTATGATTCTGGTGGCAACAAATTATTTAATAAGGCTAGAAAGCTAGTGGCGTGGCGCCACTGATGTAAAATGCCAAATGAAAAAACAAGCAAGGTTGCTAAGTTTTACATGAATATGGAGCGTCTCGACATTGGGAAAGCACTTGAGGAAGGTAGGCACTGTCTTGACTTCATTGCGGACCTCAAAATGCACCTGCAAAGCCAAGATCTTGACGCTTGGGATGATGGTGCTTGGGCTCACCTTAGTGCCCGCCAGTGACGTGAATGTGCAAATGCAATGCACCGAATCAGAACTTAAGATCACACATTTGATACCTGGACAACTACATAACGAAACAGAATGAAAATTAGGATTGGAATTTATATATTGGTACCTCGATGATGGTGTTGCCAATCTGTAGTTCGTGCTGTCCCGGCGGCCAGTATCCCAGCATGCGCATGTTGGGTGCGTTGCCAATCTTGATCCTCGAGAACTTGTTGCCCCTAATGCGATGCGTCATCAGCAGAAAGAACCTCTCCAGGCGAGGAGCTTCCGCCACGGTGAAATCCCCCAAGCAAGACATGCCCAGCTGCAGGCACCGTAGACTGCGGCTGGCCAAGCAGAGGCGCACGTCCCTCTGGCTTGTGATGATGGTGAGGACCTCCAGGACGGGGCTCCTCTCGAGCAGGAAGGCGAGGTCTTGATCCTTCATGGTGATCAAGGTGAGGAAGAGGTGGGGAAAGGCGACGGCGTCCGGAAGAGTGGCGGTGCTCGGGAGCTTCCAGGCGCCGATGTGCAGGCGGGTGAGCGAGGTGCAGCTGAAGAGCGTGGTGGGGAGAGGGAGGTCGAGCGGCCAAGGGCGGTTGATAAAGGCAAGTTCTTGGACGCCCTTGCCGGCGACCAGCTTCAGCCAGCCCTTGATCTTTTCCCTGTTCATGTCCAAGTAGCAGCACGTAATCTGGACGCAGCGGAAGGGGCCCGGGTGCGCGGCGAGGATGTCGGACACATCGTTGGTGACGCCGAGCGTTTCCTCGAGGCCCGGGCGCCAGAGCGGGTTCTCTCTGCATCCCTGGAGGAGGTTGGAGTCGGCGAAGACGAGGGGCGCCGAGCGCCAGAGGCTGCGCCAGCGCGAGGCGAGCGCGCCGGTGCGCGCGGCGTCCTTGACGGGCAGGCGGGCGACGACGTTCCGGAGGATCTCGTCGGGGAGGCTGCTGATGCGGTCGACGCCGGACCACGCGGCGCAGGCGGCGGCGAGGGGCGCGTCGGGGGTGGCGGGCGGGTGCGGGAGAAAGAGGGACCCGTACGCGAGCTTGAGCGCCTTGTCCGTACCTTCATCCTCGCCGCTGAAGGACCGGACATGCTGTATGCCCGCAATGCGCCATCTGCTCTGGTCCATGCTCGCCGGCGGCGTGGAGGCGGAGCCGAGCGGCGAGGGCTTTGGTTTGGAGAGTGAAGTGAAGTGGCGGCTAGTGTGGACTGTGAAGCTGAGTTCTTGCCGGCTGCCGGCTGCCGCTTTGTAGCTGAGCTGCTTAGGGTTCGGCGTTATTGGGCCAAATGTCCGAACCCGGTGGCTCTTGGGCCCATATTTCTGTGCGTGTGTTCCCTGCCGTTTGCTAACCGCAGTACACGTGACAGTTTGACACTGCTGATGGTTGCGCAATGCATATGCCTGTGATATCAGAAAACACAAGGGAAAAAACTCCTTGTCGGGATTAAACAAAAAATCTGTTGATGTTGCTCAGTCTCAGTTTTTTTAATCCCGATTACATGTTAACCATTAACACAAGGAGAGGACCAGCGCTTAAGCTACTAAAGTCTGTGAAGTCTCTGAACCTAACCAAACCCCAAGTACCTGGACCACGAACTGGCCACAGAAGTAATGCGGACTGAGATTGAGCAACTGCTTTTCTATGTTAGGGCTGGGCCCTTAAACATAAGATTATTTTCTCATCAATTTGTCAAGAATTCAAGACCATGCAATTGAAGTTATAGAAGATTTCAAGGTCATGCAATTGAAGCTAAAGAAATGATATCACAAAGAGCCTTCCTCATCATCATCATGAGCATACCACGGCAACCAAGCTTGTTTGTAAAATGCAGAACTGGATTTCTACAAAGAAAATGAAAGTTCACTGTTCTGATGATGAAATAATTTTACAGAAGTGAGCATAATCTAGCAGGATGCATAATTTGTATAATATAATGTGATAAACATAAGGGACAAAACATTGCAGGGGAATTTCTAGTGAAAATAATGAGATTGAATCAATTTGCTTCAGTTCGTAATCTGCAGTATGCACATTCCCTTCCACATTCTATACATCACGCTAATGTTCTAGATGCTAACCATGGTTCTATTTATATTGCAGCAGACACCCATCAGGATAACTGAACCAAGTTTTTAACTGCTGTAAATCATGCTAAGGACTAGATGAACTGGTATGAGTTGCAAAAGCAGCAGCTATATGAGCTGCAGCTTCTTCAAGCGCTGCTCGTGCTCTGGGTCCAACTTTGGTGGTGTATAACCCCCTCGGAGGTCCTCCACGACATACTCCTGCTCACCAAAAAGCGTTAACTGGTTAATGAAGCTTGAGTCTCAGGTGAAATGGTGAGGATAGATTAGAGACTCTAAGCAGGTTACCTTTGTCAGCTCCTTCTTAGCAAGTATGTGGTAGTGTCGTTGAAAGATCCGCTGGACAGCAATAGTTGCAGCAATAAAGGCATACACAATTCCAACGATGGCAAAAATAATAACGATGACAACAACAACAACAAAGTCATCGTCTGATGAATCTGATCTGCGGTTCGAGGATCTAGCGAAGCATGGAAAATCATTGTTGGAAGACGGGGACGTCGAGCAGTGTAAAATGAGCCCAAAAACTCCAACCAGTGCAAAAAACACCACTACACCTGAACCAATTTGTTTGGCACAGATATTAGTAGAAATCTTGTTAGAAGTGGATACCAAAATCCTGTACTTGAATAGATCTGTTAAAATTGCAATTTGAAAAGCTATGGTTGCCTGATAATTGCAGTGGTGTTGATTTTGGAAGGAGATAGCATTCACAATTTTCTGACATGACATGTTTGAATTTGAATGAATATATTGTTCTATTTTTACTGCGCAAGAAAATAAAATTGTAAGATGAGAGTTTAGGATTGATTACAGCAGAGAAGCAAGACCTAATTTACTAAATAAATTGATATATGTCTACATTATATATGATATTTAGTGCCTAGCACTCAGCTAGTGGGTACACACTGCATTATCAGACAACATCAAACTTCATAAGAACTGTAATTGCAGTTGAAGGAGAAGATACATACCAACACAATAGTAAAAGGGCACAGGATGCTTTGAAAGAATGTGAACCCACCCATCAGCAAATCTGTTCCTGAAATGCCCACCTTTATCCAGCCAATATGCCACACCACCGATGGCAGCAACGGCCTGAAAATTCAAAGAAGAGCAAATGAAATGTCTGTCACAAGTACCTTGCACAATGCATTCAATAATATAAGGTCTGCATGGTGAACTCACAACAGTACATGCTCAATTAAACTAACAAAGGATTGCTCAGTTTTCATCAATAGAAGTAGCATATGCAATCTGTTTGCAGTTTATAATATCGCTAATATGACTATGGAATCAACAGCAACAGAGACTAATGAGGGAAAAGGTGATCTCACAGTTTGGATGGCAAGGAACACAAGTAGGATATCCCTTGCAACGAACAGTCGGAATTTCATTTTACAGCCCCCATCTCCCTCGAGAAATTGCACCCGTAGATGGAATTGCGCCTTGCATGTTGTGCAATGTGAAAAGGCAGTTCCTTCCTGAGGATATACGTCAAGAAAACAAAAAATTAGTGCTACCTTGCTGACCAAAAAATGGATGGCAGATAACAGTAACTAGCAATTATCCCGTGCCTAATTTCATCATCAAAAGCTGCTGGCCATAAGCCCATATACATGCTAGTTGCTAGCACATTCAACCTGCTGCCACCTAAGAGTTTATTGAGTACGCTGCGTACATTGAGTTAACTGGGAAAAAGCTTTCTAAGAATAAGAGCATATCATCGTACATGCTCCAACTCTATATATACTATGCTTAGAAACTTAAAAGCGTCAGAATAGAAACGAGGAAGCAACGGATGGATCGAATTTGACAGAGATGTAAAAAAAAAGGCAAATAAGCAGGCATTACCCTGATAGACCTCCAGTGGTCAAGGCAAGAGCGGTGCACGAACTGCTGCGTCCCCTTACACATGCAGGGCGAGATCAAGTCATCACCTGCACCGAAACCAGGAGAAGGAACCTCACCAATCAGCGACAGCGGCACAGCACGATCACCTCGAAAACTAAACCTAGCTACCTAGACAACCCCGCCCAACACAATTAAACCGAATAGGGGCGAGGAAGAAGCCCGCGGGAACGAACGAGGCGGGGGAGGGGTAGGCACGTACCGGAATCGAGGCAGATACGGCAGCAGGCGGCGGAGGCAGCCTCAATCTCCTCGTCCGCCGCTCCCTTCAGCGAGCCCCTCGCCGGCGGGTGCGGCGCGAGGCGTGGAGAGTCCATCGTCTCGACCGGTCCCGCGGCGCGACGATGACGCGGAACGCTGCTGCGATCGGACGAAGCGCGCAGGGGGAAGGGATGCTGCATCGGACAAGGTGGGAAGAAGAGGGAGGAGGGCAGAGCGGCGGCGGCGGCGGCGGCGACGGCGACGGCTCCAATTCTAGCCTGAGTCGAAGAGGAGGCTCCCCGGCAGCTTTAAACCCTCAATCACAGGCTGACTGGTGGGCCCTCCCCTCAACCGGGATCCGCCGCCGCGTAACCTGGTGTCGAACAAGAATCCTGAAAGTACGAGGACGCCGGCACGCCGCATTCCGCACGGCGCCCGGCATCCAAGCAGCAACCTCGACCGATTTCGAGGAGTTTTCTGAATCGTGATCCACACGCGTGCGTTTGAGTGGCAATGGGCTGCCTCGCCAAACAAGCAACAAGCAAACAAGTGATGCAGACTAAGAACTTTACCAATAAAAGAAATCTTAATATTTAAAAGTATTAAATAAAATCTAATTATAAAATTAATTGTAGAATCTCTAGACTAATTCGCAAGATAAATTTAATAAAATATATTAATCTATGATTAATAGAGAGTTAATGAATTAATTAGACTCATTAAATTCGTCTCATGAATTAGCACTCATCTACGCTTATTTAATTCTTCTTCGTTTGATATGACGGGGTAAAATCTAGCTTTTCGAAACTAAACAGAATCTGAGCGTGAATGAGAACTCTATGTACCAATTAATCAAATCAAGAGGCGTATTTTCCACCATGCATCTTTGAGAGCTACGCGGCATGGAGAGAAGGGCATGTCCACTTTCACTCAGAGTGTATGATGGCAGAATATCAGCAACAGATGAGCTCATGACTGAAGACCGGATTCGCATGAAATGCAGGGCAGGGTAGTTGTCGTTCAAGATTCGGCAGATCATTCTTCTTCTCTGCTACTAGCTGTCCAGAGTACAAACTTAACATTCAACCTCTGAATGAATTTAAAAGAAAACTTGCTGCAGTGCAAAAAGGAAAAGGAAAAACACCATGCATTGCTACCTATCCATCAGAGGCAGCCAACATTCCTTCACTGGCTCTCACTGCTTTCACAGCAGCGCGGCCAGAGATAACATGTGAAGCAGGACTCTACATTGCAAAGACGACAAGATGAAGTCCTAGGCTAGGCTAGACGCAAGCAAAATCACCAAGAGGTGCACTAAGCGTTGCAGATTACAACCAGCATGACTCCACACTGAGAAACGTCTATTTGTGTCAGTACTTGAGAAGCATCCACCAAAAATCATGTGGCACTAGCTGTTACAGTAAAGAGGTGTTTGGATCCAATAACTTATTTTTAGTCCGTATCATATCGAACGTTTGGATGCCAATTAGAGGGACTAAACATGACCTAACTATAAAACTAATTGCATAAATGGAGACTAATTCACGAGATGAATCTATTAAACCTAATTAATTCATCATTAGCATATATTTATTGTAGCACAACATTGTCAAATCATAGACTAATTAGGCTTAATAGATTCGTCTCGCAAATTAGCATCCATTTATGCAATGAATTTATAATTAGTTTATATTTAATATTTTTAATTGGTGTTTAAACATCGGATGTAACGGGATTTAGTCCCTGGAAAATAAGGCCTAAATTCAACTAAAGATACCATCCAAACTGCAGATTCCAGCAATAACGCAGGTTATCTGGAATGTTCGGCATGCAGAGTAAGATGTAAGGCAAGCCTACAGGAAGGATGGCTGAAATGGAAGTTAAAAATTTAAAAATGAGGTCGAATCTACAAGGAACAAACTGAGACAAGTTAGAATATAAAAGTAGAGAACATGTATATGCAGATTGATAGGCTTGGAGAGCCCTATCAGGATCTCTATCTGAAAGCATGGCTAGGGAGATTTTCTTGAAGCAACAAGTTGAGATGAAATTGCGAGATAAACAATATAGTTCAGGCACAACATAGACATCCATCACTTGCCAAGTGTCTAGTAACATAAGCATGCGATGAGCTCATCGGCTAAAGACCAAATCACAAGGAATACAGAGCATGATTGTTGACATTCATCAGGGCACGCCCTGCAACTACTTGTACAAACTTAGAATTCAACATAAAAAAAAGAACAAATAACATTCAAATATTATGTTGTGAGAAAGGCCAGAATAAATAAAAGAAAAAACCACACATTATTATCCATCGGAAATTCCCAGTGAACAAAACTTTGCAGATTACAACTAACATGGCTCAACACTGATTACTGTCTTAATGGGAATGCCCACGTACGATGAAAACATAAGCCGTGAATTTTGATCAGCAGTTATTTATATCAGCATTTGAGAAACATAGATGAAAATCATGTGTCAATGTGGCATAGGATTGAATAAAAATACCATCGAAACTGCAGATCCTAGAAAGAGCACACATTATCTGAAATGTCCATTATGTATATTCAAGTACAAGATAATTGGCAAGCAAACAGAGAGGGTGGCAAGTGCACCAAGCTAAAAAGTTTACAGATGAAGTTATAACGTGATAGGAGTATAACTGTGCCAAGCTAGAATACTGGAAAGCAAAGCATGCATAGTTCAGTTGACGTGCTAGCAGCACCTATCAAAAAACATGTCTAGAAAGACTTACTTGAGGCAACAAGTTGAGACTTGAGAGGACATGCAGAGACAAGCAAAAGCAATGTATGTCGGGCAAAAAAAAAAACAGATATTCACCACCCAAGCATAAACATGCTACATTTTTGTTACACAACATAAAGCAGAACTGAAGTCATATAACAACATAGTTCTATTTTGAAGACACAGATGTCTGTCATACATGACCAAATTTTTGTTGCTGCACTGATTCAGCGAAGAACTAAATAAACACAGATAGGAGTATTAACTCTGGCAACAGGAAATAAACAATTGAAGTCCATAAGACATACGCATAGAGAGACCAGAAGAAGGTCAACACAAGAATCAGGATCTTGCCACAAAACTAATGAGGAAGCACTTCACAGATGTACACATGACCAACCTGGACGCATAATTATGCATGTAATGCATTGTGGTGAATGTATGGAATAATTTCCATAGGGAAATTCTAACATAAATATATACAGTTTAAGAAATATAGTGTGCAAATGTCACTATATTTCAAATCGAACCACAGATATAACTAAGGAATATCATCATACACATGTATCTGCGATGTAGTAAACAGTAAAGAACTTCATAAAGGTAACAGAAATTCTTAAAGGGGAGCATCATAATGCAGAATTTCATGCTTATGCTATGCAACAGAGTTCATATCTTCTGTTTCATGATCTGAATGACAATCAAACTTAGATCCTGAAATATATAACCACCTTCTAGTCATTCAGATTACTAGTCACTAAAACTGATGAATTCATCTTCACCCATGTTGTATTGGTGCTTGTTCAGTTAACATCGTGTACTCCCTTGAAGATCTCATTCCCATTGTCACGATAATCTCGATCAATCAAACACAAAACATGACAATTAGATAGGTATTCGGTAGAATTCAAGAGAAAGTCACGAACAGCAGACAGTCTGAAAGGGAAATTGGTATAGAAGCTAGGGTCTGAGTTTAACTCATTACATCGACAATACCCTCTCTCACGAGCTCTCCAGTATCCATATTGCATCGACCTAGGCTCAGGCCATTACAAGGTCTTCACAGATCCATTCGCCTCACGGGCTTCTTCATCCTTTTGCCACGGCCCAAGGCCTCTTCTTCAGTTGTAGGCTCTGTATCATTTCCTCCTCCCTGAACAGCTTGTGTCGTGAAACAATGTTGAACTGGCGTTTGTTCTTTCCACACTTTTTTCTCCCTCTTCAATGAAATGAAGAGCTCATTCCCATGATCAGAAAGAAATGGATCATGGATAGAAAGATCCGATGCCCTATTGAAGGACATTACCTCCACTGTAGGTCCCAGAAGCAAAACCGTACAAGCTTCACTAGCCAGTGATGGAAGAACTAGATCACCCAGTTGATCCTTGATCTTATCCGCAGAATCAAGAATTGTACCACGCAGCACTAGTGTCAACTTTCGCATCTGGTTTGCTCTCTGACATAGGTACTTAAGGAATGCCATCTCACATTGATGACCTTGGAACTTATAGAGAAACACCTCCTTGATGTGTGATTGCACACACTCAATGGGACTGGGCTGCTGAAAGAACTCGGCATTGGGCTTGTCACTAGATTCATCAGCTACAACAGACTACAGATATTGGTAGACAACAAAATTACAGAAGAACCATGGTAGACAACAAAATACCAAGTAAATGAATTGCTACACAAATTGTTACCTTCAGATGTAGTATCTCAGTGTTGGGAAAGCATCCGAGGAAGCTGCACAGCATCTGGACTTCCTTGAAGATATGCAAATTCACCTCCACTGCTAAAATTTTGACACTTGGGACCTCGGAGCTTGGGCTTACCTTTGTGCCAGCCTTCAAAAAAGGTTAAAAAAACATGAATCAGGCACATATATACCAAGTACTTACACAATCATACACGACAAAAATCATATAATCATATAGCACCTCTATGACGATGTCCCCAATTTGAATCTTGTTGTCTTTGGCATCCAAGTAGCCAAGCACCTTCAGCTCAGGCGCTCTAAAAATCCTGAGAGGTAAACTACCATTCAAGGTTGAAGTAGCATTACCATGCAGGATGAGCCGTTCCAGGCATGGGACATCCACCAACGCCAGATCCATCACCATGGAATTGACGATGAGTGTGCACTGGAGACTCGAACTGAGAAGGCTGATGTGGTTGAGCTGGGGTCCGCTCCAGACGAACGTGAGGGTCTTGAGCACTGGACTGGAGGCGAGCATGTGGTCGATGTCCCGATCCTCCATTTTGGTGCAGAGGATGTCTAGCTCCTCGAGGTGCGGGAAGACGCCCACGCCGTCGGGGAGGTCGGCCGTGTCCGGAAAGGTCCAGAAACCAAGGCAGAGGTGGCGGAGCTTGGCGCAGCGGAGGATGTCCGGGGCGAGGCGCAGGCCCAACTCTCCCGATAGGCTGACGAAGGCGAGGTCCTGGACGCCGCGGGCGGGGAGGAGGCGCTGCCACTGGGCGAGCTCGCGCTCCTTCTTCTTGAAGCAGCAGGCGATGTCGACGGACTGGAACGGGCCCGTGTGAGCGGCGAGGATGTGGTCGATGGTGGCGATGCGCTCATCTTGGGTGGAGCCGGGGATGTGTTCGTCGCAGAGGACGAGCGGCGCGCCGTGCCAGATGCGGCGCCAGCGGGTGGAGAGCGCGGTGGTGCGCACGGCGTCGTCGATGGGGAGGCGGGAGACGACGAGGTCGAGGAGGTCGTCGGAGAGGGCGCTGATGCGGTCCTCGCCGTCGTACCCCTCGCCGTCCGCGGCGTGGAGGGTGGCGCGCCTGGTGACGGCGAGCTTGGGGCGGTAGGACAGGAGCATGATCGCATTCCGAAGCGCGGCCATGGCGGCCGGTGCGGAGAACAGGAGAGGAGGGTTTCGCTTTCGGCCGGTGGCGGTGGCCCGGTGGGGAAATGGGGGATTCGATTTCGTCGCGGGGGACAAATTCGATAGGTGTATAGTGTAAAAGTGAGAGGAGGATTCCGGCAGCGTCTGGTTGGTCCACGAGTCCAGCGGTGTGTTCTCGCAGATGGAGCTGGGCTAAAATGCCCCCGCATGAACCTTTTTTTATTTTGCGAGGCCGCCTTTCTAGAATTAGCTATGCTAGCCTAGTACTTTTGGTAAATTAACTATGCTATATTGCCACAACAATTTCAAAAAGAAATTATTTTATTTGGCACCCAAATTAAAAGTAGACGTAACATGGGCCAAAATATCATAATCTATGTCTTTTTTTAAGAAAATAGTCTATGTCTGTTTGCTTTCAAGCGAAAAGAATCACGTAAGTCGTACCAAAAATATTGTCATCTCTAAATGAGATGGTCAGAGATCACGCATTCTAGGATCATCCTAAGATGTAAAAGGCTTCTTCGACCTCTCAACTCCTATCTCACACAATAGTTTTAGTCTCGCACTTTATATCTTCCTATTTTCTCTCCCACTTGATCCCTCTCCAGGTACCTTTGGCGTTGAGCACTGTTGGATGCGCATTCACGCTCTTGGTTTGGTAACTTTTATGAAGCTAATATATTTTCCTCCTGAGGTCAGTCACATGTTATTCCTCGTATGCACATAACTAATATAGAACATTAAAAAGTAAATTGCATCCACCGTACAACAGCATGTATGGTTGTATCATTTTGGTCCAACAAGTTGCACAACATGCAAATAAATGTATAAACTTGTCAAGTATGTACATATATAGTCACATGTACGCCACAGAGCGTATTTGCTATAGTGGGATCGCATATGGATTGTAGATTGGATCACAAGTATTAATTTTGAGGTGGTGGGGGGTCAAAATGCAAAATTGATATCCTTAGCTCTTTCCTAGCGCCTCTAATCTCTAGTCGTGCTATTCCGACAATGTAGCTGATCCATAGATTGGACATGGCAGGTGGCGCAACAAATCTCCGCTCCTCTACCCAGTCATCTTGGTGCTTAAGAGGTATGTTCAAAATAGCGGGCCAAGATGTTTAGCGGTCGGTGGTCGGTTTTCTATATGCTAAGAGAAGGCTATATAGCAGGTTATAGTCCCTGCTAATCTCATTTAGCGGTCTTGCAAATTGAGTAATTGAGTTCAGAATTTATTAGATGTTCAGGACATCAAATCAAATAGATATAGGTCACAAAGTTCAATATATCATCAAACAAGTAAAAGTTTAAATGTTCTGTACATATTAGAGATTAGACAAATATAAAGTTACACAGAGTTCAGATATGTAGTGAGCCAATAACCCATCAATCTAACATAAGGACAGTTCGAACATAAACTCAAAGTACAAATGCAGAAGTTGATAAACATCACAGAGGCATCTCATCATTTCTACCCATCTATGACTAGTCTCAGTAGGTTTCATAAAGAGTTTCATGGGCATTAAGGGTTGTGCCACATCAACAAATTTGATGATATGACAGGGTAATAAACTAATTATAAGGAGAGAGGAGGGAGAGCTTTATGGGATGAGAGATAAGTTTTATCATCATAACACTCCTCTAGCGCGGTTACTAAGTTCTTATTCTTGATAATTGTGCAATGAAACTATGTACTTAGACTGGTATTATGAAATTCTACTCATAATGATACTGCCTAGTTAGCAAAATTATTGATGTGGCGTGTTATTTAATATTTATGAATCCTTTGAGGAAACTTTCATTGATACTTGGTGTCTAATTTCATAAAACTCTACTGGAAACCACTTGGATAATTGTATGCTAGTTAGCCTAGACTAATTATTAATCGCACCATTTAAAATTCTTATTTCTATCAAAGTATCATGTAATCTTTAAATTTGAGCTAATGTGCCGTGAGGAGGGGGTGATCGGGCAAGCGTTTCAATATCAAGATGAGTGGTAGCTACTCCCTCCGTCCCATAAAAACTGTCGTTTAGAAAATTCCAAACATATTATTATTAGTAGTAGAATATGACCATGTTACCTCTAATTAACTATATCAGTTGTGGTTGAAGACCGCGCTATTTATTTAGTTTCGTAGATCCTCAATAAATGCAAATGCAATGGAATCTTAAAAGTAACATCTACTTAAGCATTTGATTGGCTCAATACCCTTCTCTATGCAATTTTTCTTGGTATTTGATATTGCTTTAATTAGATGGACTTTAGTACAATTTAATAGAATACTCTTTGTGGGATAAAGTTTAAAGAGTAAACGAACAGCCTTTGTAGGACCAAGAGAGTGTTTTCTTCCTTTGTCACGATGCATGGATAATGCCAAGAACCCTGTTGCTATCTGCAAATTTCAATCTTCCTTCTTGATAAGAAGACAGCGAAATCCGCGCTCGTGGGCCAAAACATAAATGAGGAGATTGTGTGTACTGGCACTCTGGCAGAAGTAAACAGCTGCAAGAACATTCGACTCGACGGTTTGCACTAGACCAGACAGTTCAGTCCATGGGCCAGTGACAAACACGCTCCCAACATTTTGGCCCACGGCGCACGGCGGGAGGCAGTGCCAAACCCTAGACCACCGACCACCGCACGTTTTGCATTTTGGCCGTTTTTTAAGAAAAATTATATTTGACATCTGGAAAATATATTTCCGAATTTGAACCTGGGGTTAGTGCCGTGACTCATGATACCGAGATAACACATCTCGTCACCGTAAGCTATGACGCCAAGGTCCCAGCTCACATCTCGTCACCGTAAGCTATGGCGCCAAGGTCCCAGCTCGCAAGTTGACTTGGCGCTGATGTGACAGGGACTTTGGCGCCACAAACCATAGCGCCGAGCTTAGCGCCACAGATTTCGGCGCCCAGCTCGGTGCCATGGTCTATGGCATCGAGCTTGCTTCTAAAATTTCACCCCTATTTCTTCTGCCCGAGCCTTTGTTCCGTTTGTTCTAAGTTCGTCTCGATTTTTCTCTCTTTCTACCAGTCAATCCTCAGAAATCGACGTATTCAACCTCAAAAACTTTGATTTGATCCATAGATCTTCGAGAGTAAGATATCCTCTCTCGCTTTCTCATTTTTTACACGTTGATTTAGTCTATATTATATGTACTATTCAACTTTAGGTTCTTTTTTCTTAGAGTTTAGGGTTTAGTTACTTTGTGTATTATGCAATCGTAGGATGCCAAGGCGTGGTAAATTTAGTAAACCAAAAGTGATGATGGGAACAACCTTCACTTGTTTGCCACTGCCTAGTGGTGTTTCTGTAACGATGTGTTTTGGTGACGCTTGCAAGGTAGCCAAGTTCGATGAAGAAGAAACCTATAACCAGAGGTATTGGATGTGTGACAACTATGCATTCGATCCCACACCTTGTCAGATCCGCATTGGTTTGACGGTAATAATTTTATTTTTTTTCTTATATGAAATCATGTATGTGTTATGCACAATATTATGACTGTGACAATTTTATTTTTTACAGACCCCACCTCCGCTATGTGATTTTGTGCAGTCGATCGACACCGAGATCAAGGAGGAGGACAAGGAGTATCTGTGTAGCATCCTTGGCGAATTCACTCTTGTTTTCAACTGAAAACTCATACACTGATTCCGGAAAGAAATCAGGCCCAAAAGATCCCTCCAATGGATCTACAACTTTTGTAATTTTGAAGTTTTCAGTGGCCTTCTGTTTGTAACCACAGATCCTAGATCCAATTACAATCACTCGTCTTACACACTACTGTGTAGCGCCGCTCTACATAGGAGTGTCTAACCTTGAATGGTCTTTTACGTTTCACAGAATACTCCTGTAACAACCTTCTAAGTGTAGGCAAGTCCTTGAATAGAAGATCTTTCTTAATTTCCATACTATCCTCAGCCTCAGGAGCATCTAGCAGCTCGCCATCTCTTCCTTCTGCATAAGCACTACAAGAACGATTGAGATCGCTGAATTTATAAACTAGTGGATCACGATTAGGAAAAAAAGTCTGATGAGCTCCATATTTTCTTCGCTCAATGTTGCAACTGGACGGTCATCATCTGAATTAACAGCTCTTGCATTCTCATAAGACTCCTTGTCATCATCTATTTGGATATCCACCTATTAGAAGCCTATCCTGTATTGAAAGACGGAGGCACAGGGGGGACACCAATATTATCTGGAATATCTCCTGCATTTAAACAATAATTAAAGATGACATTGGGACAAATGAATGGAATTAAGGGCGAATAATAAAAGAAAAGATGGTGTTACTACGACACTTACTTGGATGGTTCTGAGTCAAAGGAATCTTCTGAGGGGCCGTACCAATACATCAATCCAACAATGTGCACCAGCATCAGGACAAATGCCAAACTCATTCGGACCAAATTGAGCATCAGAGACCGCAACCGCATCTTCCTGATCCAGCTCTAAGGTTGGGTAACGGAGGGTCAATAAGTGGCGGATTCTCCTGTTCTTGCGAAAACCCACGAGGGGTGGGAGCATTTGACAACCACACCGCTAAATCTAAATATTAATACTCATTCTTCATGACAGTCTTGATATACTTCTCTCATTCAACCTTACATGCAATTGGGACCAACCGTCTAAAAATCCGGTCCGATTTACCAAATTGAACGATCCCTTGAACTGAGATGGCATCCTCATTTGAATTGCATTGAAGCTTATCACGAGCCCTACCAAACAACTCACTACACAATAGCCAATCATCGAATATCAGAGAGACTCTGTGCATTCCACCAAAAGTGACATTCCCAAACTCATCTATTTCGATACTGCCTCCATAATACAAGGTCATTAAATTATCTATCTAGTTTGTATGCACAACGCGAAGGTTATGACGGGTATAATATACAAAAATAACTAATAACATTTCCTAACTATCTAAATTACCTAACTAACTAAATTACCTAACGAAATACCTAGAATTACTTTGAAAATACCTAACTAAAATACCTAACTGAAGTACCTAACTAAATATCTAAATTTATCTAACTAAATTACCTAACTAAATACCTACATCTACTATCTAACTAAATTTTCTATTCTAACTATCTACAAAAAATTACTAACTACATTACCTAACTAAACTACTAAAACTAATTAAATAAGGTATCTATAATTATCTAAATTGCTAACTACAATGCCTAACTAAATTAAAAATTGAAAATAACTTACGGAGGCTTGCCGGCCGAGTGGAGAAGGCCGTGCCGTTGCTCGTGCAGCGGCCGGGCAGAGGAGGCTGCACGGGGCCGCCCTCGCCGCCAGAGGAGGCTGCGCGGGGCCGCCATTGTGCGGTGCCGGTCGGAACGGGCGGGCGGCGCCCTGGAGGAGGGCACGCAATGGGAGCAACGGCGGAGGGGCGGCCGGCAAGGGAGAGGAAGAACTCACAAGACAAAGAGAGGAAGAGAGTGCGGGGAGAGGGATGGGCTGCGACGTACAGGATAAAGGCTCGGTGACATGGTCTATAACGCCGAGCTTGGCGCTATCGGTCATGACGCCGAGCCGTTATCCAAATCAGCTTGTGTGCTAGGACCTTGACGGCGAGACATGTTACTTCGGCGCCATGACTCACGGCGCCGAGACGTGTTACTTCGACGCCATGACTCACGGTGCCGATGTTAAGGTTTAAGTTCGGAAATACGTCCTCCAGAAATCCAAATATGATTTAAAAAAGTTCAAAAATGCAAAAAGTACAGCCACCGACCACATCACTACCTCACTGTTCGCTCCGCCTCGTTGAGGAGCCAAAAATCCCCGCACCCAAACCCTCTCCGCCATGGCCTGGCTCATCGACATCGAGGGAATCCGGGGCGCGTTCCCCGGCGGCCACCCGGCCACCCCCTCCCTCTCCTCCGCCGCGGCCGCGACCCCGGCTGCCGACAGCGTGGACCGCATCAGCGCCCTCCCGGACGTCCTCCTCCGCGACGTCGTCTCCCGAGTCCCGCCTCCCCGTCCGCGACGCCGCGCGCATCGCCGCGCTTGCCTCCCGCTGGCGCGGCCTCTAGCGCGCCGCGCGCTCGTACTCCGCGACGCCGACCTCCTCCTGGCATCCGACGGCGAGCGCGCGAGCCCCGACGCTGCAGTCGGCCGGATCCTCGCCGACCACCCGGGCCCCTTCCGCAATTTCAACCTCCCACTGCTCTCTTACATCCGGTGAGCGCGAGCTAGGTGATTGGGCGCGCCTCCTCGCCGGGCGTCCAGGACCTCGTCTTCCTCGACAATCCACCCTTGCCGCGCCGCGCCGCCGACATCACCCGATGCACCTCGCTCCGCCGGCTCCCGGCCGACATCCTCCGTTGCGCCTCGCTCCACCGATTCTACCTTGGAACCTGCACGTTCCCGGATACCGCCGGTGCTCCCCGTGGCGCTGACGTCTTTCCCCACCTCAAGGAGTTCAACATGTTGAGCGGCAACATGAGTGAACACGACCTCGGGCACATGCTTGCCTGCAGCCCCAAGCTGGAGACCCTCGCGCTCATCATAAGCAGAATGACCAAGCGCATCCACCTCCGCGGCCAAAGCCTCAAGTGCTTGCTCCTCTGGATGGGTGTGGTAGAGGAGCTCGCAGTGGTGGATGCTCCACACCTGGAGCGGCTCATTCTCTGGAATACGATGGGTGATAATCAGCGTATGGTACTCAAGATTGATGGTGCACCTGAGCTGCGTGTGATTGGCCTCTTGGATCCACGACTTCACCAACTCCAGATTGGCAACACCATCATCAATGTACTAGTACCTTTCATCTCTTCTGTAAGGAAGTTTGATCTACCCGTCTCAGTGGTCCATAAACATTCTATGTTGCATTGCAGGCTCAGACAAAGGCAAGCGCAAGTTGCATCGTCCCAATTATCAAGATCTTGGCTTTAGAGCTGAATTTTGGTGTTTCCAAGGATGTCAATATGCTAACCAGCTTCCTCAGATGTTTTCCCAATGTTGAGACACTGCACATTGTGGTAACATTCGACTCACTTATTCAATTATCATCTGCTAATCATTCACCCAGCTTCCTTCACAGTTCGGAAAAATTATCTTTTTGCCACAGTTCATCACTGACTGAATTCCTCACTGATTTTGCAGTCTTCTAGAGATGGTGAAGCCACTGGCAGGCACCATGCCAAGTTCTGGCAGGAGGTTGACCCTATCAAGTGCGTGAAGTCACATATCAGCAAAATTATCATCCATGAATTCCAAGGGGTGCAAAGCGAGTTTGGATTCATCAAGTTCATTGCCCAGCGTGCTCGGAAGCTCCAGACTTTGGCGCTTGTGTTTACCGAAGAAACATTCGCTTCAGCGGGCAAGGTGTACGAAGTGAATCGCCAACTGAGGGCTCTAACAAGATGTTCATGGGCAGCTGAAGGATGTCAAGTGTTTGCTGGTGGGGCCCAAATTAGATTGCACGTCGAGCTTCGCTAGAGCATCTGATCTATTGGTTAAAGACCCGTTTTGTTGATGAATTCGAAGGTGGCTACATGTTTCATTATGTAAACCTTGAGGAAATGATTTTATCTCAATTCTGTTGCTGTGTCTTAGCATTTCTTTTCTGGAAGTAGGCATGTTTCAACTTTCAACTAGCACAAATGGTTGTAAGTGTTGAAGTTACTAGCGCTACAAAATGATGTATCCTTTCATGTTTGATGAGATTTGCCCCTTTTGCTGTGGTAATTATTGGGGTATTACATCGCTTGTGAATTGTGATGCTATCTTCCTCAGTAGGATGTTCTACGGCCTGCTGATTGCACTCATTGGCTTAGCCATGCACGGACTTCTGTCAATTTCATATATAATGAGTATTATTTATGGTCTTTTCTAAATTTTGGTTATATATCTTCTACCACAATTCCATCTTGTGGCATTTACACAATTCCATGCTTTGATGATGAGGAGTCTGTGCTAGTGATTCCTCTGTTGTAGCTTTGATTCATGCTACCAATATATCTAGATATCCTTAACCATGTTTTGACATGCTGTGTAATTAGGTTTATGTTTGACCTAGAATCTATTGTTTTGCTTGGGGAGATTAGGGACTAAGCTTTCCTGACACAGGTTGTTGGCTTTGTGGTTGTGTGACTTCCACTTGCCAGATCAAGGCGAACGAGTTGCGCTTGAGAAGGCAAGTAGAATTTACTACAGGTCTTGCTATGTACTCCATAAATAGAATTTCACTGCCTAAATTAGAATTCTGCTCTAATTTAACATATGTTTACTCTGACAGTTCAGGTAGCTTGTTTTTTCCTTTTTGTTTGCATGTCACTAAACAAAAAACAAAACTCACAAATTTAGTTTCAGTAGAACACGGAGATGAAGTCCAATATGCATACGTGTAACTGAGCTTGTCTTTGAGCGTTTGATCCACAGCAAGAACTGAAGAAGTTTCTTCGCATAAACCCATCAGATTTTCATTTTCCTGCTAACCCATCAATTTAATAACCGCATAAAGTCAAAAAGCTTTACCAGTTTTCCCATTTTATAGTACATTTTGGCAGAAAGAGATGTGTGAACTTACCCGAAGGCAAAACGCCCAAGATGAAACTGGGGCAAGCTATACATCAAACTGAAAATGTATTCTGACCTGGCGGATGAGACGGCCGTGTGACGCTTAATCAATCTCCAAACAGAAGCAAAAATAGCACATTGCCGTGTAGTATCGGCAAAAGTGAACAAAGAACATTTAATTCCTATAGCGCCACATTGTGCTCTACATTGTTGGTTGGTTAGAACAATGCATGGTTGATAATTTAACCAGGTTGCGATCGACTCTTGCAGTTCATTTTCATCATCTCATTATACTTGTTCTCAACGGACCTACGAGGAACCCGTTCCCGGCACGTGGCCCGTAGCGGCAGTCAGCAACTCGCTCGAACACCAAACCCTAAACTGATAAATTTGGAATTTCGTCACTGCATGGAGTGAGCCTCGACCTGAAATCTAAAAGTGGCCAGGTAATACTTACTTTACCCCACTGTAAATTATGCATTTATGCTAACCAAATGATCAAATCAACCGCGAGACGACAGGATTAGTATGTACTTGGTCACCATTGATCAATCCCTGGGCCGGGTGTCGGCAGAAGTAATAAATAACTGCAAGAGCTCTGTCTCTCTCTCTCTCTCTCTCTGTGAACGGGAGCATCTCTCAGTGGTCAGCCTGACTGGACCAGCTAGTTTAGTTGATGGGCCCAAAAAACATCCGTTTCCAACTTTTGGCCCACGGTGGCAGGCAGCGCCTCGCTCGACACCAAACCCTAGCTCCCCACGTCCAGCGACAGGTCACTCACTCGTCTCGACTCGAGTCTGCTCTGCTGCTCCGCACTCCGCCTCCGCCTCCGCCTCCGCCATCCAAAATTCCAAAAATCCCAATCCCAAATCGTCTCCGTCATGGCGGCAGTGTTCGAGGGCATGCTGGAGTGGTTCCCCCGCCGGCGCCCACTCCATCGCCGCGACCCCAGCAGCCGACGGCGTGGACCGCATCAGCACCCTCCCGGACGACCTCCGCGATGTGGTCTCCCGCCTCCCCGTCCGCGACGGCGCGCGGACCGCCGCGCTCGCCTCCCGCTGGCGCGGCCTCTGGCGCTCGACCCCGCTCGTCCTCCGCTACGCTGACGTCCGCCTCCCTCCGGCCGAGCTCGAGCCCGCGCGCGCCGCCGCCGCTGTCGGGCGCGTCCTTACCGACCACCCGGGCCCCTTCCGCGCGGTCCACCTCACCCATTTCTCGTTGGCGTCCCTCGAGCGCGAGCGCGACCTCGCGGAGTGGGCGCGCCTCCTCGCTGACAAGGGCGTACAGGACCTTGCCCTGCTCAACGATTCCTCCCCAATAAGAGGACGTCGCCTCCCCGCCGACATCCTCCGCTGCGCCTCGCTCTGCCGCCTCTTCCTCGGCTCCTGGACGCTCCGGGATACCACCGGCGCCGAGGTCTTCCCCCACCTCAAGGAACTCCGCATGTTCAGCACTGACATGAGTGACGGGTTCCTCGACCACATGCTTGCATGCAGCCCCGAGCTGGAGGCCCTCGCAGTCATCGTAAGCAGAATGCCCAAGCGCATCTGCCTCCGTGGTCAAAGCCGGCAGTGCATGCTCCTCTGGATGTCTGCGGCAGATGAACTTGCTGTGGTGGATGCCCCACGCCTGGTGCGGCTCGTCCTATGTATGGATAACAGCTGGTGGTACTGAGCCTATGAATATCAAGATTGATCGAGCACCTGAACTGCGGGTGCTTGGTTACTTGGAGCCAAGAGTTCACAAACTGCAGATTGCCAACGTTGTCATCAATGTATTAATCTGACATATCTTTCATATGGAAGTTTTATTTACCTATGTTGGTTTCTCAGTGACTCAGTGATCCATGGCATTTCCTCTTGTATATTGCATTGCAGGCTGAGACAAAGGCAAGCCCAAGTTCCATTGTCCCCAGCGTCAAGATCTTGGCTTTAAGAGCAAATTTTGGTGTCTTCAAGGAGGTCAATATGCTGCCTAGCTTCCTCAGATGCTTTCCAAACATTGATACTCTGCACATTGAGGTGACGTACAAGCATTCATCCCGTTTGTCATTGGCAGTCACATCATCGATTGCTGACATCAGAATGCTTGGTGCAGGATTAATCTGTGCCTGAGTTCCTCGCTGATTTTGCAGTCTGCTATAGATGGTGAAGCAACGGGCAGGCACCATGCCAAGTTCTGGCACGAAGCCCATCCTATTCAATGTCTGAAGTCAACTGTTGAAAAAATTGTTATCCATGAGTTCCGAGGGGACCGAAGCGAGTTTGAATTCCTCAAGTTCATCACCAAGCATGCGAAGAAGCTGCAGGCTTTGCTGCTGGTGTTGACCAGAGAGAAATTTGCTTCAGCGGAAGAGGCAGATAAGATAACTCACGAACTGCGGGCTATAGGTGGAAGTAAATGGGCAGCCAACAAATGTTTGGTGTTGCTGTTGGGGCCTAAAGTAAAGAACGTTTGATCCTTCCGTAGAGCATCTGATCTATCCGTGCAAGACCCATTTAGGTGATGAACTTCAAGCTGGCTACATATTCCAGGATTTATGACCACTTTGAGAGATTCTGTTGCAGTCTCAGAATATGCAACTAAGAATGCTTGCTCACTATAGTTTTTTGGTGTTTCTCTTCAGGTGACAGTCATGAATCGTTGTAAGCATTGAAGTCAGGAATGCTATATGGTCCCTTGGAAAGATGTATTAACATGTCTACTTTCTGACTTTCTGTGATGGTCCTAGTTTAGTAGCTGATCGAAATTCCCTCATTCTATGACTGGATCCGATAGGAGCAATGTATAATTAATGTTGGGAAATTGCATTGTTTTCATTTCTGATTTAGTCAATGTTGGGAAATTGCATTGTTTTCATTTCTGGTTTAGTCATGCATGGACTTCTGCCAAGTTTGTTTATGATCAGAGTTACCTATAGTCTCTCTGAATTTTGATTTCGTCTTCTGAAATTCCTGAACGACTTTTGACATGTTGCGTAATTACCTCGATGTTTATCCTTGGATCTATTATTGTGTGGAGAGGTTAGGACCTTCCCTACTCTGGTAGCCACCACGACCTCGCCAGGTCTGAGGGAAGACTTGAGCTTGAGCAGCGAAGTAAAAATAGGTGTGTTCGTTGTCTCTGCATTACGACTTAATGGTTAGACAGTAATGCTACTGTGCACAAATATTCTACACGCAACATGGTTATTTATGCTCCACTGGAATGAGCTGAAGTTCCACGACTGTGTTCTTGATGCAAAAGTTTGCTTGCTCTGAAAACCCACGTTTGCAGTTACTGGTGTCTTTTGTTTATGTGATACCATTCAACAAAAAGACATAATATGCAGTGTCAGTAGAATGGCGAGGACGGCAAGGACGGTGAAGAGCCTGGTGCATATGGTCAGTTTGTAGTCATCATGGATATTGAATTGCCAAATTAGCTCATTGAGCGAACTGTTTGAATGTTTGATTCACAGCAAGAATTAAAGAAATTTCTTTGAATAGGCCTGTGACCCGTCTGAGTTCATTTTACAGCCAACTAGCCGATTTACCAGAATCCATATTTTACCATCTTTCTGCCTTGTATCTCGTTTTGGCAGAAAGAGATGAGTTGAACATGGGTGGTGGGCTGGAGCAAGGGTAAACCATGCTACCCTAGCAAAGCAAACATACGGAACAGGGCAGCACTCACAGGCATCAAGCACGAACGCTGACAAATGGGTTCTGAAGCAAATGCAAATATTAAGAACACGAAATGCAATAGTTGACAATGTTTACTTTTTTTAGCGTTTAGATTTCAAACAATATGTCACAAACTCACAATTCAAAACAAACGGAAAGACAAACACTGCTTATATGAAATGACACGTCTTCATGTTCATACATACAACTAATATAAGAGCAGAGTAAATACACTATGTAACACGCATTACTAATTTTGTACAGGCTCATAGTAGAACCTGAATTGCCTATGTACAACTCGTTCAGCTGTGGAAGAAAGATTAGTCTGCCACTTCCTTTTTGATCTCTTCCATGAGCTCATCCTTGTAATCCTCGAATGTTCTATCAAACGTGTTCACAGCGCCATCTTCCACAACCCATATCTGGCTCCTCGTCTCATCATCACAAACCCTAGAGATCAATCGCGAGTCATGGCTAACCAGGACAACACCTCCGGCGAACTCGTCCAAAGCATCAGCCAATGCATCAATGCTTTGCATGTCTAGGTGATTTGTTGGCTCATCCAGCAGAAGAACGTGAGGATGCCCCATCGCAATTGAGATAATGACGACACGGGCCTTCTGACCACCAGATAACTTATCAATCAGAGTGAGAAGGTTTTCTTTCGGTAATCCAAACTTGCCAAGCTTAGCACGGACAGCCTCTGCCTTGCTCATCCCCTCCTGGTCAGGGTGGATCCTGAGTAGATACTCAACTGCATTTTCCTCCATTGTTAATACCTCGACGAAATGTTGTGAGTATTGACCAATCCTCAGCTTTTGGCTCCTCCTCACCTGACCTTCGGTTGGTGCAAGATCGCCTGCTAGTAGCTTAAGAAGGGTGGATTTCCCTGCCCCATTAGGGCTAATAATAGCCACACGTGTGCCCATGTCGATGTCAACATTGACAGCCGACAGCTTGAAGCCTAGCCGATCAGGGTAGCTGAAACCTGCCTCAACAAGCTGAAGGAGTGGCCGTGCGAGTTCAGTGGGTTCAGGGAAGTGAAACTTAACATAATAGTCATGCCATCTCTGTGGTACAGTCACCGGTTTCTAGTCATCGTGATCATTTGAAGCATTCTTCCCCTTCCCCTTGGTCTTTTCTGCCTTTGACATCGCCTGCTTGATCACCTTCTCGTCTGCAGCCTTGTCCCCACTTCTCTTAGCTGCCTTCTCCTGCTTCTCATACTTCTAATGCTCCCGGATTGCCCTGGTCCTCTTCTGTTCAAAACCACTCTCGAAATCGTCGAAGTTGCCACGGTAGAAATCAAGCTTCTTGTCATGCAGATTGATAATGTCGCTGCAGACAGTGTTCAAGAAGTCCCCGGCCGGTCATGGGACACGACAATGAGCGTTTTCTTCCACTACGTGCACAAGTACTCTTCCGGCCACAGCACTGCCCGGAGATCCAGGTGGTTGGTCGGCTCGTCGAGGAGCAGCAAGGTTGGCTGCATGAAGAGCGCGCGGGCCAGGGAGATGCGCATCCTCCAGCCGCCACTGAATTCCTTGGTGGCCTTCGCCTGGCTGGCCTGGTCGAACCCCAATCCCCAACCCCGCAAGGATCTTGGACGCGCGTGCCCGGGCGGCATCAGAGCCTTGGAGGTTGAGCTTCTCAATTCTCATACACCTTGGCGAGACGGTCGTCGTCCTCGGCATCGTTAGAGGCCTCGAGCTTATCGTGCTCTTTGCGGAGCGGCGGAGCGCCGTGCCGCCGTGAGCTCCTCGTCGGCCGCGACCACCGCCTCGATTGCCGTCCGTATGTCGCTGGCGACCTCCTGCTCCACGAGAAGCACGTCGATGTTCCGCGGCCCCGGGAGCTCCCGCCGCGCGAGCTTCTTCAGCAAGCTGGACTTGCCCTTGCCGTTGGGTCCCACGAACCCGTAGCGGCGGCCGTGCGAGACTCGCAGCGAGGCGCCGTCGAGCAGCTTCGCGCCGGGCGCGGACACGAAGAAGTTGCCGAGCACGATGTCCCTGGCGTTGTCCGCGGCGGCGGAGGCGGGCCCCTTGGCGGCTGGGGCGCGCGCCGGGCGACGGAAATGGCGTCGCAATCGTCGCGGAGCGCCTCCCGCCTGGCGGCCTCCGCTTGCGTGGCGGCCTCGTGCTCGCGCCTCTCCTTCTTCCTCGCGTCCTTGGCCGAGGGCGCCGCGGCGCTGAGGTCGGCGGCGGCTAGGGAAGCCCTGTTCCTTGAGAAGAGAGAGGCGCGGCCGGCATATCCTCCTCCTCGTCGTCGGAGGGGGGGCAGGTCGACGTCGCCCAGGTAGGACGACGCCTGCGCCTTGGACGGCTTGGCCTTTGGGCTTGGAGGGCTTTGCCGCCATGACCGCCGGCGCGTCCAGACTGGCGAGCATAGCGGAGACGGAGACCGGCCTGTCCTTCTTCCCGGCGGCGTGGGCACCTCTTTCCTTGCGCCCCATCGATGCGCTTGCGGCGGCGGCGGCGTGTTCCGGTGGCCGTGGCCTTTTGGGCTTGGGCTTAGACGTTTCGCTTCTCTCTCCTCCGATCGAAAGGCATTGACATCGAGTCGGACAGAATTGGACTCGGGACACGAGAAACCCGCGTGCGGACCTCCTGGGCCGAAGCGGGCTCCTGGGCTTGAAGCCCGCTTCGGCCCAGGAGGTCCGCAAGGCAGGCAAGCACCGTCGCCTCCCATCCCGATCAAGGATGCGTCCACACCACCGCGCTCTCCACCCGCTAGCGCCGGCGGCGCTCGGGGTCCACGGCAGCCCCCCTACTACCCGGCGCCTGTTGAGGACCTCGTCTCCGTAAACCTCCCAGCTCAGAGACGACGTGCCGTTGAGGCGTTGACACGCGGCTCCCCCATGCATTCCGCTAATATTCGGGGTCATGTGCGCGGGTACGATGTAACCTGTCACATAGGATCCAGTTACGGCCCACGGTTGCTGCTGCCGCCGCTCACCGTGCTAGGGTTAGGGTTCTAGGGAGCGACCGCCGGCAAGGTGTAGGAGGTGGGGGAGCAGCCGGCGGCGAGGTCGTCGCCGGCCGAGGTGGTGGTCGAGGTGGTGGTTTTAGGGTTTCGGATTTTCGGGGTGGGGCACGGCTTCCATAGCCGGCGGCTCTAGAGGGAAGGTCGGGGGCGGCGGCGGCGGCCCGGCGATGGTGGCGGTTTGGCTGGCGGTGGAGACAAGGTAGTGCGGGAGCATCGCATGAGGTGAGAGCTGTGCGACGAATAGATCCGAATTACATATAGAACTGGGAATAGTTCCCAACCTCCTCCGCTGCGCTAACGCCCGCCGGTCTACCTCGGCTTCTGGAAGTTTCCGGACACCACCGGAGTCGGCGTCTTCCTCGAACTCTTGAAGCTGTTAGTTTTAGTTTGATCCTATTGTTTGGCAGGCGCGGGGTGGCAGCCTGCCGTTTGTCCAAAGCGGATTCCTCACGGGCCCATGAAGAAATCTGGCTGGTCCAGCAGTGTGGGTGTGATGACCACGGTCTCGGGATTGATGGAATGTTCTTACAGTTATTTACTCTTGTCGTTGCAGTTGTTTACTTATATCAATGCACTGTGTCTCAGTATCGATTAATCCACTTAAGGCCGGTCTTAATGTACAGTTTTATAGCACAGTTATTAAGATTGAGAATTAGGTAACTATACTGATTGAGTTTCTCGGGGATGAAACTCCTCTCTCATCCCATAAAACTCTCTCCTTCTCTCTTCTCACCATGTCAACAAAATTGATGGTGTGGGATAAAATTTAATGCTATGAAACTCTCCATAAAATACTCCTACAGCTTGCCTTGTTGAGTTGCCCAAAAATGCTTGAAACACTTCCAAAACAACTGCTGGTAATACTCCTACAGCTTGCCTTGTTGAGTTGCCCCAAAATGCTTGAAACACTTCCAAAACAACTGCTGGTCAGAATTCGTCTACTCCTTATTTAAAGAAAAAGAACTCGACAATTCGTCATTTCCTTTTTTTTTTGCGGAAGACAATTCGTTAATTCGACTGTACATTATATGATGCTTGCTTCTTCTCAATAGTTACGAGCACTAGAATAGATACGAGACCCTACAATGGTGGTATACTGCAGAGCTGCATGGAATTAAGCCCCCACTAGGCCACTAGTTAGTTGTAACATCAACAGGAGATTCATAAATACAGGCAGAGTGAACGGCATCTGAAAGACAGAAACAGGACAATTGCTTCATGTTGAAAATCTGAAGCGACAAGGAGCACAATAAGTTAGAAGCCGTAACCCACAAGTTTGTGCAAGACCGATTAAACAGATTGCAGCAAAGAAAGTACAACTAGCACTCTTTCTTCCAGCATCTGAATTTATGCTAAATCAACATAGCTTGCATCACCGCAATGGTGCTCACATCACAATAAAAGAAACCAGAATAACCATAGGACCACAAGGGTAGTAATACCAAATTATCAAGTACATCAACCATCAAAATAGTCTCAGTCCTGCGAAACTTCAACACTAAGCTTCTCATGCTACATGTGCTACTACTAGGAACCTGCACTATCTTCAGAAAAAATACATGCCAACAGTCTGAAAGCAGTTACTTGGAACAGAACACAATACTTGCAGACAAAGATAGCTTGGACCATGAGACATACAGCTCGTGCTGGGTTCAGCAGCAGCAATAAAAAGGGTCAGCAACATCAAAATCAGATGCTACTTTGCAGCTCCAACAAGTACCACCCCGAGAGATACTGCTCTCCAAGATCACCAGTCTACAATTTTCACTGGCCTTTTTCACAGATGATAGATCCTTATTCAGTTTGGCAGCTGCATTGTCCCCTGAAGAGAGACTACCTTTGACAAACAAAATGACCACCTCCCGCAGCACCTGCGCATTCTCCAGGATGAACTTCAGGAAGGCAAGCTCGCTACGCTCCCCACGACACTCATGGAAAACCATCTCCCTGATGTGTGACTGCACGCATTCGATGCCGCTGGTCTCCTTCCAGAATTTCTGATTGAGCTTACCAGCTGGTTGATCAGTTTCCTCAGACTGCAAACCAAATCAATTGGTGGTTCAGCTACTTAGTAATGGATCTTGGATCATACAGCTCAGCAGCAACCAAATGGAGGTGATACAATTGTACGCCAATATAGCCAAGGGGTGGTTCAATTCACCTTGATATGCAGTGTCTCTATGTTGGGAAAGCATCTGAGGAAGCAGGGAATCATCTTGGCTTCACTGCGAACTCCAAAATGCACATTCAAGGCCAATGTCTTGACACTTGGGACGATGGTTCTTGGGCTTGCCCTGGTCTCAGCCTGCAATTCATACAATTTTGCAATGAAGTCCGCAAGACCTTTGATGCATCGATGACAAGTAAACTAGTAATCATCACTGAAAGGAAGGGAATGAGGGAACAGTACCTTGATGATGGTGTTACCAACTTCAAGAACATGTAGTCCAGGCATCAAGTATCCCACAAATCGCAGCTTGGGCGCATGGCCGAACTTGACCCTGGTGCCAACTTTCTCATCGCTTGTCGCCTCCCACAGGAAGAGCCGCTCCAGACGCTGAGCGTCCACCACGGAGACGTCATGGACAATGCACATGCACAGCTGCACACACCGCAGGCTGCGGCTGATGATGCGGAGGTTCACATACTTCTGGCTCGCGTAGACCACAAGGGTCTGCAGGACGGGGCTCCTGGCGAGGAGGAAGTTGAGGTCCCTGTCCTCCATGGCGATGCAGCCGAGGCCGAGCTCAAGCAGGTGGGGGAACGCCTTGCCGCGCGGGAGAGCCGAGGTGTTAGGGAACCCCCAAGCCCCGAGGTAGAGACGCTTGACGGAGGCAAGGCTGAAGATCGTGGTGGGGAGGGGAAAGTCGAGCGGCCAGGGGCGGTTAACGAAGACGAACTCCTCGACGCCCTTGACGGCGAGGAGGTCGAGCCAGAGCGCGAGCTCGGCGCGGTGCGCGCCCATGGAGATGCGGGTGAGGTTGACGCAGCGGAAGGGGCCCCGGTGGGCCTCCAGGACGCGGGACACCGCGGCGGTGACGGAGCCGGTGCCTGCGTGGTGGGGTGAGTCCTCGCCGCCGGCCGATTGGAGGAGGTGGGCGTCGACGAGAGCGAGCGGCGCGGAGCGCCAGAGCGGGCGCCAGCGCGAGGAGAGCACGGCGGTGCGGGCGGCGTCCTTGGCGGGGAGGCGCGAGACGACGTTGCGGAGGATCGCGTCCGGGAGGGCGCTAAGGCGGTCCTCGGAGCCGCCTCCGGGGGGCGAGCAGTCGGCGGAGAGGGAGGAGGCGGCGGAGACGGACGGGCAGGGGAGAAAGCTGTGCAGGAGGTCGTACATGAGGTCCATGGCGGGGTTCACCATCTCCGCGCCCATGCCGTGACTCGCCATCTGGTGCAGCATCGTCTCCATTGTGATCAGCGGCGGTGGCGGCTGCCGTTCCATGGCGGCCGCTTGCTCCGTGGGGGACGAGGCTTTGGTTTGGGGAATGGGAGAAGTAGCGAGGCCGCTGTTGCTCGGGGAGGCGGCGGCGGACTGTGGGGGCTGGGGAAGTGGGGAGTGGGGAGTGGCCGACTGGGGATCAGCCAACCTCTAGGGTTTCCATTTGGGAACATATTAACATTGCGTGTGATAAAAAGATACTCCATCCATATATTTTGTTATATATCTATATATATCTAGATATCTAGATTTGTTAAAATAATTTATAATTTAAAACGGAAGGAGTAGTTCTTTTCAAAATAGTAAAAATTGTTTGTCATGTGAAAGAGATATCCAACATTCTATCTCAAAATTGAGAGACTGGCCTACACCCCTTACAAATTTCTACAAAAAAGTATTCTTTATAGACGTAAGCATGGTACATAGCTAAGAGTGGATTTTCCTATTCAGCGCATTTATAATATTTTTTTCTGAAACTAGATTGTATTTGAACTTCCAGGATAGTTATTAATAGTCTATATACTGTTGCAACCTAACGATGAGATCAAACTATAACTTGACATCTTAATTTCTGGTCGGTCTTTTTCTTTTATCAACTTTGGTTCAAAGATGAACTTAGCATAGCAAGCAAGGGGACGACTTCAATCCATTGCGATATATGTTCAAATGTCATTGTTTTCAAAGACATATATTATATACAAAGCTATAATATTTAGTGATGCTAATACGGGTGAAATCACGATTTAGAGAAATCATAGATCTTAAGTGGAATTTCAGAAATCTTTGAGTTTTTTTTATAAACACATTCCCTCGCAAGTCACTATAGATTAGAGAAAAAATGAATTATTTTTTTCTCTAATCCCTCTTAATTGGTACGAATGGGAGGGGATTATTATGATTCCGAATAAGGCATTGGGAATTGTTATACCAAAACACTTTGTAGCTTTTGAAAATCAAAATTTCTTTTCAAAACTCTTAAAGAAACTTTAGGTGTGTTTGCGGTTTCCGACTTCGGTCGATTCATAATATGAGGAGGGAAAAGTCTCGTTTGGTTGCAAGTTGAATACAAGCAACCTGCACTAGCGGATGCAAAAAAGTTTCTCTTACTAACATGGTGGATATGCTCACTCTTCATCCAAATATCTAAATAGGTTATTGCATCCGTAGATGCTGGGTTATTGCATATGTTTCTGCAACCACCCAAAAACTCCATTTTTCCAAGGTCGGTGCATCATGCTTGTGGAACGTACGACGCGGTTCTACGAAACCCTATTCAAGCTACCAAACATACATTTTGTCTCATACAATATTTTCACATTGTCTCCTGAGTTTAGTAAGATCTTGTTAAGACAACCTTTGGGCCCATGTGTGACTCACTCATGCCCACAAAATGCAGCAGTGAATCCTAGCTGCTCTCGCTCATGCATGAAATGAAATTGATTCACCATTCCGACCACTCCACCAAACCGGAAACCCACGTCTCGCTCTGCGCTGGTTGAAGTGGATGCGGTCCTCTAGTTCATTCCTAGCCCCAACATTATCACGAGCACCACCCCGCTCCACCACAACCGATGAGTCTGATGAGGCCTAGTGAAACCAAGATATGGGACCATTTGCTTAGTCAGTCTAGAATGCAGATTTTGAGGAAAAGATATATCCATGAAACATTCAATTTTTGTAGTAGTTAAAGAAACCTTGTTATTTACCATTGTATGGAATATCAAAATAGAGGTTACATGTATGGTGCTTCATTTGTACCACGTGTACTGCAAACGCTAGCATGACATCAACCGTGGGCTTGGGTGGTTGATCTGTCAGCCCCACTTGTAAGCATGTAGGGCCCATAGGAAGGTGTTGATATAAAAATCTGGCGGCGATCTTCATGTAATAGAACACGCTAAGATCTGAGAGATTTGCTTCACTTGTGAAGGTCCTGATCTAAAGGTTCGTGGCATGCCAGTTAATTTGACTTGTAGTTAATAAAAAAATAAATTTATCAATATTTAAACAGAACTTATGCTCTGGGATTCCGAAGTGTTTCGATATGGCATCGGCTACGAAGTCCGATACGTAAAGCAAGACCATAGGCTAAATTTCTGAATTGTAGACATAATTAATTTTAAAGCGTACGAGTGAGCCATCGGCTAAACAGCTGACTTGATTCATGGACTGTATTAAGCATGTTCTTTTCCATAAAAAGATAAATCTAGTAGATATTATTTAATCTAGCGTCACTATCAAAAGGATTAGACTTAACCGAGACAACTTATGATAGCAGGGTGATAAATTAAATAAAACATGCCAATGGATCTAATTTTGCTTTTTCTATTTTCTTTTTTTTCTTGCTGATGCTCCGATAGAGTTGGCCATAGTCTTTTTCATTCTTATTTTGTTTCTATTGTTCCTTACTATTTCTTTCCTTCCAAATCTTTATTTTTTCTTTTCTTGTCCTATTCCTCACGTTCCAAAATTATTATTTATTTACTCCATCTAATATATCCTCTCAATATATATTAAATTCTTTATTATTTTTTCCTTTTATTTCATTTTTTATGTCCTAACTCATGTAGATATTATTTGGGTTTATAGTTTATCCATCTTTATTTGTTATATAATTGTATGTCAATAGACTTGTACTTGATTGTTTCCATACTGAACTATTTGTTCGCATTAAAAATGATTAACGCTCAAAATATATCTTTTTTTTATTCATACTGTAGACTTATTGGGTGATCAACACTGATTTATTCACTTTGTATAAATTGTTTCCAATTATATTGGTTTGTTTGCGATATGGAAATATTTGATCTCCATGTAGAACAATTTATTCACGTGTTCAAACATTTCGATCACTTTATAGATAAAATTGTTCATTATTCTTTTTAGAATAAATTGTTCACTTGTAAGAATAATTTGTTCACATGGATGTGTTGTTTCGGATGTTCATGTAATTTGTTGTTGAATACATATTTTTTTCTATGAGTACATATAATTTTCTGTACATGCACAATTGTTTAGTCCCATGAGTTTATATAATTTGATCTAGCTGTACATGCCTTATAAAAATTGTGCATCTGATTGAAAAATGTTAATATTTTTTTCCAAATATAATCAAGTGGGATGTTGTATTGAAGTTCTTGTTATAAGAAACTCAATGGTTAGATAAATGGTTTAAGATTTATGATTTTTTTAATTTTTGAAATTGCATACATGTGGGATGACGTTATCAATTTTGACTTTCTTGCATGCATGCAGATTTCTCGAAAGCTAACCGTAGAAACAGTCTATGGAGGTAGGCTTTGATGGACCATAATACAGTAGTAGGCCGTGGTCCCCACCACTTTCCTCTCTAGTTGATGTGCCCTTCAGGCGATGGGTAGCGATAGTGTCACCTTTAATGATGTACACCCGCACCCCGTGCACGTGGCATCATGCGGCTAGGACCTGTGCAGGCTGCGCTGCCAATGGGCCAAGCTGGGGGCTTCATAGAGTGCAGGCCAGGCCTTGGTTCTAGTTTTGTTGCAAACCGAGGTCCTATCTTAGGATACATTTTATTTAATATAATTTCATGCGATTAAATGTTTTGGATATGAATCAACAATTCAAACCAGCTCAACCTACCAAAACCGAAGAATGTCCAACTCATATATGCAGTTATGAACTAACTTTCAAATGCATAATTTAAATTTCTGAGAATTAATAGGATAAGGTCATCAGAATAACTATTTTTGAATTATTCTACACTACACCATACCGTTCAAACTAAAGTTTCTAAAAGTTTAAATTGCACACATTAACATCACATACAATATCAGATGGTACATAAGGCCATGCTTGAAAAGGCCAACACGGCCAAGCACTACTGCATAATTCATCATTTGTGCCGATTATTCAACTAGCACTACGCAAACTGTAGTACGGCCCATGGTTGCACCTGACAACACATCATATTATCGCAAAACTAGGACTACCCTTTACTGAATTGCAAGTGAGCGAGGTTGATGTCAATGAAGATCAAGGGAAATGAATTATTTTTTGAGGTAATCATACTAGTTCCATTTTGCTATAGTTTATCTTTCCATACACTATTGGAGAGCGCCTCATATATGTCGGCTCATTCGTGCAGGCCCAAATAATGCCGGTATAGATGGTCCATCTGCACCGGCCACAACTACAGAAAATATTTTTAGGGGCGGGTAAAATAGCATTTGTAGGGGAGGGTGCTACCTGTCTCAGTTTCTCGCAGCTAGAAATAGATGTTTGCAGGGGCCCTGAAAACTGATCTCCAGGGGGAGGTTGTGCCCTAACCCACCCATGGAAATAAATTTTCAGGGGCGGGTTAGGGCATGACCTGCCCCTGAAACATCCTTCCCACCTAAAATTTCACTGATTTGAATTTAAAATTTTCAAATCTATTTCTCGCTACCTTTTAAAATTTTGTTTGCCGCCAATTTTGATCTATCGAGCTAGTGCACGATTGAATGTCATAGTGATCGACATGGAATATGTTTCATGAATATAAATAATTGCACATATAATATTAAATTATAAAGTAATAAAGCACATATATCATTACAGTGCATCATTAGAGTACATCATTAAAAGTGCTGCTTGAATACATGTTTTTCTTCTATTTTCCAACGCTGCTTGAGGCGGCACGGTGCTGCTGGTTCGCACAGTCACGAAGACTAATGTATATAGGGTCTGCTGCTAATTTGTAGTCTTTTTTAAAAAATGTGCCGTCTGGGTGGATCACTTCATGCATAAAGAAACGATATAAATCGGCTACTACTTCTAGGAGTTGTTTCTCATGGAGTCCCCCATGTTCCTTCTTGGATGAATGTGCAATTAATGAATCCACGGAAAGATTAAGCAAATGTTAGATAGACGCAAAAATAATATACACATATATATCTATATCTAATAAAGATTAGTCCCATACACGTTCAGGATCTGTTGTGTATCTCCCTTGCACCCTCGAATGCTCGCACATGTAAACCCGCAGTACACGAATTTGCAGGTTGCTTTTGGCACAAGAAGTTTGTGCATAGAGTCATTGCTGAATCTTTATCGGTGGGATGAGCACCTCCTTTTCTAATGTGGCGCCCTTAAGCCCTATTTTAAAAAGAAATGAGAAGTTAGTTTATAAATATTTACTTTTATGGAAAAATTAGCGTGATGTACGTATGGAAGATAAGAAATTCGCTAACATTTCATTTTGAGGATGAATAAGAAATTATTGTATCTACTCTTTGGCTAATCCAAGGAGTCCAATACGAGGACTCTTCCAAGCTTTGGCTGTATCAAAAAAGTAATCCAGTGATTTCTGTAAAAATATTATATACGATTTTTAGCCATGGATCGGAGCAAGTGTATATTGTTAGAAAAGATTGAAATTAGACTTACCCGATGTGGTATGGCGCATATATGGTATCAGCCACATCTTGACAGTTTACCATCGTAACCCCTATGTAGACCGCAACCCTCTTCATGACATCTCTATGATATGACATTCATTTCTTATTTTTCTCCTCGGGCGTTTCACACCCAGCTGGCATGTTACCATCGTCCGCCTACTTACTTGGGCTGGTGTGCCTGGTCTCGCACATAGCTGAAATAGCTGTAGGATCAAGATATCTCCTCCTTTCACCTAAAACAAGAGCATCATTTGTTTGCATCCTATAGAATTGAATGTATGACAATTAATTAGATATGCATATATAGTAATTAAGGCCATAGCATACAAGATATTAGTATTGATGAGGCACTTACATGCACCAGAGTCTAACCATTTCGATGTCTAGTTCACCTAGGTGGAACATGTTGTGGGTGTCTCAAAAATCGAACATGACATCCATGATGCCCTGACCTTGAAGTCCGAATACTTGCACATGGTACGGAGCGCATAGGGTACGGATCCCAAGTCTACATGCCCTTAGATACCAATTATGCTTCCTCTGCATTTCACTTGGAACCGCTATGATAGCCCAGTCGGGTAGAAATGGTTTACCATACTTAAATATTTTAGGACAATCCAATAAATCTGGAAGTATATCAACCCCAACATTCTTTTTGAAGTCCGTGTCAGTGCGGGGCAAGAAAAAGCCCTGTCATCTGCTGGAACAAGAATTGGAATCATCCTTTGACTTAGCTTTTGACTTGTCCTTTTTGTTTGCGGTGTGCCATAAATCTGCAATCCCTTTCCCTTCTAGATCGTTCCCTAAAGCCTGTATCACTCGGTGCACCAACTGCGGAGCCTTTGCCGGAGCCGTTGGTGGAGCCGGTGGAGTATGCTCTCGTGATCGGGCAACCTGAGCCGTTGGTGATAGTAGGGTCGGTGGTGATAGCTCTCGTGATCGGGCAACCTGAGCCGGTGGAGATAGCAGGGGCGGTGGTGACGACTCTCATGGTGGTGGTGATGGCGGGGCCGGTAGAGTATGCTCTGGTGCTACCCCCTCTCGTGGTGGTGGTGATGATGGCGAGACCGGAAGAGATGGAAGAGTCGGTGGAGCATGCTCAGGTGCTGCCCCCTTCTTGTTGTTGTGATAGTGGTGGCGATGTATGATCCGGAGCAGCAATAGGTTGTGCACCAAGCAGAAGCAGTACGATATCTCGTTTATGCCACATAATGGAACTGCTGACTCATTGTCCAAGGCAATTCTTCCCATCCATAGTGGGGATGTCTATCTTGTTATCCTTATAGCTTGATTTCAGGAGTTGCTCCACATGTACGCATACATATAGGGGCGGGATCTGTTTTCCCTCAAACAAACCTCCACCCGGATACACCTGGGCCTTGGCAACTTCCTTTGTCTTCCCAGCTCTGTCGATCGGATACAACACCAACCAGGGAGTAGTAACGGATATGCAATCTACTGGGTATCGCTGTGCCGTGGTAGATGCGACACTGCTTTGAGAACATGCCGTATTCGCTTGGCTCAATACAGGAGGGGGCATCATCACCATCTGCTATTGCCCCACCTCTTACGATGGGTTAATCAATAATAGCCTGGACTGGTGCTCTTTTGCAATTGCTGCCTAAAAATATTACCTAAACTTACTTTCTAGGGCTTTCTTTGCCGCTTCTTGCAATTCTTCCTTGTAGCGGTCATGCTTCCTAGAGCTAGCCCGGTCCTACTGGAACCATGCTTGATGGCAACTTAGAGGACAAGCCTCTGACGCGGCCTCCATGCTCTTTGGACCCAATGGTTGTACTGAGCACATCCTTGTCCCTCTTGGCTTTGAACTTTCCTTGCTTCTGGAGCTCGTTAAGTTCATACATTTTTTTTCCCACCGCTTCGATCTCGAGTTGGTCAAACTACGGCTTGCCATCCACTATCTTAGGCTTCCTTGCTTGAAGCCACATCCAGGTTCGTCAAGGTTTTCAAAAGGGTCGGGTTGCTCAGCGGCTATTGCCACCTCTCTTGCAAGCCGCCACTTCTCGAGCTGCCTTTGGTATCCACCCAGCCCAAGACAAACTTTATGTATGTTGCTCATTGCAATTTCTCTATTCGTCTGGCTTAGGGCTAGAGCTTCCTCAGAGGTCTTTTGCCGAACAAACTCCTCCCATTGTGCCCGTGTGATTTCCTCATATTCTACAAATGGCTCTCAGCCTTTTTGGACATACTTGGTATTCGGATCACTCTTCCACCAGCGGAAAATTTCACCCAGCATCTTCTTAGCATAATGCTTAACTCTTTCCTGAATTCCTCGTGGCAAAATAAATGTTTTGCTCAACAGTGCCCACATCGCTTCTTTCTTCCCCTTAGGAACCGTTAGCCAATCGGGTATCGTTGGATCCAAAACCATCTTTGTTCTAATTATAGCACCGATTGCATTCTGAAACTTTGCACGCACCTCAGGGAGCTCTATGGGCTCGCCTACTGCATTAACTGCGTTGACCGTCTATTGGCCTTCGGGGTATTAGTTTCTTCCTTGTTGACCCTATTTCCATTTGCTTTGGCTACAGAGGTCGTAGTTTGAGGTTTTGCACCGGAGCTATCGTTGCCTTCAAGTTCTTCCTCTGTGGGGCTCGGGGGTCGGCGTCGGTGTTTACTCCTTCTTGTTGAAGCCACCTACACAGATCATAGGATTTCGGCTGGTCATTACGCGTAGTCTATGAAGAATATATACTAAAAGCTAGGTGGTAATTAATTGCGTGAAGTCATTACCTGAATTGGATTCGAAATGTAATCCAGATCAAACTCTGACCTTGAACAGCGTTCTCTTGGAGCGATAGGGTGTGGATCTATCGGATCGTGCCACTCGCCATCCACCCAACCCCCGTGTCCAATCCCAGGCCCTTCGTTTTCCAGGTCATCAACATCATCGTCCCCAGATTGCACACCGTCGTCGGCATCATCGTTCCCGAATTGCACACTGACATCGCCAGGTCGTCCCACAACATCTAGGATGCAATTTGCTCGACTTCGTTGATTTTCGATGCTGCATCCTCCCTCCGCGGGGATGATGACAATGATTGATCCATTTACGAGTTCTACATATTTCAATAGAAACATATTTGAATACAAAATTTCAATAGAATCACATTTCAATATAAAATTTAAAAGAATCATATTTGAATACACTTTTGAATACAAAATTCCTAAGGCTATATTGGGTAGAAGCACAAAAAAATCCCTTATATTACATCATTAGAGTGTCACAATAATTCATTCATAATACAAATGGATTCACATTCAAAAGAAAAGAACTAGCCATCATTCAAATGGATTTAATAAATGTTAAAAATGAATGAATTCAGTAACTATATTCAAATTTTCACATTCACTAATTATATTCAAATTTTAACATTGAAATCAAAAAGAAAAGAACTAACCATATTCAAATGAAAAAAATAACCATATTCACATTTCACAATGAAATTAGCTTGACATTCACATTCACATATGAAAGTTAATAGACAGTCCTCGTACTTTCTTATAAAAAGGAGTTTGCACTGTCCACATTATCACTCTCTCTATGTGTCTCTCTATGTATGTGTCTATGTATTTGTCTCTCGCGAAAGAGAGAAAGAGAAAGAATGGTGACAGCGCAGACTCTTTCCTATAATCGAATCGAGTATACACTAACTATTCCTAAATTCTTCACTAACTATTCTCTAAATCACTAACTATACATCATTAGAGAGTGTGTGTGTGTTAGAGTATGTGTGCATTCAAATGGAAAACAAAAAGAATAATTTTACTAATTTCAATAATTAACAAGTCTTATAAACAACACATGCACATGTAATAACACTTTCGCTAATTTAACTCACATTCATTAACTAACTGTCAGACCTGGGGCAGCGGGACTGCTCATAAAGCATAGAAATATCTAGTATAAGGGATGGGGCATGTCCTATACCTTACATATGTTGCATATGGATATGAGTAGGTCTAGTCGGAATATAAGGAAACTAACCGAGTAGTGCTCGAGTAGGACTCCTAAGCTAGTATTGGGCTAGGATTCCATATAACCCTGTCACCCAGACTATATAAGGGTGGGTAGGGACCCCCTCCAAACAATTATCACAACGATAACCAATCCAAGGCAATACAAACCATTATATAGGACGTAGGGTATTACGCACATCACGGTCCGAACCTGTCTACATCTTGTGTTGCTTGCACCTTCGAGTTCCTGGTCTCGGCGACACCCTACCTACAAATCTATTATCTTAGGGTATACCTAGGTAGGCTTGCCGGTAAAACACCGACACTAACTCACATTCACTAACTACATGAATATATACATTCACTAACTACATGAATAATATTCATTTACTGAAAAATTTTAAAAAAAACCTTGGCTCGGGGAGGGGAGGAGGAGCGCGGCGACATGGCGACTCGCACTGGGAGGAGGAGGAGGAGGGGGCAGCACATGAGGTGAATTGGAGGAAGAGGGAACTGCACGCACGGAGATGAGGAGGGGCCCAGCGCTGGAGGAGGACGGCAGCATGCGCGGGGAGCGTAGATTGCCTTTCGGAAGTAGTCGTACGAGTTGTTGAAGTAGTCAATCGAGCTTCAGGAGGTAGTCGATCAAGGCACCGAGTAGTCGTACTTGTTGAAGAAGTAGTCGGGCGGTGATGTTGATAGACGGAGTTGGTGTGCAGGGACGGACGGTGAACAGTACGCCGGTGAAGACGTCACGGTTCTGGAAAAGTAGTCGCGTGAAGACGCTCTCCAAAAACCTGATTGCCCCGCCATCCCGAGCAGGACCTTCAACGGGCAATGGTTCCGGAGGCACCTGGTCTCGCCAGAAATGTGCGCGCGGCGCCGGTGATGTGAATGCAGAAGAGCAGCAGAGGGAGAAAGAGAGGTGTATTCACGTCCAAAGGAAGAGGAGAAGACACCTGGTGATATAGATGAGAGTCTGGGGACGGGAGGATGCACTTGGACGTCATCAACGCCATCAAACAGCGTAATGGCGATTAACTCGTGCAGAATCAATCACCAGAATGAATCGCTATGAATAAATCACGGTCATAATGGCCATTACTTGGTGCAAAACATCACGTCAGGCTCAAGCTCGGCTCAGATGGGATCGGATCAGATCGGCTCGGCTCGGCACGGCACGGCACAGCCTCGGCCTCGGCCCGGCCCAGCATGGCGAGTGAGAGCACGCGCGTGGCTCGCCAATCTCCTTTTACTGGCTTCACAAGCGGTGTACACACAGTCCACCTTTAAAGTCAGTTGGAATCCTCTTCCACTTTCATTACAGGATTACACAATAACTCCCTAGCATTTAATGGTGGGCTTTTAATTCTTTAATTGCAAATATTGGGCCAAAAGCCCACATGTTCCAACAAGGAGGAGGAGGGAGGAGCGTGCAGGGAGATGGCGGCGCGAGCGTGGAGGAGCGCCAGCATGAGTGGAGAGGAGGGCGCGGCGGTGGAGAGGAGATGAGGTCAAAATCCGGCAGCCTCACGATGTCCAAATCCAAATGCCAAAATTTTGCCCAAGTTCCGCCTCCTCCCTCTCCTATATAGGAGGGCATTTGTTGGGGCAGGTGACGCCCCCACCCATTCCTATAAATTATTTTCTTTTTTCTGAAATTTTGTTTGTATTGTGGAATATAGCAAAATACATCAAAAAACTGAAACTTAAAAAAATATGAAAAGCATATTTTAGTACATATTTAGATTAAGAGTGTGGGAACCATAATGTATAGTTAACCCACACTACTATCTCATACAACTCAAGATATACTTTGTGGTTTCTACACTCTTAAGCATTATATATCCTGAAATATGCTTAGCACATTTTTTTTCTTGTTCTACAGATCACAGTAATCTCAGGGTACAAGTTTCACTTTTTTTTGATGAGTTTTGCTACTTTTTATGATTTAATCTATTTTCCAGATTAAATTAGAAAATTATTTGTAGGGGCGGGTGGGGGCGCCACCCCGCCCCTACAAATCGATTTGTAGGCCCCCACCCGCTCTTAGAAATCTTGGAAAACAACTATCATGCATGTGTAAATATAGAAAAAGAATAAAATATACTTCTCTCTCTCATATATGATATAGCAAATTCATCATTAAGTAATTAGGTCTTGTATACATAATTCATTTAGAATACATGGATGCACGAGACATTAGAGAGATTACATGAATCCAAAAATAATTTACTAGCTACATATTTAAGTGGTAACAATTCTTGACTCTCTGTCCTTGCGTGCCCATGGTTTGTCGTATTTTCTTATGCTTGCTTCTATAATTCTCATCTTCTGTTGTAGGTTTGTGAACAGGTTCATTTCTTCATATTGATTATATTCTTCCACATCGTCGATACCATCAACTCCTATGATATCTTATTTTCCGAGGACGACAACGTGCTTTGTCTTCTTTGCGGGATCAGCTACATACAGTACCTGTGCGACCTGTGAAGCAAGTACCCATGGGTCATCTTTGTAACCAACATTGTTGAGGTGAACAACCATGAGCCCATAGTCTTCCACCTCATCACCTCTTGGGTGTTTGACCCAACGACACCGAAAGACCAGAATTTGTATATTGGAACCATAGTGCACTTTCCATATATCATCTATGACGCCATAGTATGTGGTACTTTGGCCTGTTCTCTCGTCTAAGGCGTCGATGTGAACACCACTGTTGTGAGACACGGTCTTCTTATTCTTTGGGGCAGTATAAAATAGATATCTATTAATATCGTACCCTTACCTTGATGTGACCTGGCTAGATGGGCCAGCTGCCAGTCTTTTGATCATTTGTTCTTCCACGGTCTCCCTATCTGGTAGATCATGGTCCTTCAACCATGCAGTCAACCGATGGTTGTGCTCTCTCATGATCCAATCATCCGAGCGGCCATTACTTTCTGCACGAATCATGCTCAAGTGTTCATTGACTAAAGGTGTCATTATTGTGAGATGCTGCAATATGCTATAATGTGCTTGTTGCAAACCATTGAAATCCTTGTCGATGAAGGTTTTCCTCCCAACTGTACCTACCCCTTCCAACCTCCCCAAAAAACGTGGAACGGGCAAACCAATGCCTATTTTATCCTTTAGGTAACCTAGGAAACACTCGATGATTTCCTCAATACTGTATCCCTCTATCATTGACCCCTCAGAGTATGCACAATTCAGTACGTACTGGTTTAGAATGGACATGAAGCGCTTATACGTCCACATTTCGTGTAGGTAAAGTGGACCAAGTGCACGTATCTGGTAAACCATGTGAATCATTAGGTGCTCTGTTATATCAAAAAATCCTAGAGGGAAGGGCATCTCGAGCTGCGCCATAGTCTCCCCAATAAATTCTTCGAGATCCTGCAATTCATCTTCGTCGACCATCTTTTGAGAAATCTTGTTGAAGAAGTAACACAACCAAGTGATTACCATCTTCATGTATACTGGCTTGATCACTCTGATTGCAATAGGGAGGAACATCGTCAGCAACACATAACAATCGTGATAGTTATAGCTGCATAGTGAGATGTCTTTCATCGCGACTAGTTTCCTTATGTTGGATGACAAATGACTTGGGGCTCTGATCTGCCGTAAGCTCTCGCACATTGCCTTCTTCTCATCATGTGTCAAGTTGTAGCTAGCCGGGGGAAGTTCATATCTTCCATTTCCTTTATCCACAAGGTGAAGATCTTCTCTTATCTTCATGGCTACCAGGTCTTGACGTGATTTCAAGGTATCCTTTGTCTTTGCTGATGTCTCCAAAAGGTGCCCAATTGTGTTACCAAACACATGCTTTTTCAGGTGCATACCATCGATTGCATGGCAGACCTCAAGATCTGCCCAAAACATCAAATACTTGTAGAAGATGGACTGTTTCTTGAATGGTACACCTTCGATAGGTGCCTTATCTCTGGTTCTCTTCTTCCCATCTTTCGTCATCTTCCTATAGGTGACCTAGATGGTCCTGACCATTTTGAAAACATAGTGCCCGTCTCATTTTACTGGAGCAGAATGTAACTCAGGCTTGCCATAAAAAAAGTTGTAGAACTTCTTACTTCGGTACCGATATCATTCCACCAAGAAGCGCATGTACCCAAGGTAAACTACCTTTCTAGAACCTTCCAGAAAAGATGATACGGTGTCATCCACATAGACAGTGCATCCCGTCCTACCTTTGACCTATCCTGGGACAAACAAAGCTTGGTAATCATGGATGGTGACAAAGATAATGGCTCTTAGATTAAAGGGCTGCCGTGTAAAACCATCAACGATATTTATGCCCTCCTTCCCTAGAGTTTCCATCTCTTGCATCAGAGGCTCAAGAAAAATATCTATATCGATGCCAGGATGCTTGGGGCCTTGTATAAGGACCGATAGCAAAAGATACTTTCTCTTCTAGCACAACCATATAGGCAGGTTGTACATCATCAAGATCACTGGCCATGTGCTGTGAGTGCTAGTTCTATCACCAAACGAATTCATTCCATCCGTGCTCAACCCAAATCAAACATTCCTCGGGTGCTTTCCAAATTCCAGATAATATTGCTCATCGAATTTCTTACATTGGCTTGCATCAGCTGGATGTTGGAGCTCTCTGTCACCCTTCTTGCACTTATCCGAATTCCACCACCGTATCAGTTTAGCATCTTTTGGGTTGGAGAAGAAATGACTCAGTCGATCGGCAACTGGGAGGTACCACATAACCATCATAGGAATTCTTCTCTGCTTCTCAGAAATGCCTAAAGTAGTGTCTACTAGCTCAACAGATGCAACAATATTCCATGCACCCTTCCTCCTCCTTTTATTCCCATTACCTGGACCTTGAATATCGCCACCACAATAACCAGAATTGTTTTTGTATCGACTTGCAGAACAAACAGGGCATTTGCCCAAGTTTTTGAAAGTATCCCCATGATACAAAATACAATGATTTGGATATGTATGAATTCTTTCCACACCCATCGTAAGCGGACTGACGAGCTTCTTTGCTCAATAGGTGTTGCCGGGTACTTTATTTGGCTTTAGAAGCAACCAAGCCAACATACATAGAAGATCACTGAAACTACTATCTGACCAACTGTGCTTTGCCTTTAGAGTCAACAGCTCAAGTATGAAATGAAGCACGGTCCAGTGTTTCAGACATCACTTTGATCGCTCATATATATTTTCCTCCGCTGATTATTTTCACCGTCTCGAAGTTTGCTAACCACTTTGCAGTACCTACCAATAGCTCTACTTTGGTGTGGCGCAACAACTGGCTAAGGAAATCACCGTCATCAAGTTCATCGTCACTACCATCATCACTACCACCATCGATGGGCCCCTTGCCGACAACATCACCATCATCGTCAACGACATCCGCACAAAAATCATCATAAGTATCAAACAATCTATCAAACTTGATGTCTTCTATCATTTCATCGAGTGTATTCTCCATCAGAGGGGGTGCTTTCTTGCCATGATACGTCCAGATCATGTAATTCTCAACAAAACCACCCACCAACACATGCAATCTGATTGTAGTTGTGTCGCTGAATTCTCTCATATTCTTGCATGTTTTGCACAGGCAAGATATCCTCTGCGTCTTCTTATTTCTTGCGTGATTTTCCGCAGCTTGAATGAATTTATCAAGTCTCCACAGAAATAGGCATCAGTCCTGCGTGCTTTGTACATTCATATCTTATCCATATCTGAATATCAACAAATAATTTAAATGGATTAAAATAAACTCTTCAATAATTTTGAAAATATATACCTTTATATAGGCATAGATATGCATATGTCTAAATATAGAAAAAAAACTCAAATCTTCTTCTATCTCCTCCATGAATCTAGGAAATTGGTTACTTAGAAATAAGGTTAAAACATAAAGATTGGGTCCAAATGGTTACATAATTTTGTTGTCCTACTAAAATAACATAACTTCAACCAAAAGTTTGAGACAAATAGAGCCCAAAATGACCATATATATATATACTTTTATATATACATAGATATTCAAAAAAGTCAATTTAACATGTAAAAACTAAAAAAAATTAAAAGAGAACCTATTATTGAAATACTAAATTTTGTTAAAAAAAGCTAACATGCATGTGTGTAAATATAGAAAAATCAAAGTTTCTTCTCTCTCCTCCATAGATCTAGGAATTTGTTTACTTAGGAAAGAGGCTAAAACTTAAAGATTAGACTCAAATGATTATATAATCTTTTTCTCCTACTAAAATAACCTAACTTCATCCAAAAGTTTGAGGTAAATGGAGCCCCAAATGGTAAATCCATACCATGGAGATCTAGATCTAGCTAGAGGTAAGCGAGCTGCATTTGAGCCTTAAGACTATCCAAAAAGCTTAGAAAAGATATGGGATTAGCATCAATTTACCTTCTAGAGCCCCCAACTCAAAGGAAATTAAGTTTAAAACCTTCGCTCCCCTTTTGCCTTTTTTTGAATTTTCGGGCAGCACCTCCCCCGAGCAAACACTGTGCTGTCGGGAGAGGAAGAAGGGTGTCATGTAGATTTTTATGGGCATTTTTAGGGGTGGGTGATGGCGTCACCCGCCCCTAAAGATGCATTTTCAGGGGTGGATGACGCCATCACCCGCCCCTAAAAATGAGCCCTATTTTCAGAGGTGGGTGATGGCGCCACCCGCCCCTGGAAATTCCATCTTTAGAGGCGGGTGATGCCATCACCCGGCCCTGAAAATGGGGCTGCATTTCCAGAGGCGGGTCAGCTGCTACAGTACCTCTGCTCCTTTTATAGGAACGGGTTATATGTTGACCCGCCTCTGAAAAATAGGGTGTTGCTGCAAATTATTTTTGTAGTGGTGGGCCTGATAGCCAACGTAATAAGCCCTGATGAAGGAGCAATATCTGTACCAACGTGGATATTGGTCGACACATATATGGCCTTATTCGTACGAGTATTTATAACACCGACAAAAAGATAAGCAAATAATGTAAAAAATAAAAAGGAGCAAAACAAAGTAGATAGATAGATAGATAGATAGATAGAAAGAGAGATAGATAGGCAGGCAGACAGATAGACAGATAGATAGTTAGCTAGATAGTCTTAAGGGCCCATGGCGATGACTATGCATAGGGCCTTCAAAACATAGAGTGGACCCTGATGGTAGTTTAGAACTCACTGCTATCACCAACCAATTGCTACAGAAGTAGCGTAGCTGAAAAAATCTTTGCATTGAAAGTGTTTTTCTAGTTTATATGATTTTTATGGCAACTTCATTGCCCCAAAAGATGGTCATACAAATGTGATGCCACAATCCGTAAGAATCCTAGATGCATACTTTGCACCAGCCACAACGCCGTTATCAGGACGAGATTGTAAGATACCACCTCACACCTCACACACACACACGCACAAACACACGCGGCACCGACACACCACATCTACCCCCCCCCCCCCCCCCCCACACACACACACACACAAACCCCGGTATCAAATGACTTATCCAAGTCACCGACATAGATGAGATGGTACGAATGAACAATTTTCTTGTGTTAAAGGTGTGAAAAGCTCCAGAAGACAAAGAATAAGAAAAGAAAGTGCAGCCATACTAAGTTCCACCTGTACCAATAACCGATAAATGTTGCTTTGCTATCATTTTTGAGAGCCGAAAGTTATGTTGCTAGTTAACATTACCAGGCTGTCTCTACGATGAAATCTGTTCGGTAATAGAACAATATATAAATGGATGGATCCAAAGCTGTGTGGGCGCCATGCCGCCATGCCATATGTATTGGTTTGTTTTGCATGCGACCTATATAGCAAGTCCGAACATACTAGGGATGATATTATATGATGAGGGTAACAGGGTGCAAGATATATATAGTTTCGCCACACACGCAATTGACAACTGTTCCTGACTCCGAGCATCAATATCATGGATGGCGGCGCTTGGAGTATCTTTCACCTCATGGTCACAGCCTTCAGAGATTAATTTGCTCCATGTGTTCCAAACACTTGACAGGATGATGACAGGAAGACATCAAGCTAGAACTTGGTAGGACCAAGGCAGTTAAGATCCGGGAGTACAAAAGGAAGAAAGGAAACAACACTGCATGCAACATCATATCACAACAAACTTAAAGCGACAAGGGCCGGCACTTCTCAGGAGTGATTCATTATTACAATAACCTTCATGACCAGTAACCATGCACTGGCTAGTGGCGACGTACAATAGCGAGTTCCAAACTAAGTTCCAGCAGCAACATAGGCGGCTTGTCTGATAGGGAGGCATCTGAAGATGTCTTGCAAGATGTCGTCGTGAAGGTTATTGATGAGCGGTGAGATCATCTCTCTAGCAATGTCAGAGTGGAATGGTACAACTAGTATGCGCAAGTCTTGGCAACGGTGTTGAGCGGGCGGGAGGTGCGCCAACGACGTTTTCCACATTGTTCTTGGTATTTTCCATGGTCGGCTGGAGCTCCAAACGAAGCTGATGCCTGCTTCAGAGGAGAACATTAATGAACAGAAAGCAGTGGTTCAGGTTGTGAGAATAGGGATGGATCTCTAGATGGGTCACCATATGTGCATTACACACTAGCAAACCCAAACAGAATGAAATTTGTTTGTGGTATAGGCATAATTCTAAGCGGACTTTTAGAGCAATGCTAAGCTGAGTTAGCAAACATTGTTAATGTCACACCTATACCTGCGTTCTGGAATTGCTGCCGACTGCCAACCTGCTTATTACCTGCAACATGTAACCAGGCCGCGAAAGCCAAAGTTAGCGCTACCTCTGTAAAAGACTACAACAGCCAAGTGTCCCAGCATCGTCGTTGCTTGATACTCCACCAGCTGGCCTGTTTGCTCACTCATTCCCCATTTCAGCTCGACACCAGCAGCACGAGCGCGCGCGCGCACCCACAAACACAAACACGCGCACGCGCACGCGCACACCACACACCCACCACTACGGGAGAAGCCTCATTTGCCGAGTGTCTGACACACTCGGCAAAACAACATAAGTACTCGGCAAACCCTTTGCCGAGTGCTGCACTCGGCAAAGAGAAAACGGCAAAGAAAGGGTCGGCAAAGGCCTCTTTGCCGAGTGTTTTTTGTTGGGCACTCGGCAAAGACTTTGCCAAGTGCCTAATCCTGCTCTCGGCCAAAAAAATGGACATGACGGCGGAAGAAATGGTGACGGACGTTTGCCGAGAGCCTGAGAGAAGCACTCGGCAAAGTGTATGCTCTTTGCCGAGTGTTTTAGGCTAGCACTCGGCAAAGTGTATGCTCTTTGCCGAGTGCTGGTGCAGTGACACTTGGCAAACCATATGCTCTTTGCCGAGTGCTGGTGGAGTGACACTCGGCAAATAGATTTATTTGCCGAGTGCCGCGTGAGAGGCACTCGGCAAAAGTATAATTTTTTTTGGAAACGCCTGTTTTCTCTCCCTCCCCGGTTGGGAAGCCTCGCACAATAGTTTTACAAGTTTACAATAGCTACACAGATGCATCAAACAAGCTGATCGATCACAAGTTTTATAAGAGTTTAACGACGAAGTTAACAAGCAATGCAAAATAGTTTTACAAGAGTTCAACGGATAAATTCACAAAGTTCACAAACAGTTCTCAAAACCACTGATTACAACAAGTTCACAACAAAGGATCATTTGACTGATTTCGAGAACCATTACCAAGTTGGCCAATTAGACTAATTTGGAGAAACATGAGGATCATTTGAGGCCGCCGATTGATTCTGCACAAAGTAGAAGAGATTACATGTGTGAGACAAGAAAAATAACGATCATACATGACTAAAACTTATCCATACTCACAGGAGTAGAAAACGGATCAGGAGGTGGAGTTGGAGAAAACAACGAAGCTGGCGGAGCAACACCCGTTGCGGCGATAAGGCTCTCCATGTAAGCAAGAATCTCCTTTATCCTCTGCTGCTCGGCCAGCCGCTCGGCCTCACGCTTGGCCCTCATCCTCGCCTCCAAGTCCACACGTAGCCTCCTCTCTTCTTCTAGCTGGTCCTGCAAAATTTTCACCCAATGTTACAATAATGCAAAGAAAAGATCTATAATAATCAATAAACGACATATAAAGAAAGAATAACCTGGAGTGCCTGTATCCAGTACTGTGAAGTGTCCTGCCGAGGTCGTATGGGTGGGCTCGCGCTGGTGCTTCTTGCTCTAATCTGAGATAGAGTAGGAGTAGAGGACGAGTCGATTGCGCTGTCGACAATCCAGTACCGCCCATGCTTCTTACCTCCTCCGACCCTCATGACGACTTCACTGTCAAGGTCCTCGATGGTTGGATCATAATCTGGACCATGGACCTCCCTTGCCATCGATGTGTACTCACTGAGGCGGCTGTGGGTGGTCACGTTGCTGTATGCCTCGGGCCCGTCCTCCGGGTTGTAGTTGACATCGAACGTCGCCTTGCCCTTGTGGGCCATAGCAAATGCCTTGAAGAGGGAGCAAGGCTGGCCACCATGTGACGATGACTGCGAGAAAACCAGCAAGATAATTAGAAATCATGCATAATTGAGTGTTGGATTAAATAAATAAATTCGCGTACCCATGTTTCTGCGTACCCACTGAGGCTGCGGCTGCCTTGATGGTGTGGTACACCTGGCATCATCAAACGCCGCTCCTGGCAAGCGTTGTGCAACTCCTCCCACTAGTTGGAGCACCACTTTTGCACCATCTGTTGCCAGCACTCGGCATGCGCAGCGCACCAATAAGGAATCATCTTCAGGACAATAAGTACATGACATATTAGAAGATGAAATTAATCGTACTTAATGTAAAAAGGAATGAATACTTAATGTAAAAAGAATAAACATTATTATTCTATATTGACCTGCAAGTACTGCTCCTCAGTCAACTATATGGTTCTTGCGTCCGTTTTGGTGACCTTCTCTCCAAGGACGGTGGCGTGGAAACTTATAATGGCCTAGAGACGCGCCTCATAGTGCATGTCCACGACTAGTTTCTTACAGCATCTGGTAGCCACCACATCAGCCTTGGCCTCAAACTCATCCTGACATGTGAAGAAATCCTGCATGCAAACACGATGTATACCATTTATTATTTCAAGAATGTGCAATGAATGCGATGTATTTAGCACTTACCCGTAGCTCCTGCTTCACCCGCTCGGCCTTATTGTTGAATACCCTGCCATCCCGATCTTCAGTATTGGGGGCAGCGGCGTATTGGTCGAACGTATAGGCCGGCCCCACCACTCCAGCGTACTCAACCAGACTAGGGAAGTGTTCCTTGCACAAAAGACCGAGGATGCCATTGACGGAGCGTCTGTGAGCAGCACCTGCACTCTCCACAATCCTCCAGGACCTGCACAAATGATTAGCCATCACTTTTAGTTTCTACTTTGAGTTTGAACATATAACATGAAGAAGCAATGAAAATATAAAAATTTACTTACTTTTCCCCCTCGGGTCGAATCAACGAGTGTTTCTCACGAGGTATCGGTCGCTAAGGCAGACTCGCGGAACCTGCACAAGTGATTAAGAAAAATTATTAGTTTCTACTTCGAATTTGAACATATAACATGAAGAAGAAATAAAAATATATAAAGTTACTTACCTCGCAAGTAGACGCTCGACAAACCAGAGGCCGCGGAACCAGAGGCGGTCTGCTGCGCCTCGTCCTCCTCCTGCACCTCCTCGTCCTCCTCCTGCGCCACATGCGCCTCCTCCTCCGTGTCATCCTGCGAGGCCACCTGCGCCTCCTCCTCCGTGGCCTCCTGCAGGGGCACCTGCGTCGTCCCCCTCCTCCTACCCCTCCTCCTCTCAGACGACCCAGCTTCAGCGGACCTAGTCCTTTGGTAAAGCTACCTAACACTCCTCATCCCACTACCCACCATCTTTGTTCAATCACCTGCAATTAAGAAGAATAAAGTAATAAGTACAGATAAACAAGACGTATTACATTGATTAAAAATAATCTTCATAATCGGGAGCAGCTGGATCACAAGTCTCATCATCACTATCAACCATGTCATAATCAACACTATCTGAAGAATCAATGTCATCATTGGCATTGCCTAAATGTAATCGTTGTAGCATTTGTAGGTCCTTCGCATTTTGCACTTCATCCTCCTCCTCCTCATCAACAACTGTTTCAACTTCCATTCCATCCGCTTCGGTTAAGTCTATCTCAAATCATCCTTCTAACCCCTCTTCTTCTTGAAAGAACTCTCCGTCATATGTGTTAGGGTCTAAGTTATAATCTTCATCATTTGGGACAGGTACTTTACCGTGCGGTGATACCTTGTGCACAACATACCAATCCTTAAGATGCTCTTTGGTTTGGCATGCATATGGGAGATAATAAACTTGTATGGCCTGTTGGGCCACAATATAGACATCGTCTCCTGGTAAGATGGAATCCTGTCGAATTTCGACTATCCCAATATTAGAATATGTACGTCTCGTTACTTCAGGATCAAACCAATGACATTTGAATATGACAGAATTAAGAGGTTTGAAACCATGAAAACTGAGTTCGTATATTTCTTCAATTATTCCATAATACTCGACCCCATCAAGGCCAGGAGTAAAAACTCTAGTATTTGTGGTCTTTCGATTGGGTCGACTTGCCTCGTAGCTTGTTGTACAAAAATGATATCCATTCACATCATAAACAGAATATGACCTGCCCCTATAGGCAAAGCCATCGGCAACCTGTCTCAAATTGGCACTCATCCTATGGCCCTACAGTTTGAACCAAGAAATGAAATCGGGCAATCCATTTCCTGCACCCCGTCTAAGAAGGGTATCACATTCCTGCTGGGTAGGATCCCTTGATCGACGCCAGAATTTATGAACAAATTGCTCCATGTACGGCACCACCTCGTCAAGGTTGGTCAACACATATAGTATGATCTGGCGCCACTCTTGATGTCTCAATGTCTTGGTGGTCGAACCACTTGCACTTCCGAGTTGCCCTCGGAAAAGGCTGAGGTTCGATTCATTTTCGCTAGCATTGTAACGAGGGGGTGGATTATGCACGCTAGGGAGGTTGTCACCATAGTATGTTGTTGTGAAGTTTGACACCTCCTCCAGAATGTATGCCTTTGCAATGGAAGCCTCAATTTCGCATTTATTTCTACATTTCTTCCGAAGAACCTTTAGACATCTCTCGATTGGATAGCACCAACGACCCTGCATGGGACCCTCATTCGTGCCTCATACGGGAGGTGCAAAATCATTTGCTCCATCGGATTGAAGAAGCTGGGTGGAAAGATCTTCTCCAACTTACACAGCAACACCGGTGCAACTATTTCCAAGTCTGCAACCACGGTCCGAGATAACTCCTTGGCACAAAGCTGGCGAAAGAAATAGCTCAACTCTGCAAGCACTAGCCAGACATTCTCAGGGACATACCCTCGAGCCATCGCCGGAAGAAGCCGCTCAATCCATATGTGGTAGTCATGACTCTTCATCCCTAAGACTCGTATAGTAGATAAGTTGACCCCCTACTCAGATTAGCTGCATACCCATCAGGGAACATCAACGTCTTGATCCATTCTAGTACTTCCCTCCTTTGGGGCTTGGTCAAGACGAAATCAGCCTTAGGCTTTCTCCATGTCTTACCGTGATCAGGAGGCTTCATCTCTAGGTTTGGTCTATCACACAACGTTGCCAGATCCACTCTAGCCTTAACGTTGTCCTTTGTCTTACCGGGAATGTCCATGATTGTTGCCCAAAGTGCCTCAGTGATATTCTTTTCAGTGTGCATCACATCAATGTTGTGTGGAAGGAGAAGATCATTATAATAGGGGAGCCGAGTCAAGCCTGACTTATGAGTCCACATATGGTGCTGGCTATATCCCACAAAGCCACCTTCTGGATTGACCATGAGACCATCTATCTGCTGACGGACCGCGGCACTAGTCTTCATCGAAAGTGCAAGGTCTGTCACCACGACACCTTTCGTGAAGTTCTTAAAGTCTTGTCTGAATGCATGGTCACGAGGGAGGAATTGCCGATGTTTGTCAAACGCTGAATACTTGCCACCCTTCTGCAACCAAATGAACCTAAGACCTTGCATACTGGGCATAGGAACCTCCCGTGAACACACTAGGCACTGAATATCCCATACGCCAGCAAGTCATGCAGGGAGTATTGGTACCAAACATGCATTTTGAAGTTTGTCTTCGTGGCCCGGTCGTATGTCCATACCTCTTCCTCCCAAGCACGGACCAATTCATCAATTAGAGGCTCCATGAACACACCCATATTATTCCCCGGATGTCCAGAAATAATCAACGACAATAATATGTTCTATCGTTGAAAGCATACGCTTGGTGGGAGATTGAGGGGGATAATGAATATGGGCCAACATGTGTACGTGGCAGCTATCATTCCATAAGGATTGAACCCATCTGTTGCCAACACAACGCATACATTACGAGCCTCTCTGGCTTTCTCATGATGAATGCTATGAAAGTGGGTCCATGCTTCAGCATCGGACGCATGTATCATCTTGTTAGGATTGTATCGTTTGCCATTTTTGTGCCATGTCATCAGTTCCGCGTATTCCTCAGTCATGTATAAATGTTGGATCCTCGGTATGAACGGAAGGTGACGTAGGATTGTCACGGGGATGTCAAGCTGTCTCTTGCGGCCATCACCAGAGTCTACCTCCATGAACCTAGAGGATTTACACTTTGGACAGTACTTTGATTCCGCGTATTCTTTCCTAAACAGGACGCACCCCTTCGGACAAGCATGTATCTGGTCATACGGCATCTTGAGTGCACGAAGGAGTTTCCGTGCCTCGTACATGCTCTTTGGCAGAATGTGATCCTCCGGAAGCAGGCTGCCAACAACTGTCAACATACCATCGAAGGCGTCTCGACTCAAGCCATACTGCGACTTTAACGCCATTATGCGTCCAATGGCATCCAGTTGAGAAACCTTTATCTGTCCGTGAAGGGGTTTCTGTGCCACGACAAACATGTCATAGAACGCCTTTGCGGTTGCCTCTAGCTCCTCCTCCGTACGTCCTTCAGCAAATTGTGCCTCGTGATAGTCATTTAGCATGTCCGCTATCCCGGCATCGGCATCATAATCCTCCACGCGTGGTCTAACCACCTCCACTCTCATACGACCGTCTTCACCGTGGTAGACCCATCGGGTATAGCCTGCCGTAAATCCATTCCTCCAAAGATGTTCCCCCATGACCTTCTTTGTTTGTCTCTTCCTGTTTACATAATTGCTGCATGGATAAACTATTTTACTCGCTCCTTTAGCAGCTTCGCCAAATGCCCGTTCCAAGAAAGCATCGGTCTTGTCGATCCATTCATCGGTGACCTGACCCTGACCTAAGCGGCCACTTTACATCCACTCACGGTCTTCCATCCTCTAAACATATACAACCAAGAATACTATCAATTGCATATGATACAAGTTTTCATGAACAAAATAAAGTGACACAATCGCAACCCAAGGCTGCTAGGCAGAGGATACAACTAACCTATATATGTGCTGGGGAAGAATCTGTTGTAGATTTTTCTAAATGATTATTCTAGAATAGTATTGATGATCTACGATTGGACACTAGAACTACTTGTATTTTGTAGGTCTCAAATTGTTTCAAAATCTGATACTATATTACTCAAAAAAGCTATATTATTCCAAATTTATAATTGACTAAGCTATCATAAAAAAAAGTTATATGCATTCATGCCATATTTCAAGAAAGACTTATGTACATATTCTAATTATTCAGTGCGCACTAACCTGCTTCACAGTTCTCGGGCCGGGGCACGGTGAGAGCCAGGGCGGCGGCAGCGGCCGGGCGGCGCGGCGCCACTCCCTGCGGAGATTCTGGAGTAGGCCGGCCTTGCAGGAGGCACACGAGTAGCAGAACTTGGCCTGCTTGTTGCTCCAGGCGGTGCAGTCGGGGTCGGCGGCGGGGCTGATGGGGCTGATCCAGTAGGTCGGGGTGACGAAGGTGTAGCCGCACCTGGTGGGAGGCTTGCAGCAGCCCGACTGCAGAGGGCTGAGCGAGGCGGCCGTGAAGAAGCCCTGCGCTGTGGCGTAGGCAGCAGTCTGATTGAGATCGGAGCAGGTGGGTGTGGCGGCCAGGCAGGTGGGTGCGGCAGCGGCCGGGCGGCAGGGGTCGGGGCGCGGTGGCGAGGAGCTGAGCTGGGCGGTGAGGAGCTGGGCGAGGAAAGGAATGAAAGAGCCGACGAAGTGCACAAGTCTTCGGGTAGCCTGTGGAGGAATAAAAGACCCTTTGCCGAGTGCCAGATCACGGGCACTCGGCAAAGTTTTCTATTTTTTTTTATTTTTCAACGCATCAGCGTGAACTGTTAAAATGTGGCAACCTTTGCCGAGTGTCCACAAACTGGACACTCGGCAAAGACAATATTTGCCGATCGCTATTCTGTGACACTCGGCAAAATATATTTATTTTTTTTCTTTTTCCATCCAAACTTTTTCTATTGTGATTCTAGATTATCTTAAACTACATATGGAAGTTTGGCACATTACTCGAATTGTTTGCTATATTTAGTCAATTTATTTCATTTGATTGAATTTTATGGAATAATTCAAATTTGAATTGCAAGTCATTCAAAGAGTGGAAAAAATGAATCAAAAAATGATATTCATATTATTGAGCCTACTTCGACACCTTATCCATGAACAGACAAGAATTTCAAATATCTCATGTTCACGAAGCATGACCGCAAACTTGGGGTCCGGTTACTTTTAAATTGTATAAAAAGCAAATTTGGTCAGAAAATCATGAAACTTGCCCAGATGTCATGATATCATATGTGGAGGCTGTGATAAAAATTTGACAAAGTTTCGTGAAAGTTGTAACAATGTATGCTTACAAACCGAAGCATATCCAAATAAGTTTCATGATTTCATGTGAAGGACAACTAGGTGTTAAACAACGTAGCTGACAAACTTTCATGAAACCTAGCTAAATTTTTATCACAGCCTCCACATATGATATCATGACATCTGGGCAAGTTTCATGATTTTCTGACCAAATTTGCTTTTTATACAATTTAAAAACAACCGGACCCCAAGTTTGTGGTCATGCTTCATGAACATGAGATGTTTAAAATTCTTGTCTGTTCATGAATAACGTGTCGAAGTAGGCTCAATAATATGAATATCATTTTCCGATTCATTTTTTCCACTCTTTGAATGACTTGCAATTCAAATTTGAATTATTTCGACAAATTCAATCAAATAAAATAAATTGATTAAATATAGCAAATAATTTGAGTAATATGCCAAACTTGCATATGTAGTTCAAGGTAATCTAGAATCACAACAGAAAAAGTTTGGGTGGAAAAAGGAAAAAAATAAATATGTTTTGCCGAGTGTCCGCGATACCGACACTCGGCAAAGCTAACGGCTGTTTGCTGTCATTCGTAGCTGATGGAGCTTTGCCGAGTGTCTGTCTTTGCCGAGCATAGGGCACTAGGCAAAACAGATTTTGCCGAGTGTTATTGTTTGCCGAGCGCTTGACACTCGGCAAATCTATTGTTCGCCGAGTGTTTCTTTTTGCCGAGTGTGGCACTCAACAAAGGTCTTATTCGCCGAGTGCCCGACAAAATGCTCTCGGCAAAAATGTTTGCACTCGGCAAAGGTGCCGTCTCCGGTAGTGCACACACCCAAACACACACACCCCGGTATCTAAGGACTTATCCAAGTCACCGGCATAGATGAGGCGGTACGAATGAATAAATTCCTTGTGTTAAAGGTGAGAAAAGCTCCAGAAGACCAAGAATAAGAAAAGAAAGTGCGGCCATACAAGGTTTTCCACCTGCACCAATAACCGATGAACGTCGCTTTGCTATCATTTTTGAGAGCCGAAGTTATGTTTCTAGTTAACCTTACCAGACTGGCTCTACAATGAAATCTGTTTGGTAGTAGAACAATGTATAAATGGATGGATCGAAAGCTGCATGGGCGCCATGCCGCAATGCCATTTGTATTGGTTTGTTTTGCATGCGACCTATATATGGCAGACCACTATTTGTACAGGCACGTGTGCATATATACAAGTCCGAGCATACTAGGGATGATATTATATGATGAGGGTAATAGGGTGCAAGATATGTATAGTTTTGCCACACACACAATTGACAACTGTTCCTGACTCCGAGCATCAATATCATGGATGGCGGCGCTTGGAGTATCTTTCACCTCATGGTCACATGGTCACAGCCTTCAGAGATTAATTTGCTCCATGTGTTCCAAACACTTGACAGGATGATGAGAGGAAGACATCAAGCTAGAACTTGGCAGGACCAAGGCAGTTAAGATCCGGGAGTACAAAAGGAAAAAAAGGAAACAACAGTGCATGCAACATCATATCACAGCAAATTTAAAGCAACAAGAGCACTTCTCAGGAGTGATTCATTATTACAATAACCTTCATGACCTGTAACCATGCACCGGCTAGTGGTGACGTACAGTAGCGAGTTCCAAACTAAGTTCCGGCAGCAACATGGGCGGCGTGTCCGATAGGGAGGCATCTGAAGATGTCTCGCAAGATGTCGTCGTTAAGGTTGCTGATGAGCAATGAAATCATCTCTCTAGCAATTTCATAATGGAATGGTCCAACGAGTATGCGCAAGTCTTGGCAACGGTGTCGACCGGGCGGGAGGTGCGCCAACGACGTTTTTCACATTGTTCTTGGTATTTTCCATGGTCGGTTGGAGCTCTGAACAAATGTGATGCCTGGTTAGGAGGGGAACATTGATGAACAGAAAGCAGTGGTTCAGGTTGTAAGAACATGGGTGGATCTCCAGACGGGTCACCATATGTGCATTACACACTAGCAAACCCAACCAGAATGAAATTTGTTTGTGGTATAGGCATAATTCTAAGCAGAGTTTTAGAGCAATGCTAAGCGGAGTCAGCAAACATTGTTAATGTCACACCCATATCTGCGGACCGGAATTGCTGCTGACTGCCAACCTGCTTATTACCTGCAACATGTAACCAGGCTGCGAAAGCCCAAGCTAGCGCTACCTCTATAAAAGACTACAACAGCCAAGTGTCCCAGCGTCGTCGTTGCTTGATACTCCACCAGCTGGCCCGTTTGCTCGCTCATTCCCCCCTTGCAGCTCGACACCAGCAGCACGAGCACACACACACACACAAAATGCAACGGCTGGATCCAGTACTAAAATGGTTAGCTAGCTAATCTTTAGTTAGCTAATAGAAACTATTATCACTTAACTAGCTAATCAGTAGTTAAGAAGGATCCAACACTGCAAGAAAAACGATCTTTCGTTGCGCACGTTAGTACCGGACACAATTTGGTCCGGTACTGTAGCCGTAACGGAGCCATTTTAGTACCGGATCCAAATTTGAAATCTCTCGAAGCCATTTTTAGTACCGGGCAAAGATACCGACCGGTAACTAAATGGTCACCATTTAGTATAACTAAATGGTGACTATTTAGTACCGGTTGGTTTCTTGGCCCGATACTAAAATGGAGTGTCCATTTAGTACCTGTCAGTGACATCACCTAGTACTACATATCATAATTTAGTTTCGGTCGGTGTCTTGATCCGGTACTAAATGGTCCTCCACAGGTTACTTCAAAAGAAAAAGCACCTCTTATCCAGTCACATGTGATGCGTATGTGGGATGATAAGGAAGCTACACGCGAGACTGGAGGTCGTGGGTTCCAAACCTCGCGGCCGCGCACGCGCATTTACGCGTGATTGGTGACTGCGACTATGCGTGTGTCGGGCCTCCTCTTAGTTTTATTGATCATACATCCACCTTCATTACTAATCATACCATAACTTGCGTGTTAACAACCATGACTATCCTAGTGGCCAAATCAACGAAATAATTACTCATCCGACCAATTTTCACTGTGAAATCATGCCCTTGCTACCAAAGTGCCAAATTTGATTGTCAATAGAAAGAAAACAACACTGCGTGCAGCGTCTTGCAAAATATATATAAAGCGACATGGGCACTTCCCAAGAGTAATTTGTTACAACAACCTTCATGAGCAATGATCATGGACCACGTATTGGTGACAGCAGGGAGTTCCAAACCGAGTTCCAGCGACGGGACACAGCAGCAACACGGGCGGCTTCTCCGATAGGGAGGCGTCTGAAGATGTCTTGCAAGACGTTATCGGGAAGGCTGCTGATGCGGTCATCTTTTGCAATATCATAATGGAAGGGCCCAACGAGTATGCGCAAGTCTCCGCAACGGCGTCGCTGAGGGGGAGGGGCACCAGCGACATTTGCCACATTGTTCCTAGCATTTTCCATGGTCGGCCTGGATCTTCGGAGTTGATGCCTGCTCAAGAGGGTACACTGTTGAACAGAGAGCAGGTACGTGAGAGCATTACAGGGATAGCAATTGTATAAAGAAGCAATATCACTAATATATACAACTAGGTACCTGATATATGTTTGACACTATATTTATTAGTTTCTTTAACATTTCTTTGTTTGTCGTAATCCTACCGGCTGGCATTGTTAGTTTTATAGCCTAATCTCTAGTTCTTTATTTTTTTAATATAATTGATGACTCTTTAGCTTGTTTGTTAAAAATTCTGAGGGAAAATAAATATTTACTATAATAACAAAGAAGTATTGGAGGAAATAATGAGACATCATCTTGTGCATGTGCCAGCTCTCACTAAAATTCTTTAGGAATACTAGCAGAAACCGGTAATTACAAAAATGGGGTAATAGATCACCACCAAAATTCCTGTGGATTAATACGATTTTTTATGTGGTGCATTCCGTTATTAGAAACGAATGGATGCATGAATACTTTCTATACAATGTAATCCTACAAAATTCCTTTAGTTTTCATTTGTGCCCTTATTTAAGTTGTCACAGTTTGTAGTTTCCTCCCGAAAAATAGTTTGTAGCTGATGACTTTGTTATTTATTTTTATTTCCTAGGGTAGATATTGTACTACTCTTATTAGCTATAAGAGTACATTCATAGAATCTAAGTATTTTTTTATTAATATCAGGATAATTCTAATACTCTAAGCTTGGATAATCCGCATCAAGTGATTACTATCAGGATAATACTTTACAATAAAATCCATATCTACTTATTGAACTACGACATTACTCAATATGATATTTGCAGAACTGATTGGATTCAACATTCAACACAATAGTACAATAACTGGCATGGACTACTTACATTTTGACGTAGAACTGATTGCTTACTTACATTTTGACGTAGAACTGATTGCTGAAACTGCTTCCTGGAAATTCTATTTGCTGTAAAATCCTGGAAGCTTAACTGAAAAATAGGAAATTATTCACATATTAGTATTTATACAGTTGAGACTAATAGTTGTGCCGATAGAAAAAATATAACGATTACCTTTCTATTTTGAATCATGCTAAAACCAGCTTAAGTATGTGAATTATAACACATTTGTATTTCAATAACTGTCATGGACTACTTACATTTTGGCATAGAACTGATTGCTGAAACTGCTTCCTGGAAATTCTATTTGCTGTAAAATCCTGGAAGCTTCACAGACAAATAGGAATTTCTTCACATATTAGTATTTATACTGTTGACCCTAACAATTGTGCCCATAGAAAAAAATATAATGATTACCTTTTGATTTTGAATCATGCTAAAATCAGCTTAAGTATGCGAATTACGTAAATAAATTTTAAATCCTACTTTGTGAACGTTCCTAAGTGGCATATCGATTCAATCTAAGTGTGACAAGGATGCAATGTTCCCAAGTAAGAATAGCAAAACTAGATAAGTCTTAAGCGAAGACTGGGTTTAATTCATCCTTTTCGCTCCACTACAGAGATCAATTTGTGGTGGAACAGTTCCTTAACATATAGTATAGATCCGTGCATTTGACTCGAATGGTATGTAGATATGTAATTACCTTTGAGTATGGAATGATGGCTCCGAAAATTAATTATTCATCTTAGTACTTTTCCTTCTTTCTTCACACTGTAACAAAGAAAAATCATATTGTATTTCAAAAGTACCTTGAATCAAACATATATCAGATGAAATATTGCATATTAATAGATAGCTTTAACTAGATAACATATGTCAAATGAAATAATGCATGATAATAGATGACTTTAACTTGATAATTTGACAATGCATCCAAGGTAAATAAAAAATATAGGAAATAAAATGTTTGATTCAGTAAATCCTAATATGCAGCATATGCTCTTGTTTCTTAACATTAACTAAAAACAAATACCTGAAAATTAAAATAAAACCAAGAATTATCTTGAACAAATATGATGGATGAAATTTCACATTGAACATCCGATTAGTTAGACAATATCAGCAAAGATTCCCAAAGATTACAACATTATTTAAGAAGTCTTTAATAGATCTTATTATAACTATAGTGAGAATTGCACTGATATCGTTACCTCTTTCAGTAGTGCTACTAGATTCAATTAAAGACAAAAGCAATCTAAATAAGGCAGAAATAATCAATCACTGCTGCGTGAATATTGCATAAAATGTGCGAAAGCGATGGTGCAAAAGGTGCTTTCAACTCTTGCACAAGTGGCCATCAAGAAACATCAGAAGCCATCTCAAGTGTCCAGATCCCATCTCTTGACCTGCTAAGATCATCACTGCACGACCTTCCTTGTTCAGGGAGACCAGAAATTTGAGTGAACCATTTATGTCACGCTATAGAATTGAAATATTTTGAGGTTGTTGTAAGATGTAAATCTCAAGCATGTTTCATCCAGGCGAGGAATCTTATCTCACAAAATTGTACTAGAAACCATGAATTACTACATCGTCGATACCTCACACACTCGACTGAATCAGTTTCATTCCAAAACTCAGAATTACCATTCTTGTTAGTGAGTCCATCTGGAACACAATCTCCAATACAATTGAGTCAAACAGTAAATTATGTAGTGCTGATGATAATGAAAATGGAGCAAAATATAAGGGAGGTGCTATGCAAATGCCTATGGATTGACAATTAAAATAATAAAATTCACTTGATGCACTCTGTCTATTGTATGGGCATCACATGACTGGTGGTGATGCATAACTTTTCCAGCTATTTCGTATTGTCAAGAATACCTATTCCTCTTCCTCTTTCTCCAACAATTCTCGCTTCCCTCTATATATGCTCCGCCCCACTGTGCACTCTTCTCCTTCCCCTAGAGCCCCAATGACATCATCGCCACCATGCCACACCAACACACTATCTTTTCACACCTGATGTTATAGTGACAGATAGATTAGTTATCCAGTTGAGTGCGTGTGTATTCTTTTACTTTGAGTTAGCCTGTTTTGTGCTAGCGGGTCGATCATGTTGGCCCCACTAAGCAGTATCTGTACTGGAACAACAGTCGGTTGGCTTGCTATCGAAGAAATGAAACCGAACAACTCCGATCCCCCCTGAATTCTGTTATTCCTTCCATGCTACTCTTTCTTTAAATTTTGCCCTAAATTCATATTTCCCAAGTTATCGTGGTGGCAGATTTGTGCTCCAGGGTAATCGGGATACTACAAATCACTATCCAACTCCCCGTATGACCACTCCTAGGCCATCATTAATGTAGCCTAAACCTTGCTAGTACCGTGCAAATTAAAGTACTGTTTGGCGTAAGGAAGCCTAGCAAATGTGGCGAGGTAAAGAATTCTTCAATCACCACAACACATAGCATTTCAATGTTTGTGAAACATCGATGCAAGCAAGACCCTATCCTCCCTGCTTTGTCACAGAGACACAGATCGACTCCAGATGGAACTGACAGGATCCTGACGCTTGGAACCACCTTATCGACTTTCATTCAATTCTCCCCAAATAACACAATAGTAAAGCCAATCGATATGTTTATACCTTGATGACACGGGAGTAGTTGATGAAGAACGAGCTTCTGTATGCCTTTGATCGATGAAGCACGAGCTCCTACGCGTATGCCTTTGCCGGCGGGCACGTAGATCCGGTGCCGGAGGGTGTGCTGGTCGGTGTCGAGGAAGTAGCGCACGTAGTCAGGGTCACGACGAAGCGGAAGGGGCTAGCCGGGATTGTTGAGGAGGAAATCGATGTCGTCGAGGCCCAGATCGAGCGTGCGCGCCACTGGGACGAGCCGAGGAGCGATACGATGCTGGCGAGGACGATGTCGGGCAGGTTGCTGATGATGCAGTCGCCCCCTGTAGGTGCCGTCGCCGTAGGAAGCCGAGATGACGGTGCCGGCGATGCTACTGGATCTGGCGGAGATGCAAGAGGAGAGTTTCCTCAAGCGCTGTCAGCAGGCTTCTCATGTATAGAGTCACGCGGGCAGTGAGGGGGAGGCAGCCGCGGAAACTGTGTGCTCCTGCCCTGTGCTCGGGACCCGGGACTGAGGGTTACCGGATTTTCTGGGCCAACGGCAGGCAATGATTGGATGTGCGCCAGAGGAATATAATATTAAAGCCTCTCATATCTGCTGCTCCGATCCTCCAAGGCTCCGAGCAAGATTCTTTTATTAATTTTTGATCTTGCAATTGAAAAAAGGATATATGTGTTTAAAAAAATGGGCCACGAGGCAATTCAAGAGTGTTACCTACAATTGCAGTAGGGAGGAGATCTGAAAATCTAGCATAAACAGGTGAAATTAATAAATTCACATGCATTGTACGAAGAGAAGAATAGAAAAAGATAGGTACGTATTCATTCAAATAGAGGGATCATCTGATAGCTGCATTTTATTGACTCATAAAAAATAGCAATTATCTGCCATGCACAAATAAAAGCAGGTTGTTTTAGTTAACTTTTCTTAGTAACAATTGAAATATTTTATCTTTAAGGTAAATGAAAAGTTCTTTGAAATACATATTGCAAGCTCAATCAGATCGACCTACAACAATGTACATATTCGACGGCTCCTTCGGATCGATCAAACATTAATTAATTAGACTAGATCTCAGGGCGAGCCAAGATGAGTTCCGGGATGGACAAAAGTACGACGGCTTTTTAGGATCGAGCTAGATGGAAGGCTGAAAATTTAGGAGGTCCTAACTTTTAGTAGGGGTTGTAGCTTTAAAGCCCACTACGCCTAACTAGCTTGCAACCCATCAATATCCCATAATAGATGTTCTTAATAGTTTCTTACACTTGATGCAACACACTACCCCCAACCCCATCCCCTGCATCTCAACCTGTGTTGCCTCCCGCCTGACTCATGCTTTATTATTTTCTTACAACTGATTCAACAATCAGCAAGGCCTGACGCGACATTTCGGATAGGCTGATTTAACATTTTATGGGAGACGTTAGGTGCACCGCACCACTTCCCCCCATTGTTTCTCCCTAGCTACCTCATATTTACCATCTACCCCCTGTAACATGGATCTCAAACACTGGAAGTTTAGTAAGAAAATAAAAACTTGTGGAAGCTATATAGGATACCCTGAAAAATTATGCTTTCCTAATTATGGGGCAGGTCCGAGCCTAGCCTAGTAAATGTTACGAGCCGGAAATCTCAACCAAAGCTCGCCCGATGCACTGATCGGTTCAGGTCGGCCCGTATATTTGGGCAGGTTAGGTCCGGTTTGACGAGTTGGGCAACCACAAGGACCAGGTCTAAAATTAATTTAGGTGGCTTATGTTCGGAGACATCTGGGATATCGTATTTTAGACAGCTTGAGTGTAGAGCTCTATATATATATATATATATATATATATACACACACACATATATATATATATGTATGTATGTATGTATATATATATGTATGTGATATGTTCGAGTCCGGAGCCATCCAAGATACTGTGGCGTTTATTAGTCTAGTATTTCAGAACGACCGAACCACATGGAAAAATGGTTGAAAACTATCTATCCCATGTGGTTCAGATCTGAAGAATATCTGACAAATGGATTCTGAGTCTATCGCTTGCAGCTTCTTCCTCACCTTTACCAAAATGGCTTAAGCTCTGTTTGGATTATAACTAGAGTTTGGTTGCACCACAAGTCAGGCGGCGGCACAAGTCTGGCGGATAATCATTCGCCACGCTTTTGGCAAGTTGTAGCATTGACACGAACGGTAAAGCAGCTGAGCGACCTTGGCGCACCTGAGATGCAGATACAGACGAAACACTGACCTAAGTGTAGGCTGCGCGCTGAGGTTGCGGGTGCGGCATGGCACGCTTTGGACGCAAACCAAACAGACCCTTAATCCACCCCTCTCCTAATACATTCTACCATTTCAACTCCAAATCCACCCCATTTCTTCTTCTAGCTAATTCTGCCGTTACGTCAATTGTGCCATGATATGGAAGCCTTGACTGTGGCTCTGTCCTCTCCACCATCGTCATTCGCCACCAGCTCATTGCATAACCATGGACGATTGTTGCCTATAGTTGCAGCAGAGAGAAGATCTGAAAATCTAGGAGGAAGAAGTGAAGATTAAATAAATTCACATGCATTATATAGTGAAAACAATGGAAACAATGTTTTTCCGGTCTTCAATAATATACGTGACCCCTGGCGCTACTATTCTAACGACTTGAAAACCATATACAAGGTTTTCTAAGCCGTTTGAGATGCATGATCCGTCCGCTGCGAGTCTGCGTAGTAGTGCTTGATGATACACATGCACTGCCTCAAATCTCTTGTACGTGGCTATTAGCTTATATGTCACACTATGAGATACTATACTATTAACTTTTGGTTAGGCATCCATGCATATTCATCATTGGCTCAACCTTTTTTTCTGCTGAATACAGTATCTTTTGTCTAACTTACGTCTTGCTATTACTCAGTTGGCAACTAATATATATAGACCTTTTGTTTGATTATCTTTTTAACGGAACTTCTCTTAGAAAAAATCTTGTTCAAAAGTCTGGCTCGGAGGCAGTGATTTAATTTGAGGGAAGTATTAGTCGTTTGAAAAAAAAATTTACAGGATACACTTTATTAATAATAAGCCAGCAAACAAATACATGCACTCATTACCAGAAAAATAAAAGACTAAGTGTTCTCTGAGCAACCACAGCTATCAATCTTACATTGACAAAGAGCTTCCTATTCTCTAGTGAGTCAAGATCCACCGGCTCTGTCATCTGCATGCAGAACGAATGTAATGAACAGGCCGGCAACATAAATTAAAGCATCTCACATGTGTTGGAAGTCCATCAGTCTTCCGTGGATCGGCCAACCAATAACACTTGAAGGTAACCCACAGAACCACGAATGTTGATAGACTTTGCAACCAAATCGATGATCAGTCTTCCATTGAGCAACAGTTAAGCACGTTCTTTCAACAAATACACCAAAACTTACTGAAGCAGCCGGTTGAAACATACATTGATCAGTGGGATTTTTTTTATAGTAAAATCATTTTTGTCTATTGTTTTCTTACTGGTATAGTACTCGTATTTTTTTTCACTTCTCTGGAATGCCTCACGGAAGTAATGACCAGTTGCTCCGGGAACTGCTTTCTAAAGCTTCACGATATCTTCCATGGCTCCAAGCTTAAGCGTTACACATCTATAGAAAGGCAGCAGCCAAAGGGGCTTTAATGTCATCAGCTTTGATATATACCCATAAACAATGAGCTCTGCAAAACACTTTCCCCTGCTTGAACTTTCCACTGGCCCACATCTAATCATCGCCAGTCGTCTCCCCTCACTGAAAATCCGAGAACGCTTGATTAATTAGCTCCCGATCTTGCACGGTAGCAGCACACACACACAGTGTCCGCAGCCCGTCTTCCCTCATTGCCCGCGCGCGCGACTCCGGGCACCATATGAGCGGCCCGTCGTCAGGCTTGAGGAGGTTCTTCTCCTGCTTCTCCGCGAGATCCAGCGGCGTCGCGGGCGCCACCGCCTCGGACTCCGACGGCGACGGCCCCCACGGGGGCGAGGACCTCATCAGCGGCCTGCCCGACGACGTCCTCTCCAGCATCGTCTCCCTCCTCCCGATCAAGGAGGCAGCGCGCACGGCGGTGCTCTCCTCCCAGTGGCGCCGGCTCTGGGCCTCCAGCCCGCTCGTCCTCGACGACACCGACCTCCTCCTCAACAACCCCAGCCACGTGGGCGCGGTCAGCGCCACCGTCTCCGCCGCCATGCGCGCCCACCCGGGCCCCTTCCGCTCCGTGAGCCTGACCTGCTACTTCAGCGACGCCGAGAAGCACGTCCTCCGGCGCTGGATCCGCGTGCTCGCCGCCAAGGGAGCCAGGGAGCTCGTCCTGAACAACATCCCCTGGGCGGGGCTTGACCTGCTCCCCCGCGCGCTCCTCGAGTGCCGCTCGCTGCAGCGCCTCCGGATCTCGGACTGGCGGTTCCACGACACGTCCGGCGCCCCCGTCCTGCCGCGGGGAGCGGCGGCGCTGCCCCGCCTGCGGGAGCTCGTCCTCAGCAGGACCATAATCCAGGAGCTGGACCTCGACCGCGTGCTGGCGAGTAGCCCCAGGCTTAATACCCTCGTTTTCGTACTCAGCGCTGGCGTGCCCGCGCAGGTGCGCGTCAGCAGCCGAAGCCTCCGGTGCGTCGTGTTCTGGCACTCCGTGGCGGAGGAGCTCGCCGTCGTCGCCGCCCCACTGCTGGAGCGGATCATCATCCAAACGTCATCGTCATCGTGTGGCAGCAGAAGGGACGGCAGTCGCATGAGGGTCAAGATCGCCAGAGCGTCCGTGCTTCAGGCATTGGGGTTCCTCAATCCCAACCATCACGAGCTGCAGATCGGAGACACGGTCATTAAGGTTCCGATCATCTTCTGCTATTATTTATTTCCGTGTCATTAAGGGATTAGTAATTATCTAAATCTACTAATTTTTGGGGCAATGTAGGATGGTAAGAAGGTTGCGCCTGATGCAGTGGTTCCGAGCGTCAAGATATTAGCACTGTCCGTTCAATTTGGAGTTCGCAGTAAAGCAAGGATGGTTTCTTGCTTCCTTCAATGCTTCCCAAACATTGAAACTCTACATGTCCGGGTAATTGAAGAAATCGTGTTAATTTTCCATACTTGATAGGTTTCAAATGATGAGGCTTTCGGTCACGGTCCTTTGCAAAATTCTGGCAAAAGTTAGGGTTCGGATCTGGGTGGGGGGTAGGCTTAGAAAGATGGATGAGGCATGGCAAAAATGGCAGTAGGTGGTGGCATGGTCATAGCAGTGCGGTCGGGTGGCAACGACACTGTTGGAGCTCCGGCCTCCGTGTGGCTGAAAGAGGAGGGGGGTGGGGCAGGGCAGGGCAGGGCGAGCACAGAGAGAATGGGGTTTGGGGTGGCACGACACGACAAAGAGAAATAGAGAGCAGGAATTGTGTATGAGAAGTAGACAAGTTGTGCATCATCATATGCCCATCTAGCGAACAAAGTGCATCAAGTGATTCTTTTTTCTTTTAGTTCTCAATCCATTGGCATGTAGCACCGTACCTGCCTTTTCAGTTCTCATCACCACAACGTAATTCACTGTTTGATACACTTTGCGTCCTGTTTTGACAGTCTATTCCAGATCGTGGAGCCACTAGCAAGAACGGGAATTCTGAGTTTTGGAAGAATGAAATTGATTCAGTTGAGTGTGTCAAGGGAAGTATCAATAAGGTAGTAATTCATGGGTTCCAGTGGGAGAATTGTGAGATCGAATTCCTCAAATCTATTCTTGAAGGAGGAAAGGTGCTTCAGAAAATCTACATCTTAGAGGATAAAAGTATTTCTGTTTCGGGGGGCGGCGTAAATGGTACACTAAGCTTGCTGGCCTCACTGAGCAACGGCATTGAACTGATGATATTGGCAGGTCAAGATTATGGCATTTGGACATATGAAGTGGCTTCTGATCTTTCTCGCAATGACCCGTTTGATTGCCTGAATTGAAAAGACGCCTCCTACCATTATGGTCTTTGCACATTGTATGCAACTTAACCCCGGCCTGATGGAGAGCTAGCAGCGATTGCGTTTATCTTTGTTCGGATCCAGTAGTAGCATTGGAAGAACTAATATTATCATTTATCAGCAATCGTACTACCTAGTAATACACTGAAGATGCTAAATGATGCTGTTGTAATCTGCATTTGGTATGACTGTTGCTCAGGAAACGTTGCTGCTGTTGTGTATCTAATTGGATGTTCAATCTGAGTTGCACCCCTATGCGTCTATTCAAATTAATAGTTATGGTCACCGTTAAATCTCCACACTTTTTTCCAAAAAGAACAACATAATATGAAATTTATTGATTCCACTGAATCAAAATTGTGATTTTTTATCGGGTATTTTAATTTACCTTAAAGGCATGAAAGACATTACTATACAGGAACTATCAGATTGTATAACATATGTTTGATTCTAGGTACTTTCAAATAAAATATGATTTTTCTATGGCAGCCCGAAAAAGAAACAAGGGTAGTAATATAAGATTCGATGTTTCATAATTTCCTACGGCTCTTCTTTTTTACTATTAATTGCTTATTTCCCTAGATCCACTAAAAAGGGTAGGATAGAGAATTGATAAATCAGGGCGTCTTTAGAAGTATTTGAACAATGATATTTTTTCTAGAAATAAGTTAAAAATGCTCCAATATGATATCCTTTTCCAAGATAAATGCAATTTAGCATACACATGCATTCAGAATTTTAGCGCATGTTGTTATCCCAATTTTCTTCCTTTTGGAAGAACTTAACTGCTACCCTAGTCGAAGATGTATGCGTGTCTTATTTTTAATCCTTGATCTTCATAAGATACTCTGTCCGACACAAGTATAAAAGACACTGAGGTTTTTTAGGACAGTTTAAGTTACAGGCACAAATAAAAGCTGTGGCGGACCCAGAAACTTTCACAGCTTGGGTGAACATAGCAACTGATAACAGATTCACATAAATATATTGACTACGAACAAAGTTTTTTGCTCTATAGTCTAGAACTAAAATCATGTTTAGTACATTTGCAAATATACATAGATTAAGAGAAAGGAGAAATTACATCAATTGCCTCACTATGATATTAAAAAATGAGCACTAACAATTTGACACCAAAGGTCCAATAGTATATCTCCAATAGAGACACTACACAACCTTATGGTTATGAGGCAGCCGTATTTTGCGAGTGCTAAATGTTCTGATATAGTCGAAGTGAAGTTTCCGCTCATTGCATTGTAGCAAACCATCAAGATATATTAGGTCTGCGCCCAATGAGATTTGAGAAAACTAGCTAGTAAATCAAGTGATGGATTTGTTAGAACGCGTGCTCGTCCACGGAAGGTCTTGCCCTGCCCGTAAACATGTGGCTCTACCCAGCCATGCACAATGGCAGATATTGTGTGCCTTGCCGAGCTGCCTTGGTCAATTCTTTTTTGCCCGGTCAAACTGTGCAGGCATGCGCTTCTGGTCCCGCGTGGAGCCCGGGCAGGAGCCCAGGGTCACCGGACCCTAGGTCCGCCCCTCACTAAAAGGGACCCTGATAGTTTTAGGACAGTTCCTCACTAAAGGTCGGTGGAAGTCACCGGATGAAAAAGTAGGTTAACAGGTGATTAACACTACATGAAATCCTTATAGTAGGTGACGGGCAAAGATCGCCATAGGCGACGGGCAACGCATCTAGTCAATTATCATATTATAAGATGGGACGGTCTTTGATTAATTGTTGCCCAAAATACGTGACCGCTTCCACCCACTTCAAGGAAGGCTTGCTTCCTGGCTAAATCCTAGAGGCCAGACATGATTTGGTACAGCCATCTTCCACCCACAAACAAATTCCACGACACCATAACACTTTGATATGGGCAAACACATGTTACACAGCATGTGATCAGAAAAATCATAGAGGTAAACTAGATCTATGGCATTTCGTGGTAGAATCAGAAAAACCTAGAAGTAAATCTAACATTCATATACCTCCTTATACCAAAGATTCTGAGAGCAACATGCAAAATTCAACTTCTCACGAATAGGAGCAAAGAGGAGAGGAAGGGAGGAAACATGTGAACAGGGGGGAGATGCATACCTTTAAGTGCCAAAAGGAAGTCCAACTTCAAACCCACAAAAAATTAGCCAGCTGCCGTTGCAAACAGTATCTATGTTTGCGGGCAGCAGCTAGCAAGCTGTAATAGTGAGCTAAGTCAACGGTGACAAACAACAAAAGAGCTCGTCACCAGCTGGTCCATGAAAGTTTGACGGGCATGCTAGAGGTTTGTCACCAATGATGAGCAGGTAAGTGACAGGAACATATATAAAACCCATCACCTTCGTTGAACACCAAGGCGACGAGCCTTTTTCAAAACCCATCATCTTTACTTCAGGTGCCGGGCTCTGTTATGCGTCATCACCTTTTATGTGTCAAATTAAATGTGACTGTCGGTACATACGGATAGTGGTACCTCCTGCTAGGGTGTCCAGGCCATTGGCTTCTCATAATCCATGCTCCCTCTTGGCTCTGGGCCATGTGGCACACGGCCTCCGGGCCTGACAGCTGGGACCACGGTCTCCGGACCCTCCCCGACCTCCATGAGGTCCGAGGCCTCTGCACACCCAGGTGGGCGGGAGAGCTCTCGAGTAGCCCCGCGGACCCGGTCTCCCCTGGGAGGTCCGGGGCCGCCACGTGTGATGGCCAGGCCATCACAGGCCAGCCCGCTCCGACCGGTCTCGGGGGTCCGGAGCCCCCTTCCCCCGTGAAGGGGTCCGGTGCCGCCATGTGCAGCCCAGCGGGAGGAGCGAGGCTGGCCCCGCCGCGTGCCTACGGCCGGAGGCCCCTTGCAGGTCGCCTCTCCACCTACCAGCATTTAATGCGGTAGCTGGGTCGGGCGCGCCAGAGTTAAAAGGTGTGGCCTGCCACTGACACGCGGGGCAGGTAAGCTGACACCACGGTAAGCCTGTCTGATCTGAAGGCGGCGCGTCGTATCACCGCGCACAGTGGGCGGACTGTGTGCAGTCCCGTCACGGCGCTGCGCGGGTGATGATGGCCTGTAATAGGCGAGCCAAGGCGTGCGCTGTAACAGTGCGCGCGCCACAGGACAGCCCCGTCTCGCCCTCTGTCCGAAAGTCCCATCCCAACAGTGACAGCACGGCTTCACTGTTGGGTAACGCTGACGCCGGACACTGTACAAGACAAGGCTGTACACGGCCATATCCTGGCTGTGGATACGCACATCAATTTCTCGATCGAGAGGAGCTCGAGGAGAAGACCTCCTTATCTCTCGTAGAACGGCTCCTGTTGGCCGGGCCCACCTGTCGGGGTCCCGCACAGTGTAAGCACTCCCCTTGAGCTATAAAAGGGAGAGTGCACTCGTTAGAAAAGAGAGAGAAAAGGAAAAAAGGGGGGGGGCTCAGCAATCAGAATCACACGAGCTTATGCTGCTTTCCATTCAGGCTCACGCAGCCAATACAACACCAAAGTGGACGTAGGGTATTACGCTCCGGCGGCCCGAACCACTCTAAATCTTCGTGTCCTTCCTGCGTTCATCTGTCGACCGATCGAGCGTTCCTAAGTCTCCTCCAAACCCATCCTTAACTAGGATTAGGCGGGTGCTTTCCGCCACCCGGCTGGAGATTTCCTCCGACATTTGGCGCGCCAGGTAGGGGGCTTAGGTTTGGTTTGCGTTCGGTCGACCACCGCGACCTCGATGGCGCAGGAAAATGGTCACCATGACCTCCTGATCGGTGAAGAAGTGGCGTCAACGGCGCCACGCGCCTCGCGCCATCCCGCCTCCAGGGTGGCTCCGCGTGCTGCTCCACCATGCGCAGTGGAGCGGGCCTCTGTGGCCCAATCAGTGCTCCCACCGAGCGGGCCCCTCATGGCAGCCAGGGAGCTGCTCCGCAACCCCCCTGGCGAGGCGGCGTCGCCAGACGCGCACAGACAATGGCGTGACGACGTCGACCGCCTCCTCAACCTGGCACAGGCTTCCCCAGGCTCAGCAGGGGGGTCTGTATCCAGGCAGCGCCGTCGCCAGGGCGGCGCATCCGGTTCTGTGCACTCACCATCAGTAAGGAGTGCACGGACTGAGGACCTCCGGGCAGAGCTCAACCGCAGGCATGCGGGAGAGGATGCCAGGATCTCCATCGAGCGAGCACGCAACCGACGGCTCAACATTGAGGGTCGGGACCTTGCGCCCGAACTCGATGCGGCTGCGGCCAGGCCGCAAGGACTCGCCCAGGCGCCGGCGTCGGGCGTGGGCTGTGTAGCGCTCGCAGACCACCTTCGTGTGGTCGCCTGGCCGTCCAAGTTTCGGCCTCACCTGCCGGAAAAATATGACGGGTCCTCCAACCCGTCGGAGTTCCTGCAGGTCTACATCACCGCCATCACGGCGGCTGGAGGTAACGAAGCCGTCATGGCAAGTTACTTTCATGTAGCCTTGACCGGGCCGGCCCGGACCTGGCTCATGAACCTTACCCCGGGATCCATCCATTCCTGGGGTGAGCTCTGCGCACAGTTCACTGCGAACTTCGCCAGCGCGTTCCAGCAGCATGGCGTGAAGGCCCACCTCCACGCCGTGAGGCAACAACCCGGGGAAACCCTCCGGGCCTTCATCTCCCGTTTCACTAAGGTACGAGGAACTATCCCACGTATTTCCGATGCGTCTATTATCACGGCCTTCCGACAGGGGGTCCGAGACGAGAAGATGCTAGAGAAGCTGGCGACCCACCAGGTGGAAGCCGTCACCACCCTGTTCGCTCTGGCGGACAAGTGCGCCCGAGCTGCAGAGGGCCGTGCGTGGCACTCTGCAACACAGGCAGGACCTGCTCAAACGAGTGGGCCCAGTGTCGCTGCCCCTGGCAGCGGCAAGAAGAAGAACAAGAAGACCCGTGGCTTCGACAAGTCACGGATCGGGGGTCCGGCCATTGCAGCTGCAACGACCGGGGGCCAAAACTCCCGCGGCAAGCGCCCACGACAGCAGCGCACCGACCCCGGGTCGTGCCCTGTTCATCCTGGGGCTCGCCACAGCGCCGCTGAGTGCCGCGAGATCCAGAAGCTCGCGGAACGCCTCAGCAAGAGGCGTGACCAAGCCGCCAAGGAAGGCTCCTCCCCTCCGCGGCGGTCCGGCAAGGAGAAAGCCTCCGATGCCGACGCGGCTGCGACTGAGAGGGAGTTGGGGTATCAAACCCCCAATAAAGACCTCAAGGGACTGTTCCAGCAGTCCGACTCCGAGTCCGGTGGGGACGAGCGCAGCAAAAAACTGTACGTTATGTACGGTGGCAGTTCGGAGCTCGTCTCCCGACGGGACGTCAAGGCCCTTCGCCGGGAGGTCCTCTCGGTGAAATCAGGGGTGCCGAGGGCGGCGCCCCACCAGTGGTGGAAGGGCACCACCATCTCCTTTGGGCCATCTGACTGCCCAGAGAACATGGCGGGCGCAGGAGTGCTGCCGCTCATCACGGCACCCACTATCGCCAACGTCCGCCTTCACCACGTGCTGATCGACGGAGGCGCCGGCCTCAGCGTCATCAGCTATGCAGCGTTCAAACACCTGCAGATCCCGGAGTCCAAGCTAGCTCCATCACGCCCATTCTCAGGAGTGGGTCCGGATCCCGTGTACCCAGTAGGGACCATCACCTTACCGGTTACATTCGGGACGGAGGACAATTTCCGTACCGAGAACGTACAGTTCGAGGTTGCGGAAGTTAACCTCCCCTTCAACGCCATCATCGGCAGACCGGCCCTGTACCGGTTCATGGCCGTTGCCCACTACGGGTACCTGGTTCTGAAGATGCCTTCTCCGGCTGTTGTCCTCACCGTCCAGAGCGACCGAGCCGCTGCTGTTGTGGCGGTCGAAAAGCTCCATGCGCTGGCCACGGGGCTTGCCCCTGCAACTGGCGCCCAGGGGTCCGACCCCTCGACCTCACGAGCCAAGGCCCTGGCCAGGGCACCGAAGGTCCGTCCGTCCGACACGGACGATGTTCCCGTGAAGACCGTCCAGGTCGGAGCGGAGACCTCCCAGACCACCCGCATCGATGGCAACCTGGGAGAGAAATAGGAAAGCGCGCTCATCGCCTTCCTCCGGGCAAATGTTGACGTGTTCGCCTGGGAACCGTCACAGATGCCCGGGATCCCTAGGGAGGTGATTGAGCATCATCTGAAGATCCACCCCGACGCCAGGCCGGTCCGGCAGAAGCCACGCAAGCAGTCCATCGAGCGGCAAAACTTCATCCGTGAAGAGGTCCGCAAGCTGCTGCAGGCTGGCTTCATCGAGGAGGTATACCATCCTGTATGGTTGGCCAACCCGGTTGTGGTCCCAAAGGCCAACGGGAAGCTTCGGATGTGCATCGACTACACCAATCTAAACAAGGCATGTCCAAAAGACCCTTATCCACTTCCGCGCATAGACCAGATTGTAGACTCCACCTCCGGGTGTGATTTGCTGTCCTTCATAGATGCCTATTCTGGTTTCCACCAAATCAAGATGGCTTGTGATGATAGGAAGCACACAGCTTTTGTAACAGTGGATGGTCTTTATTGTTATATAGTGATGCCTTATGGATTACTTAATGCTCTACCCACCTTTGCTCGTGCAATGAACATCACTCTAGGTGATTTGGTTAGAGAAATAGTCGAGGTGTATGTTGATGACATCATTGTCAAGACTAGAGAGTTGAATTCCCTCCTAGAAAACTTGGCTCAAGTCTTCGACAAGTTACGGGCGACCTCTACTAAGCTTAACCCCGAGAAGTGTGTCTTCGGCGTATCGGCGGGAAAGCTCCTTGGTTTCCTGGTCTCCCACCGGGGAATCGAGGCCAACCCGGACAAGGTCCGGGCGATCGAGGCAATGAGACCCCCTGCACGCCTCAAAGATGTACAGAGGTTGGCGGGGTCCCTTGCAGCCCTCAGCCGCTTCATTTCGAGGCTGGCGGAGAGGGCGCTTCCCTTCTTCAAGTTGATGAGGGGGTCCGGCCCATTCGTATGGACCGAAGAGGCAGAACGTGCCTTCCAAGAGATGAAGCAGTACCTTACCTCCTTGCTGGTCCTGGTCGCACCGGACCCAGGTGAGACACTGTTTCTTTATCTTGCAGCAACGACCGAAGTGATCAGCATGGTGCTGGTCACCGAGCGGTCCGAGCTTCCCTCGCAGGGGGCCCCTGCGGACCCCCCTGCAGGAGAAGGAGGTCCGGCCTCCTCCACTCCTGCGACCGGCCCTACTTCGGAGGGTCCGGCCGGGTTCCGACCCGGGGAAGTGCTAAGCAGCATGGGGGCCGACGGGCCCCCAGCTCAAGTTGAAGGATCCAGTCCACCTGGCAAAGTCAGGACCGTTCAGAAGCCGGTCTACTACGTCAGTGAGGTCCTTCATGAGGCAAAGGCCAGGTATCCTGAGACGCATAAACTCCTTTATGCTATACTTGTTGCGTTCAGGAAACTCCGCCACTACTTTCAGGCACACAAGATTGTGGTGGTGACCTCCTACCCATTAAGGGCCATCCTCCACAACTCCAACGCCACGGGCAACATTGCCAAGTGGGCAGCGGAGCTCGCTGGGTTTCAGCTCGACTTCCAGCCGCGTCACGCCATAAAGAGCCAGATCCTTGCTGACTTCATCGCGGAGTGGACGCCTGCACCAAGCACCTCCGGGGGTCCGGACCAAGGGACGGACCCCCCACGTCCGGAGGTCAGGGCTCCGGTCTTCACCGGGCCTCACTGGACCCTCTTCTTTGACGGGTCCGCCCGCAGCAAGAGGGCCGGGGCGGGCGTGGTCCTCATCGACCCACGTGGCGAGCAGTTAAAGTACATGGTGCACCTCGATTTTGAGGCCACCAACAACATGGCGGAGTATGAGGCCTTGATCTTTGGGCTCGCGGCGGCTCTGTCCCTGGGGGTCCGGGAGCTCCTGGTCAAAGGGGACTCCCAGCTCATCATCAGGCAGGTCCGGGGGGAATGTTGCTACAACAACCCCCAGCTCGCAGCTTACCTCATTCATGTGAAGAGGCTCGAGAAGGACTTCGATGTGCTGGAACTACAACATGTTCCACGAGAAGGCAACACAGCAGCTGATGCACTCTCCACGAGCGCATCGACTCAGGCACCCGTGCCGGAGGGCGTTTTCCAAAGGCGTCTGCTGAAGCCTTCCGCCCAGCTTGCCGACCTGGGCGATGGGGGTCGGACTAGCACCTTGAAGCTAGCGGTCCCGGCGGTGCTCCATCCGTGGTGCCCGCCAAGGGTCGTGTGCTCCCTTGAGAGGCCCGAAGACCTCAGGGAGCCACGCCCAGTTTCTCAGGAAGGTCCCGATGCATGGATCTCTAAGGTCCGGGACTACCTGAAAGATAATTACCTTCCTGAAGATCAAGCGTCTGCTGAGCGCATTGTCCGGATGGCTAAGCGGTACACAGTGGTAGAAGGGGATCTCTACCGCCGTGGCGCCAACGGCGTCCTCATGCGGTGCATCACTCAGGAAGAGGGCCGCGACTTGCTTGCGGAGATCCATGGAGGTGAGTGCGGAAGTCATTCTTCATCCCGCACGCTGGTTGGTAAAGCTTTCCGGCATAGCTTTTACTGGCCGACAGCACTCCAGGATGCAGCTGAGTTGGTAAGGTCCTGCAAAGCGTGTCAGTTCCACGCAAGGCAAATACACACTCCAGCTCAGGCACTGCAGATGATTCCTCCCTCTTGGCCCTTTGCTATGTGGCGGTTGGATATCTTGGGACCTTTCCCTAGGGCCGTCGGCGGGTACCGGTACCTTTATGTTGCCATTGACAAATTCACTAAGTGGCCGGAGGCAACCCCAGTGGTCAACATCACCAAGGCGTCAGCAACTGCTTTTCTCAGGTCAATTGTGTGCCGGTTTGGGGTCCCGAACCGGGTCATCACTGACAATGGGACCCAGTTCACGAGCCAGTACTTACAGGAGTACTGTGAGGATATGGGCATTCAGCTCTGTTTCGCCTCGGTGGCGCACCCCAGGAGCAATGGCCAAGTTGAGCGGGCCAACGCCGAAATCCTCAGAGGGCTCAAGATCCGGACCTACTGTGACCTTGAGAAGCATGGCGCAAGGTGGATTGAAGAGCTCCCAAGTGTGCTATGGGGGAACCGGACTACACTCAGCCGGGCAACAGGGGAAACCCCTTTCTTCTTGGTTTACGGGGCCGAAGCGTGGCTTCCCCCGGAGATCACCATGGGCTCTCTGCGAGTCCGGTCTTTTGATGAGGAAATGCAGGAACAGGAGCGTCGCCAAGATGTGGACCTCGTCGACGAGCGCAGATGGCGAGCAGCAGTCCGAAACGCACAGTATAACCAAGCGCTCCGGCGCTACCACCAACGGTTCGTGCGTAGTAGGGAGCTCCGGGTCGGGGACCTAGTCCTAAGGCGGATCCTGAACCGAGAGGGTATGCACAAACTCTCCCCCAGCTGGGAGGGGCCCTTCAAGGTGACCAAGGTATGCCGACCCGGATCTGTTCGCCTGGCTGCGGAGGATGGGATGCAACTACCCAATCCATGGAACATTGAGCACCTCCGTAAGTTCTATCCCTAGGACCTGGTTGAGAGGAAATTTTTCCTTTGTAATTGGTAGCATTGCAGTGCGGACCAGGGCGGTAGAGGTCCGCCCTCGTAAACCCAGCCCCTGGCGTACATCGCGCAACTCTTCTGTACCAATTCATTTAAGGGGAAATTTGTTCTCAAACGCGTCCTTGAACTCTTTGCGATTCTAAGGTTTTTTCGCTTCCTGTTACGCTAACCCCCCACGTGGTTTTTCGCGTCTGTGTCGTGTCGAAGGTCCTACTTAGGTTGCTACACTATGTCTCTATCCGGGACCCCTGTCTCGCGGAAGAAAAGGAACCGGCCACCCGGGAACTGGCTTCAGGGAGGCGTGCTCGTTCTTTGCTGGGGTCCAGGGCTGTGTAGCCGCTTAGCCTGGTTCCGTACCCTAAGCCTACACGCCCTGCCCCCCTAGGACGGGTACCGTTGTACCTTGAACAATGGACCCGGGGGCCGGGACCCCTTAGATTCCCGAGCTATGGCTCCGGTGCTCTGACTCGTTACGCAACGCAGTAGGCTTTTGCTGGCCGGACCGGGACCTCGTGGGGACGTCTACTAAGCGTCGATCTAAGTCATGTGCAGGACCTCGGTTCTATGGCAGCTAGTCCCATCCTATCGCGACTACCTCCCAGGGGGCCACACGGGACCTTGGAACACCTTACAAACCGACAACAGGAAAACAGCTAAGTTTTTCACAAAAATTGCGTTGAATATGCACAATATTATAAGGTTATCTTACAATAATAAAAGTTATATTACAAAAGAAATAACAAAAAGATAATAGCACTACTGCTCTGGCGGTCCGGAGCCACTTCCACTCTCCGTAGGTTCGGGACGTCGCCGGAGGCGGGCCGCGACCATCTCCACCGCCTCCTGGACCCCTTCTCGCGCGGCGGCCGCTGTCGCCCGGAGGGGTCCGACCAGGACGGGAGTCAGTTGGACGGCAGGATCATGGCTCCGGAAGCTGGTGAGGATGTACTCTGCCACCCCCCGAGCAACTGCTCGTCCCTCTGTCTCCAGGAGGTCCTGTATGCCGGCCTCCACGTCCTGTAGCCGTCTGGCGGTGGAGTCCAACAGCTGGAGTGCGGCGCCGAGTGGTGAAAGAGCCTCCGGTACCCAGACGGGGTTGGCTCCGAGTGCTTCCAGCAGAGGGTTCACCGCGCCGACCCATCTTGCTAGCCGGTCCGGGCTGGCGCCCCGCTCCGCCAGGAGTTCCTTCACCTCGGCCTCCCTCTCCCGAAGGGCTGCCTCCCACTCCTGGTGCCTTCGGGTCCCGGCGGCCAGTTTCTCCTCCACGGCCTCTTCTCGCTTCTGGAGCTCTTGGAGCCGGGTCGCCTCCCCTGCTTCTCGGGCGGCAAGCCCCTCTTCTCTCTTTGCTACCGCCGCCGCCAGATCCGCAAGGGCGGCCTTTTCCGGCTCGACCGCCGCAGACGCCTTCCTAGCCTGTGCTGCCAGCTCCCGGGCGGTCCGCTCCCTGTCTGCCACCACCTGCTTCATCTCCTCCACGGCGATCAGCCCCTCAAGGGCTTCCGTTTCCCGCCGCCTGGCCGCTTTCTCCCGCTGGAGCGCCGCCGCCTCTCGGACGCGGGTTTGCTCCAGCTCCTCCTGCAGAAACTCGCGCCCATGCACGAGCTGGGCGCGCTCCTCGGTGTAGCGGGCAGAGACGGAGTTGATGCGGTCACCCAGGCGAACCTCCCAGTCGGAGAGTCGGTGGCGTTCTGCCTCCAGCTTCTCCCACTCCCGGCGCATACCAGCCTCTAGCTCCTGCTGAGCTTGGTGGCATTTGGCTATGAGCCGGGGGAGAGGGACCTCCGCGGTGCTTGGGAGGAGGCGTCTCCCTAGCACCACCTCCGGTTCCTCCTCCCCTGCCGGTGGGGAGACGCTGCAGCCAACTTCGGTGACCCCTGGTGCCGCCTCCTCCGCCTCTTCCGCTACCTCCGGAGCCGCCATCTCTGCTGCCTCCGGCGCTGCAGCCTCCGCCGTGGCAGCGGCCCCCTCAGCCGCTGCCTCCATAGCAGCAGCGGCCTTGGTGGCCTCCTCCTGGGGGGCAGCTTCAGGTCGTGGCGGGGTGGAGGCATCCAGCTCCGGGCCTAAGGGTCCGGAAGCTTCTGGAGCTGCTTCGGGCGGGGGACCTGCTGGGGTCGGTGCCGAAGGTCCCGACGCTGGCTGGGGGTCGGATCCCCCAGCTGGAGCATTTGAAGATTGCGGCCTGCCGTACCACCTGTTTGGTTAAGCACCAGAAGCCGAGAAAGAAAATGAAAAACCTTGATAAAACCACTTACGGGAAGTCGTACCACTCCCATCTGCCCCGGGCGGCCGGGGGGACCTTCCTCCCTGCCGAGGACCCCCCGGACCTCTGGGGGCCGTCCCCGGCCTTTGAGCCTCCTGGCGGCGGCGTTGGGGACGGTGGTCTGATCTCGGACGGTGGCGGTGGTGTCGCTGGCCGCTGCCCTGGTGGTGGTGGCGGGGGAGTCTGTTGTCTCGGCGGAGGCCGGTGTTGAGGTGGAGGTGGTGCAGCTCCGCTCTGCTCCTCCATCCCCGTGGTCTTCTGGCGCTTGGGCGCCGGCTCCCCCACCAGGGAGCCATCGCCTCGCTGGAGCCTCCGGGACTTGCTCCCTTCGGCTTGGCTGCGCCGCTCGGGTGCCGCCCCCTGAGCCTCGCCGCTCCTTTGGGCTGGTAACACTTTTATTACATCAGATGGTACATCACCGTACAACTCTACGCGGTAATGGGCAGTGAAGCGCCACTATCGCGAGGATTACAACCAAAACCCACACAACTATACTAGCTACGAACAAAGGATCATCAGAGTCTTGCGCCATGCGGAATCCAACGGTGGCCTCAACCACAGGCAAGACTGGGTGCAGGACGAAACCCTACTCGTTGTCTTCGGGGATGTAGTCTGGGTCTTCCACTGTAAAAGTAAGAGAGGGGTGAGTACAAACGTACTCAGCAAGTCCAATCACACCCACGGAAGGGGGTTTAATAGAATTTAATGCACCGGATAATCCAAGGATAAGGTTACGGTTCATTTGCGGAAAACACAGTTATATGCAGGGGTTCGTTTTAAAAGCACTTTTCAAAACAGGTTTTCTTATACCAAGGAGCACACAGTGTTGATCCACACAGGATCCAAGTTTGAAAATGCTACCGGACTCCCCGTCCGCCGTAGCACACGGCACAACTGCCGGACACTTTCCAAACAACTCACACCAGCCCAATACATTCCCAGGGAGAAACACTAGTTATGTGACCACACCGTAACTTGCCCAATACCGTGGGCACGGCTATTCGAATAGATTTTTAACTCTGCAGAGGTGTGCAACTTTACCCACAGGTGGGGTACCACAGCACGAACACCTTAGTGCCGGTGCAGATCCCAACAAAGCCATTACCCACCTTAGCTAGACCTGACTAGCCACCACGGGATCCATCAAGGGGTCATTCGACCTACCTCCGAGGTTCAACCGGGGCATAAGTCACACAGAGCTTATCCCTTCTCCTTGATCACCCGTTGCTCTCAGCTCTCCTGATGGCTATCAGGCTAACTAGTGGGGTTTATGCTAAGCCGTTGCCCATACAACGGTCAAGTGGTTCGCACTACAAGAAGCTAGGTGAGATGTCACATCAACTCGGTCCTTAGGGGTGACAAGATGGATATCTCCCTTCCTCGCTCAACCACACAGGTACGAGCACACCAATCGGCAATTCACACAGAAATGCCATCCATCTCGTCTAACTCACTTTTCAAAACCACATTTTATCCCTTCCCACACACACGCATTTTCTTTATAAATCAGGCAGTCAAAGTATGGTTATTTCAAACAAGGGTGGCTATCCTACCGGGTTTCCAGCACGCAAAACAATGCAATTTTATAATACAGGCCATTGGGTTGTGTTTATAAAAACTAGGACAAAACATGCATCAAAGGGCGGAATTGAACTTGCCATCGTCAAACTCTTGCGAAAAGTCCTGGTCGAAGCACTGTCCCTCGGGTTCGGGGTCGCAGTACTGATCCTCGTTTGCTTGGTCACGCTCGGGTCCTTCCTCGTTCACTCCGTGTCCTACGACGCAATCAAACAGGCACACAATCAAGCACAAGAAGTAAAAGCTTTTATCGTCGAGCTTGAATCGGAAATAATTTAGTTACGGAGGTCGGGGCAATATCTCTGGGTGGTTTCTTAATGGCATGGCTAGAACCATACTAGAAAGGGCGTGGTAAAGTTTCGGGTCGATCGGAGGTCGTTTCGCACATAAAATGACGCGCCGAAGGTGGTTTCAGGGCTCAAACGGGGGTCCAGGGGCTTATTCGTAACTATCAGAAAAGAGTAGGGATTTATTTGCGAATCTTAGAAATATTCTAGGCATGCTAAAAGGTTGTCAAGTATATCTAGATGTATGCATTGGAGGGTTTAAATTGAAATACAAAACAGGCGAGGTTTCTTTTGTAAAAAGGGAATGGATAAGGGTACTCTTAGAGAGAGGGGGGGTTTTCTTGGAAAAAACAGGAAAGCGCAGGGGGTTACGGGCAAAATGCCCTTTTCTTCCTCCTTCCTCCCGCATAGAGCAGAGGAGGGGAGGTGGGGCGCCGGCGCCCGGCCAATCCGGCGGCCTAGGGCCCGGGCGGCTCGGGGTGGAGGAGGGAAAGAGGGAGGGGGGCGCGGGGAACCGGTTCCCGGCCTCACCTCGGCTTGGGGCGCGGTGAGGGAGTGGGCCCATGGTGGGGGGCGGGCGGCGGCAAGGCCACAGGCGGCGGCGGCGCTAGGGACAGGGGAGGAGGCAGGCGGCGGCGGTGGGAGTTGTGGGGGAGTGAGGGGCTGCGCGAGGGCCTATTTATAGGCGGGGAACGGCGGGGCGGAGGGGGTTGGGATGGGGTGGCCGGCGGGCGGTGCGGGCGCCATTAATGGCGCTCCGGCCGCACGCGGCCGTCACGACGTGGCGTGGCTCGGGGCGGCGCTGTGCAGCACAGGGCAGGAAGCGGCGGCGCGCGCGCGGGCAGGACGCGGCAGCGGCGAGCGGCGCGGCACGCGCGGGGGCAGGCGCACGCGGGCGCCGTACGGCGCGGCGGGCGGTGCGGCGTCGCAGCGCCGGGCGCGGGCGTGTGCGCGCACGGCACGCGTGGCGCGGGCCAGGGGCGAGGCGCGGCGCGGCGTGGCGCGCGGCTACGCGGCGCGCGCGCGCGTGCGGCACGGCCGGGCGGGGCCAGTGCACAGCGGCGCTCGGGCGCGCAGGGAAGGAGGAGGGAAGGGGGAGGAGGAGGAAGGAAGGAAAAAAAAGGAAGAAAGGAAAAGAAAGGAAGGAAAAGAAAGGAAAAGGAAGAAAAAGAAATGGGAGAGAGAAAGGAAAGAGAGGAAGAGAGAGAGGGGGTGCGTCGGCGCCGGTCGCGGCGGCGACCGCGGCCGGTCGGCCACGCGCGCACGGAGATTCGCGCGCGGCACGAGAAGCGCCGGCGCTAATTGCGGCAGCGGTCGCGGCCGGTCGGCCACGCGCGCGCACGCTGCACGAGGTGAACCGCGTCGCACCGGCGCCGATTGCGGAACACAGTCGCGCGTGGATGGTGCGGAGATGGGACGACGGTCAGGCTCGCGTCGGCCGTCCGTGTGGCGGTGAAACGGAGGGAGTCAGGGTTTTACAACGAATAAGTTTTCGATCAGGACGTCTTAACGCGTAGTTTAATTTTGCGATTTTCAGGGTGTCACAATCCTACCCCACTTAAATGAATCTCGTCCTCGAGATTCGGCTGGCTCCTAAACAGATGGGGAAATTCCTTCTTTAGAGCCTCCTCACGTTCCCAGGTGGCTTCCTCTTCTCCGTGTCTGCTCCACTGAACTCTGCATATCCGTACTTCGGAGTTTCTTGTCCTTCTGGTGACGGTGTCCAGAATTTTGACCGGCACTTCCTGGTACCGCAGATCCGGTTGCAGGTCTATTGTTTCTACCGGCACGTGTTCTCCCTCGGGTACTCTTAAACACCTTCTTAATTGCGAGACATGAAATACTGGGTGTATATCTGACATTTCTTCTGGTAACTCCAGTCGGTATGCCACTGCTCCGACTTTCTTCAGAACTCGATACGGTCCAATGTACCGAGGGGCCAATTTTCCCTGTACCTGAAATCTCCGCGTTCCTCGGATAGGCGAGACCTTGAGATAAACAAAATCTCCTGGGTTGAAACTTATTTCTCGCCTTCTCTTGTCTGCGTAGCTCTTTTGTCGGGATTGAGCCGCTTTCAATTTCTCGCGGATTTCCGCTACTTTTTCCTCTGCCTCTTTTATGAGTGCGGGTCCAACTAGGGTACGTTCTCCAACTTCTGACCACATCAAAGGGGTTTTGCACTTCCTTCCATAGAGGGCTTCGAATGGCGACATGCCCAAGCTGGTTTGGTAACTATTATTGTACGAAAATTCTGCGTAAGGTAGACTTTGCTCCCAATCATTTCCATAGGTCAGGACACATGCTCTCAGCATATCTTCCATAATCTGGTTCACCCTTTCGGTTTGGCCATCCGTCTGTGGGTGGTATGCGGAGCTAAAGTCTAGCTTAGTACCCATAGCTTTATGCAAGCTTTTCCAGAACCTAGACGTAAATTGGGTCCCTCTATCTGAGACAATTCTGCTAGGCACTCCATGTAACTTTACTATATTCTCCACATAAAGCTTTGCCAGCTTTTCTCCACCGTAAGTGGTTCGTACAGGTATGAAATGAGCCGACTTAGTGAGTCGATCCACTATTACCCATATGGAATCGTGTCCTTTCTGTGTTCTGGGCAGTCCCACTACAAAGTCCATGCCTATCTCATCCCATTTCCAAACTGGAATGGGTAGGGGTTGCAATAATCCTGCCGGCTTTTGATGTTCGGCCTTGATCCTTTGGCAAGTATCACACTGCGCCACAAATCGCGCAATATCCGCTTTCATTCCATTCCACCAATATTTTTGTCTTATGTCCATATACATCTTAGTGGATCCTGGGTGGATGGAGTAGGCCGAGTTATGGGCTTCGTCCATGATTATCTGCCGGAAGTCTCCTTCCTGGGGCACACAAATCCTATTCTCGTACCACAACGTTCCCTTATCGTCTACTCTGAAGCCCGGCGCTTTGTTTTCTCCAGTTTGTTTGCAGATCTTCATTAACTCTTGATCCGAGCTTTGAGCCTCTCTAATTCTATCCTCTAGGGTTGATTGAACGCTCAGCACATGGCTCGAACCTCGAGGAACAATGTGCACATTTAATCGTGCCATTTCCTCGCGCAGGTTATCATCCTTGGGTCCATAAGTCTTCCGGCTCAGGGCATCGGCCACCACATTCGCTTTTCCGGGGTGGTAATGGATTTCCAAATTATAGTCCTTGACTAGCTCTAACCACCTTCTTTGTCTTAGGTTCAAATCTGACTGGGTGAAAATATACTTCAGACTCTTATGGTCAGTGTAAATCTCACACTTATTCCCAATCAAGTAATGCCTCCAAATTTTGAGGGCATGCACTACGGCTGCTAATTCCAAGTCATGGGTCGGATAATTCTACTCGTGAGTCCTGAGTTGGCGGGAGGCATAAGCAACGACTTTCCCGTCTTGCATCAGCACACATCCTAATCCTTGTCGGGACGCGTCACAGTAAATGACAAAATCCCGATGAATGTCCGGTAGGGTCAGCACTGGGGCGGTTGTCAACCTTTGTTTCAATTCTTGAAAACTTCTTTCACAACCTTCCGTCCAGGCGAACTTCTTCTCCTTCTTAAGAAGTTCCGTCATGGGTCGGGCTATCTTGGAAAATCCCTCGATAAATCTCCGATAGTACCCGGCTAACCCAAGGAAGCTCCTGATTTCACTAACGTTAGTTGGTCGCTGCCAGTTGGAGACTGCCTCGACCTTCTCTGGGTCCACGGCTACGCCTTCCGCGGTTAGGATGTGCCCAAGGAAAGCTACTCTCTCCAGCCAGAATTCGCACTTGCTGAACTTGGCATATAGCCTATGTGTCCTTAGCTTTTCCAATACTACCCGCAGATGTTGCTCATGTTCCTGAATACTCTTGGAGTAGATAAGTATGTCGTCGATAAAGACTACAACAAACTTATCCAGTTCGTCCATAAATACCTTGTTCATGAGGTTCATAAAATAGGCAGGGGCATTGGTTAGTCCGAAGGACATTACAGTGAACTCAAATTGCCCGTAGCGAGTGACAAAAGCTGTCTTAGGGATGTCACTTTCCCTAATCTTGAGTTGAAAATATCCTGACCTTAAATCGATCTTGGAAAAGTACTTGGCTCCTTTTAGCTGATCGAACAGGTCATCAATCCTGGGGAGGGGGTACTTATTCTTAATGGTAACTTCATTTAGTGCCCGGTAATCCACACACATCCTCATGCTCCCGTCTTTCTTTTTGACAAACAGAACCGGGGCTCCCCATGGCGACGAGCTTGGTCTGATAAAACCAATCCGTTGTAGTTCTTCTAGTTGCTTCTTTAATTCCGTCAATTCCGAGGCCGCCATCCTATAGGGTCTCTTGGCTATAGGGGAGGTTCCGGGGTTAAGGTCGATGACGAATTCTATATCCCTGTCTGGTGGCATGCCGGGAAGTTCCTCGGGAAAAACATCTGGGTATTCGTTCACTACCGGGACTCCTTCTAAGGGCTGGGCTTCCATGCTAAACACCATGGGGTCAAATTTACTATCCCGGGTATGGCAGATCACTTGTACTCCTTCAGGGTTTGTTAGGTGTACCACTTTGTCAGTACAGCCTATGAGACCATTGTGTCAGCTTAACCAGTCCATCCCAAGAATCACGTCTATTCCCCCAGACTTAAGTACTACCAAATCTGCTAGAAATTCTACCCCACTTAAATTGATCCTTACCCATGGACAGCCTAATTGACAATTGATGTCGCCTCCAGACGTCCGGGTTAATAGGGGTGTATTTAGTAGTACTGTGGGTATTTTGTGTTTTTCCACAAAGCTTGAGGATATGAACGAGTGCGATGCTCCAGAATCAAATAATACTGTTGCTAGGGCTGAGTTGACTAGGTACTCACCGAGCACTACGCCCTGAGCTTCTTGAGCCTCCTGCGCGTCGATGTGATTGACGCGGGCTCGTCCAAATGATTGCTGCTTCCCCTGCTGGCTGCCGTCGTTGTTGCGGACGGGCACTCGGTTAGCACCGGTCAGGGCCGGTCTGGGTCCATTCACCGAGTTGGAGAAGGCTGATGTGGCCGGCTTGTTCTTGGCATAAGGGCAATTGGCAATATAATGCCCTATCTCACGGCAGTTGAAGCAGGCCCTAACATTGTTGTTGTCGGGGGCGACCTGGCTTGTATTGCTCTGCGGGGCCCTTGTGGTATTCTGGCTCCTGGGTGGGGCCTGTGATCCTGTCACCTGAGACTGGGTCCTATACTGCATCGGGGCCTGTGATCTTGGTGTAGTGTAGCTGGAGTTTCTCGGCTTTTGGAAACGGTCCTGCTGGCGGGCCTTGCTTTCCAGGAATTTGCGTTTGTTGTCCTTTCTTTCTTCAGCCTTGGCCCTTTCCGTAAGGATGGCCTTGTTCATCAGAGTGTTGAAGTCAGGGTAGATCTGAGGGGTGAGCAAGGTCCGGAGTTCTGGGCTCAATCCTTTCTTAAACATATCTTGCTTTTTGTCGTCATCGTTCACCTCTTCCGGCGCGTACCGGGCTAATTCTATGAATCGGTGGGTGTATTCTTCCACCGACATGCTTCCCTGTTGTAGTGCGCGGAATTCATCCGCCTTGCGCTTCATGGTAGCCGAAGGAATGTGATAGCGGCGGAACTCCCTTACGAATTCTGCCCAGGTGATGGTAGAGGCATCTTCGGCTGCGGCACAATAGTTTTCCCACCAGGATAACGCTGTTCCGGTGAGCTGGTGGGCTGCCAGAAGGACTTTATCCCGGTCCTGACATTCGAATGGTTCGAGCTTCCTCTGAATTACTCGCAACCAGTCGTCAGCATCCAACGGGTTGCAGGATCCGGCGAAGGTGGGTGGCTTGGTCCTTAGGAAGGCCGTCAGCTTGTCGTTCATATTCTGCCCTCGTGGCTGCCGGTTAATGAGGGCATTCGCCAGTGTCTCCAGAATGAGGGTCTGGTTATGGATGATCTGCGCCAGGTCTCCGAGAGGTGGGGGTGGTGGTAGTTGTTCTCCTTCTTGACTTCCCCCTCGGTTCTGGCTTACTTCCTGTTCTCCTTGGGGAAGATCTTGTTCAACGGGATGTGCTCCGACACTAGCAGCTACGGGGTTCCGGCCACGGGAGGCCCTCGCGACGTTCCGGGGGGTCACCTGTTGATTGGGTAAATCGGGGTTACGTTTATGTGATGTTTAAGTTGTTTAATTCGTATATATATATAAGGCAGAATCTACCTCCTGCCGGTACTCATATAAATAATCAGCACACAACAAACCATCACACAACATCACAAACAACAAGCACAAACCATTTTATTACTGCAAAAGGGGGGGTTACAACTTAAGGTAAGGCTAGGTATCGTACTACTTCGTCTGGGATCAGGTACCACAACAAAAGTGGCTGGGGACACATTGCTAGGGTGGCGTCGGTCATTCTACTCGCGGGGAGTGCCTTCTTCTGGGGCGGAAAGCGTGAGGGATCCTTGGTCGCCATCCTCTGGATTTCCATCGGTCGAGGGTTGCGCCGCAGCATTTTCTTCAGCGGCAGCAGCGGAACTTTCAGGGTTCTCGGGTGGGGCTTGTGTGTTTCTGAAGAGTGTCCCCCATCCTATGACGGGTGTCCCGAGTAAAACATGGTCTTCCCCAATTGCCGGGACTGGTGTTCCACTTTGGGTCCAATCTTGCATACGCCGGTCTCGAGCCTGCCTGAGGCTCTCTTGGGCGACTGCTTCGCTACTGACCGCGGCTGCGGCTCTTGCCTCGGCATGGGCGGCTCGGATCTGCTGTATCCTCACCGCGAGCTCTGCTTGCTCGGCTCGATGGGTCTGCTCCCTTAGAAGGTTGGCTTGCTCATCAAAGAATTGGTCCAGGGCGGCTAGGTAAGTGGCCACTTGGTACAGGGGGCCTTCTTCGTGGCGTCGTCGCTCCAGGTTTCTCATGCGTGCTTCCCAAACTGGGGTTCTGATGGCCGGCGGGAAGAACTTTGCTGGTGTGGGGGCGAGGTGTTCTTCAAAAATCCGGCATAAATAACGGAGTGCTTTTCTGATGGCCAAAGGGTAGGTGTCTTGGTGTCTAAACCCCGTGGCGGTCGCACGCCAAGGCTGGATGTCGGGGTAGCGGTTGCTCCTGGCGATGACCAGGATCACCCTGCAGCGGAGGGTACCATGGTGCTCGTACTCTCGGCTGTAGTACCTTGGGCGCTCCGTAACGCCAAGGTCTTCCAGGGTGTTGATCAAAAGGCTGGGGAATCCAGGTGCAGCTTGGCAATCGCCCTGGGTCCATCCTTCCTCAGCCATCTGAAACAGAAGTAGGGTAAACAACCTGGTACAGGTGCAAAAGCGAGTAGATGATATTTATTATTACAACAAGGGTGGTACAGTTTTCATGGATACGGGGTCGTTAGGGTAGGGTTTTGCTAGGGGTGCTAATCCTATCATGGGGATTCTTCCTCGGTCCTGATAGAGCGCTTCTTTATTGGAAGGAACCGATCCATCTCGTTTTCGGTCTGTGTACCCTTATCCCAATGGGTTTCCATGGGTTCTTCTTCTTCTTCTTCGATCCATCCACCTATCCCGTTGCGGTTCTCGTATTCTTGCATTTGGGCTTGGAGGGCGGCTAAGGAATACTCGGCGCTCGCGGCTCTTGTCCGTTGTTCCTCCAGCTCCTGGGTTAACTTTTCAACCCCATGGATTAGCTGCTTCAGTTGTGCTGCCTGTTCGCGGTAGAGTGAATCCAAGCCAGTGAGGTAGATGGACAGGTGGGAAACCGTATCTTCGAGATCCTCTTCTTCTCGTCCAAGGCCCCTCATTCGGGCAATCCAAGTGCGTCCTCGTCCCTCAGCGGGTGGGAAAAACCCAATAGTAGTCCGCTGAAGATGGTGCCTGTAGAGCACACGCAGCCGTCGCAGGGCTTTGCGGGCGGCCTTTCGATAGGTGTCGGGAAAGCGAAAGCCAGTGGTGGAGATGAACCAAGGGTCCACATCAGGGTAGCGGGTGCTTTTCTCCACAAAAACCATTATGTCGCACCGAAGGGTGCCTCCGGCGATGTACTCACGGTAGGCATACTCCGGTGGTTCCATAACCCCGACGCGTTCCAGGCTGAGCAATAGCAACTTGGGGAGGCCGGGCTCTGCGTGGCAGATTCCGCTAACCCATCCATTGCCAGCCATCTGGAACAAGGCAAAAGACCAGTGGTGAGTGTTTGTGCAGAAAGTTTCTAAATCCGGACAAGCTCTAAGGCCTAAAAAGGGGTCTCGTTCCTAGGGTCACGTCCTACGGCCAGCCTACGGCTCTGATACCACCTGAAGCGTCCCCCCATCAGGGAAGACTTAAAAGTGTTGCTCTATCAGTCCCAGGAGGCTGATAACACTTTTATTACATCAGATGGTACATCACCGTACAACTCTACGCGGTAATGGGCAGTGAAGCGCCACTATCGCGAGGATTACAACCAAAACCCACACAACTATACTAGCTACGAACAAAGGATCATCAGAGTCTTGCGCCATGCGGAATCCAACGGTGGCCTCAACCACAGGCAAGACTGGGTGCAGGACGAAACCCTACTCGTTGTCTTCGGGGATGTAGTCTGGGTCTTCCACTGTAAAAGTAAGAGAGGGGTGAGTACAAACGTACTCAGCAAGTCCAATCACACCCACGGAAGGGGGTTTAATAGAATTTAATGCACCGGATAATCCAAGGATAAGGTTACGGTTCATTTGCGGAAAACACAGTTATATGCAGGGGTTCGTTTTAAAAGCACTTTTCAAAACAGGTTTTCTTATACCAAGGAGCACACAGTGTTGATCCACACAGGATCCAAGTTTGAAAATGCTACCGGACTCCCCGTCCGCCGTAGCACACGGCACAACTGCCGGACACTTTCCAAACAACTCACACCAGCCCAATACATTCCCAGGGAGAAACACTAGTTATGTGACCACACCGTAACTTGCCCAATACCGTGGGCACGGCTATTCGAATAGATTTTTAACTCTGCAGAGGTGTGCAACTTTACCCACAGGTGGGGTACCACAGCACGAACACCTTAGTGCCGGTGCAGATCCCAACAAAGCCATTACCCACCTTAGCTAGACCTGACTAGCCACCACGGGATCCATCAAGGGGTCATTCGACCTACCTCCGAGGTTCAACCGGGGCATAAGTCACACAGAGCTTATCCCTTCTCCTTGATCACCCGTTGCTCTCAGCTCTCCTGATGGCTATCAGGCTAACTAGTGGGGTTTATGCTAAGCCGTTGCCCATACAACGGTCAAGTGGTTCGCACTACAAGAAGCTAGGTGAGATGTCACATCAACTCGGTCCTTAGGGGTGACAAGATGGATATCTCCCTTCCTCGCTCAACCACACAGGTACGAGCACACCAATCGGCAATTCACACAGAAATGCCATCCATCTCGTCTAACTCACTTTTCAAAACCACATTTTATCCCTTCCCACACACACGCATTTTCTTTATAAATCAGGCAGTCAAAGTATGGTTATTTCAAACAAGGGTGGCTATCCTACCGGGTTTCCAGCACGCAAAACAATGCAATTTTATAATACAGGCCATTGGGTTGTGTTTATAAAAACTAGGACAAAACATGCATCAAAGGGCGGAATTGAACTTGCCATCGTCAAACTCTTGCGAAAAGTCCTGGTCGAAGCACTGTCCCTCGGGTTCGGGGTCGCAGTACTGATCCTCGTTTGCTTGGTCACGCTCGGGTCCTTCCTCGTTCACTCCGTGTCCTACGACGCAATCAAACAGGCACACAATCAAGCACAAGAAGTAAAAGCTTTTATCGTCGAGCTTGAATCGGAAATAATTTAGTTACGGAGGTCGGGGCAATATCTCTGGGTGGTTTCTTAATGGCATGGCTAGAACCATACTAGAAAGGGCGTGGTAAAGTTTCGGGTCGATCGGAGGTCGTTTCGCACATAAAATGACGCGCCGAAGGTGGTTTCAGGGCTCAAACGGGGGTCCAGGGGCTTATTCGTAACTATCAGAAAAGAGTAGGGATTTATTTGCGAATCTTAGAAATATTCTAGGCATGCTAAAAGGTTGTCAAGTATATCTAGATGTATGCATTGGAGGGTTTAAATTGAAATACAAAACAGGCGAGGTTTCTTTTGTAAAAAGGGAATGGATAAGGGTACTCTTAGAGAGAGGGGGGGTTTTCTTGGAAAAAACAGGAAAGCGCAGGGGGTTACGGGCAAAATGCCCTTTTCTTCCTCCTTCCTCCCGCATAGAGCAGAGGAGGGGAGGTGGGGCGCCGGCGCCCGGCCAATCCGGCGGCCTAGGGCCCGGGCGGCTCGGGGTGGAGGAGGGAAAGAGGGAGGGGGGCGCGGGGAACCGGTTCCCGGCCTCACCTCGGCTTGGGGCGCGGTGAGGGAGTGGGCCCACGGTGGGGGGCGGGCGGCGGCAAGGCCACAGGCGGCGGCGGCGCTAGGGACAGGGGAGGAGGCAGGCGGCGGCGGTGGGAGTTGTGGGGGAGTGAGGGGCTGCGCGAGGGCCTATTTATAGGCGGGGAACGGCGGGGCGGAGGGGGTTGGGATGGGGTGGCCGGCGGGCGGTGCGGGGGCCATTAATGGCGCTCCGGCCGCACGCGGCCGTCACGACGTGGCGTGGCTCGGGGCGGCGCTGTGCAGCACAGGGCAGGAAGCGGCGGCGCGCGCGCGGGCAGGACGCGGCAGCGGCGAGCGGCGCGGCACGCGCGGGGGCAGGCGCACGCGGGCGCCGTACGGCGCGGCGGGCGGTGCGGCGTCGCAGCGCCGGGCGCGGGCGTGTGCGCGCACGGCACGCGTGGCGCGGGCCAGGGGCGAGGCGCGGCGCGGCGTGGCGCGCGGCTACGCGGCGTGGCGCGCGGCTACGCGGCGCGCGCGCGCGTGCGGCACGGCCGGGCGGGGCCAGTGCACAGCGGCGCTCGGGCGCGCAGGGAAGGAGGAGGGAAGGGGGAGGAGGAGGAAGGAAGGAAAAAAAAGGAAGAAAGGAAAAGAAAGGAAGGAAAAGAAAGGAAAAGGAAGAAAAAGAAATGGGAGAGAGAAAGGAAAGAGAGGAAGAGAGAGAGGGGGTGCGTCGGCGCCGGTCGCGGCGGCGACCGCGGCCGGTCGGCCACGCGCGCACGGAGATTCGCGCGCGGCACGAGAAGCGCCGGCGCTAATTGCGGCAGCGGTCGCGGCCGGTCGGCCACGCGCGCGCACGCTGCACGAGGCAAACCGCGTCGCACCGGCGCCGATTGCGGAACACAGTCGCGCGTGGATGGTGCGGAGATGGGACGACGGTCAGGCTCGCGTCGGCCGTCCGTGTGGCGGTGAAACGGAGGGAGTCAGGGTTTTACAACGAATAAGTTTTCGATCAGGACGTCTTAACGCGTAGTTTAATTTTGCGATTTTCAGGGTGTCACAGAACATCTCCATGAAGTGGGCGAAGACCGCCGCGAGGAGGACGGAGTGGGGGGTGAGATGATGAAGTTGGAGGCCGAATTCCTCCAGGAGCAGGAGGAAGAAGGAGGAGATCGGGGGAACCAACCCGCACATAATGTACGAATTAAAAAGGACAAACTCCCCCGTGGCAAGGTCGCGGAGGGGAATCTCGCCGGCCCTGACCTTCCCGGCGTTCGCCGGCGCGGTCCACCCCAGAAGGCGCCGCACCGCGTCCAGCTGATCCTGGGTCTGGAAGCGGCGTGGGAAAGGAAGTGAAGCCATGGAGATTATTGGGGAAGGATTGCGAAGGAGCAGGAAAGAGAAGGGGGGCTGAGCGCAAGGAAGCCGATCGCGAGAAGGGATGCGAAGACGAAGGGGCGCTATGGCGTCTGTTGTTGGTAAGAGCGAAAAGGTAGCCGTTCCCTTCGGTGCTTACCTTTTATGCAAAAGGCTGCTCCCCCCTTAGCGTCCCGCGGCGACCGAGGAGAAGTCGAGCGGTCGCCAGCGCCGCCTTCCCCTTCCCTCACACTCTATGGCCAGTGGGCTCGGGCCCACCAGTCATTGGCGTGGGTGCTGGAGGATCGTGGGAAGGGCGGAATCCGAACCGCCCGAGCCGTGGGACGGGCTCAAATAAGACAAGAATCTGAACCGTCTGACGCGCACGGTGTGCGCGGAGGACGGGCCCCTCGGGGATCCCGCTATGGGCAAAAGGACATCCATGCCCTCACCTGGCGGGAACGAGCTGTCCACTCGGCGCGATGTTGGGATTTGGCCCCACCTGCGGGTTCATTCCTCTCCCGAGGTGGGCCCGGGGGCCTCTGTCGGTACATACGGATAGGGGTAGCTCCTGCTAGGGTGTCCAGGCCATTGGCTTCTCATAATCCATGCTCCCCCTTGGCTCTGGGCCATGTGGCACACGGCCTCCGGGCCTGACAGCTGGGACCACGGTCTCCGGACCCTCCCCGAGCTCCATGAGGTCCGAGGCCTCTGCACACCCAGGTGGGCGGGAGAGCTGTCGAGTAGCCCCGCGGACCCGGTCTCCCCTGGGAGGTCCGGGGCCGCCACGTGTGATGGCCAGGCCATCACAGGCCAGCCCGCTCCGACCGGTCTCGGGGGCCCGGAGCCCCCTTCCCCCGTGAAGGGGTCCGGTGCCGCCATGTGCAGCCCAGCGGGAGGAGCGAGGCTGGCCCCGCCGCGTGCCTACGGCCGGAGGCCCCTTGCGGGTCGCCTCTCCACCTACCAGCATTTAATGCGGTAGCTGGGTCGGGCGCGCCAGAGTCAAAAGGTGTGGCCTGCCACTGACACGCGGGGCAGGTAAGCTGACACCACGGTAAGCCTGTCTGATCTGAAGGCGGCGCGTCGTATCACCGCGCACAGTGGGCGGACTGTGTGCAGTCCCGTCACGGCGCTGCGCGGGTGATGATGGCCTGTAATAGGCGAGCCAAGGCGTGCGCTGTAACAGTGCGCGCGCCACAGGATCTCGCCCTCTGTCCGAAGGTCCCATCCCAACAGTGACAGCACGGCTTCACTGTTGGGTAACGCTGACGCCGGACACTGTACAAGACAAGGCTGTACACGGCCATATCCTGGCTGTGGATACGCACATCAATTTCTCGATCGAGAGGAGCTCGAGGAGAAGACCTCCTTATCTCTCGTAGAACGGCTCCTGTTGGCCGGGCCCACCTGTCGGGGTCCCGCACAGTGTAAGCACTCCCCTTGAGCTATAAAAGGGAGAGTGCACTCGTTAGAAAAGAGAGAGAAAAGGAAAAAAGGGGGGGGGCTCAGCAATCAGAATCACACGAGCTTATGCTGCTTTCCATTCAGGCTCACGCAGCCAATACAACACCAAAGTGGACGTAGGGTATTACGCTCCGGCGGCCCGAACCACTCTAAATCTTCGTGTCCTTCCTGCGTTCATCTGTCGACCGATCGAGCGTTCCTAAGTCTCCTCCAAACCCATCCTTAACTAGGATTAGGCGGGTGCTTTCCGCCACCCGGCTGGAGATTTCCTCCGACAGTGACGATCGAGCATTCGTTTGGTTAGGTTGGGCCCTGACCTGGAGGCCTTATGGGCGCATGATGCCCGTCACATGTGTTGATACAGGTGACGTGCTACATCAGCCTGTTACCTAGGCGGTGTCGCCTATTTCGGGCGTTCATATAGTGTAATGAGATTTGGCATAGTGAATTAATTATCTGGGGTCTCAGAATATATATATATCTTTATATTGTGGACAAAAATTAGATCCCTAGAGAATTCCTTTGTGGACAGTGGGAGTTCCTATATTAGTTGAAGTTGATCCTGGCGGCATGAACTCGATGGTGCCGCAGTGGAAGATGGTGGTGGCTTCTCTTACGGAGGGTGGAGCTGCAGTCGGCGGGCTGACAGAGTGTGTAGGGTGCGAGCCTTCTACAGCTGAGAGAAAAACGGATGGGGCGGAGGGAAAATGGCGTGCAGCGGGGAAGAAAGCACGCGGGAGGAAGAAAATTTGGCAGGCATCGACATAATTTCGCGGATTGGGAGCGAGTGCGAGGGGCGAAAAAATGGCTCAAGCTGGCATCAATTGCAAGATAGATTATTAACCTGTTCAAAGGCATGCATCTATCTTGACCAATCCATTCCTATTTGCACTATACTTAGGAACCCCAAATCCAGTAGGTTTTCGAACGGTGTGGGTTGCGCGCATATGACTGTCGTTTAGTGAGAAATTAAAGCTAACAAAAGCATTATTGTTGCACGTATTCTAGCAGGGCATCAGGTATTGACTGATGAGGGAACTCGATGCACTTAGATAAAAGGTTCTCATTATTTAAAGCTCAGTGGTCCATTGTTGCAATCCATAAAATTTTTATTTCACTAGATGTTCAGACTATATATATATATATATATATATATATATATATATATATATATTCATTTTTGATTTGATGATAACATGCATCCATTCATTCCTTCTTGACATTCGATCAATGTGCATATGTCCAGTCTCTGAAAAGTAATGTGGTCTCTAGTTACTGTTTTCATTTTACTTACAAGAAAGTGAAAAATATTTATCCTGTCGAAGCCAGCTGCATAGATGTTCTTGTCTAGGATATAACAAAGAAGAATTCATTTTCCAAGAGGATGAACATCATGTTACAACTAATATTCAAGGGAACAATAGTAATTCCCTATGTATCGTGTATGATTTCTTGGGTCAATTCTTTGTTCCATAGCAGAGGCATCAGGGTATCATAGTCCGATAAAGCATCATTTTAATTTTTTGAGAGAACAAGAGGGGTTGGGCCCCTACATTAATATATAGATATATATAAGAAGTTATTTAAACAGAAGAAAAGAAAAGAAAAGGTGGAGAGGAGGAAAAAATTCATCTAAATTTTCTAGCCAATCCTCAAAAAAGGGGGAAGTAACTCTTTTTTTTTTTGCTCTATGCTTAAGAAAGGAAAATTCATGCTTGACTTTTGAGTGTAGCTGCCGAGAGAGTTATCGTGGCATCATTTGTGACGGACTTGCGTGGCCATGCGTCGTCCCTGCATGGGCCACATGAGCGGACCCCAAACCTGCCGCCGCTGCCTCCTCCCTCCCTCTCCCCAGCGCCGCACCACCGCCAGAGCCGGCCGCCAGAAGCCCACGCGGCCTGCGAGGATGGCGGCGGCGGGGCAGCCTCTTCCCCTTCCCTTCGTTTTGGCAGGCGCGGCCGCTACAAACGGGCGGAAGGAACCGCCGGCGGGGTAGGCGACCGGATCCGGTGCCTCCGCGGCTGGATCCGGTGGCCACGGCGCCAGATCTACAGGCTGCAGGTCCAGTCGCGTCAGGAGGGTGCCCTCTTCGCCATGGTCGCCGAGGGCCTTGCTGGCCGGCGGGAGCGCGGAGTGGGGGAGCCGGCGGTGCCGCTACCCGGGGAGTGGTACGTCCGCGGGCGCTACGGAGATGAACGTCGCCCGGAGCGCTAGCGCGGTAGCGCACGGTAGCGGGCGGCGAGGCAGGTGCCGCGCGGCGCGTGGTGGCGGCGTCGGGTGCACCACGTGGGGCTACGCACGAGGCGCGGGATGGCGCGGATTGCGGCTGCATCCGGAGGCAGCGCGGCTCGTGGTGGTGGCCGGCGTGAAGCTGGGTGCAGGGACCGACGATCTAGCGACGGGCGTGATGGCCACGCGCGGCAGCGGCTGGCGTGAAGCTTGGGGCGGCAGCGTCTGCGTGGGCAGCGGCGGCCGAGGCTGCGTGAAGCAATGAGCTGGTCGTGGCTTGAGGAGGCACGGTGGCGGCGCTGCACCTGGGAGGGCTTCCGTGGCTGCGGTCCTGCAATGCCGGGCTGAGTGCGTGCAGCCAGGGATGGGATTCTCCGGGTGAAGGTCTTGCCGGCGTTCTTGCTGGTGGCGATGGCGACAGCATCCTAGAGCGTCGTTCTTCTCGTTGGGGGTGTCATCTTGGAGCCCATCCCTGTTGCACGGGGTTCTCTAGGTGAAAACTTTGTCCGCTTATGGACAAGCGACAGCGGCACTTTTTGGCATTGTCACCTCCTTGGAGGCGTCGTTTGTTTGAAGAGACCCATCTCGGCCTGTGGCATTGCCGGTGTCGCCGTTGGTCACGGTGGCTTCTGCCGATGGCGCGGCAAGGCGGCTGGTGCAGATGGTAGGCTCGAAGGGGGTTGCCGATCCCACGTGGTGGCGACCAATGTTTTGCCGGCAGCCAGGGGTCATTGCATGGGTGTCGGCTTCGGCTGCTTGCAGCGGACCGCGGCGGCTGGCATTGCTTGGTAACTGCCAGTGCGGTGTAGGACTGCGTCAGAGGACGGCGCTTGTAGCAACGACATTGTGGGACAACTAGGTTTGCAGCGGATTGCAGCGGGTTGCTCAGCCTCGCTCGACGACTCTGATGCAGTACATCATCGGAAGACGACGCAGATGACAATTTGGCTTGATGGCATGACTGCGGAGGTTGTGTGCGCGGGTGGTGCAATGAGATGCTGTCGTCCCGGGGGCGCGGCTCGACTGTTTTGATGGGGTTCTTGGAAACAGGGCAACACTATTCATCTTCTTGACGGCGACCTAGTAAATGGATTTGCGACTCGGAGTAATGAGTCAGGTGTGGCGAGGCCCCCGCGAGTGGTGTCTTCGGCGAGGCGACGAGCGAGGTGGAGTCCAACGGAGGGTGTGGCAAGGCCCCTGCGCGTTGTGTTATCACGGTGGCAACTGCAAGGCAACCTGTGTGTGGTCTGGATCCGGTGTTTTCACCGTGTCGGATGGTGTGTAGTGTGGCAGCGGCACTACGACAGTGGGTCCCGCATGGCGGTAGCCTTCTTCGGTGAGGTGCGGTCTGTTTCTCTCGTTTCCTTATCTGTGCGGGGCCGTACCTAAGGATGGAAACGGATTGGATATATATGGAATCGGATTCGGATAATGTTTTTTACCATATTTTAATTCGAACACGGATATGAATTCGGATGTTCTCGAATACGAATGCAAAACGGATGCCTCGGATTTGGATTCAAATTCGGATATTTACTCGATATATATAGGATAATATTTAACTATTTTTTATTAATAATTTTAGAATATAAAATCGTTATGTATGTACAAACGAAAGTATGACAATATAACAAAGATAGCTAGTTAAAAATAGCTTATTTATCAACAAATATTTTAAGAAATAAATATATAAAATGAAACTAGAAATAAAAATGTATTTTCAATAAATATATAAATTTTTTAATTAATATATATTAAAAAATTATAAATGTAATTTCGCCCATAAATAGATAAAACAAGAATATGTACGAGTAAACTTAATCTTCTTATAATTTTATTATAAAAATTAATAATATTGGTTATAAAAAATAAATATGATTTTTTAAATAGTTCTTCTAAAAACGGATACGGATAGTGCCGGATATTGTCGAATACGGATGTGGAATCGGACGGAGAAAAATAATAAAAATTGGATTCGAATGTATCCAGTTTACTACCACATTAAATTCGAATACGGATATCCATATTGATGTTTAAACGAATACGGATATCGGATATTTCGGATATCCGCATTCATATCCCCATCCCTAGCCGTACCCGACGGCGACTTCATGTGTTGGAGAAGGTTGTTAGCCATGGAGGCTAGGCTTCCTTTCTGCCTCTGTTGCCCAGTAGAGTGGTCTCATCCGTGTCGATGTCCCAATCCGACCAGCTTAAGTTGTTTGAGTGGTTTCATCTGTGTCGATGTCCCAATCCAACCAGCCTAAGTTGTTTGAGTTGAGTTGAGTTCGGCGCGTGTTGATGCCCCAATCCAACCTGCCAGTGTTCTTCTCATGTTTTTTTTCTTTTTCCTGGTTATGGCCTCTCAGGATTATAATCTTGTATTTTTTCTGCTATACTAATAGAAACACACTTTGTCGAGTGTTGCTCGATAAAAAAAATGGTGGCATCATTTATTGGTTCCCAAATACTGCATGCTAGGAGAATGATGGTTTCCATATAGAATGGTAGTTGTAGGCTTCAATTACGATTAGCTAGGTGTACACACACTTCCCACTACACCACCCACCGAGCTGCCTCTCTCTCTCTCACACACATATACACCTCTTTTCAACTGCATGCTTTTATGTATATTGTAATTGTAAATTTAAGAAAAACTCCCTGATTTTGTAGGTCACAACATAAAAAATTATTTTGTCAGCCATCAACTGAAACGGGGACAAAATTAAATATCTTGAAACCCCAGTGCTTATTATTATTAAATATCAAAAAGAGTATACTCTAAGGCCGGCTATAGAATAGGGTGGCCAGCCCATCCAACGCACCAGATGCTGCTGGATTTCCCCACGGTCGCTGCCCCTCCCGTCCAATCCGGCACGACGGCTTCGCCTGTTCCGTTTCCATTCGCATGCGAGGCAACAGCTAGCCATCCAGCTAGCCAGACCAGGGCGAGCGAGCCGCCGTGCTACAGGCTGCATGAGCCGGCCAGCTTTTTTCTAGTAATAAATGACCGTGTTGATCGTTGCATTTACTTCATGCCTGCCTCGCCTATTATTTTGTCTACACGGTGCATGTGAGTGTGCTACAATGTCTTTTTCCACACGTGCATGCCAATGCCCAATGGTCACAAGAATAACTCAAGTAATATATCAGAATTTGGTATTTGTAGCACATATGAACTACGACAATCGCTCAAGTAATACATCATATCGAATTTATATGATGAGTTACGATAGTACACAGTTTACTACTAATTTGATAATTTTGGACAGATTTACTATTTTTAATTGACAATCAGTAGTAATACATCAGATTGAATTTATACGATGAACTACGATAGTACAAAGTTTACTACTAATTTGATAATTTTGGACAGATTTACTATTTTTTATTGACAATCAATATTATTATAAATTTACTATAAAATGAGGTACGTGTTATAATTCAATATACAGCAACGAGGAAGGAGAGTAGCAACAATTTGGAGTCAAGCAGTTCCGAGAATAATTTGGCAATATATAATGAGATTATTTTACCATGACATAGTTATTAGAATCGATATGTGCCATTGTATGCGTCCAAATTTACCATAACCCATTTTACCATAATTTGGACTAGGCACAGATTTAGCGTCAAGGTGCTCCGAGGAACCTCATGATGTAACACAATGAGAAATAAGAGTACGATGTAACACAAATTATGGTATACCATGGCACATCGATTAGTTGTATCGCAAGACATGTATATCAATCCATCTTTGAAACATAAACAAAATATATGAGATAAGGCACTAGGTCTCCATTTATTTTGAACCCCTCGACGATGAAGATCTTATCATGTGCGCCCTCAAGTCGGGCTGGAAGCTTCTTGATCGGTGTTTAGTGGGTTGTAAGGCGCGCAAAAGAGGAGCTCTAACCTAATCTGATGGGTCTCTTCTCTTGGATTGTAGTGAATGAAAATTAGAACAAACGTGCATGAATAATAACAAGTAGGACTAAGCAAAGACGGTAATAACTTATATGGCTATAAGAAAGGGAGCTCTAGCTTGCCAATAACCTAGTGATCTTCATAAGTGATAAGCTTTGTTTTTGTCTACTGGACGCACTAATCCAGAGTTTACATTAAAACCAGCAAAATAGTACTAAAAAAGAAATTAGCTCCTAGGAACTGAAACAATAAGTTTACCTGCTCCCCTGGTCATCTAAGGGAACAACTGATTAATCTCATAGCCTAAATAAGCTAAAAGTTGAGATAATGGGTTCTCCATTTTTTAAAAATATGTGAACAGCAACTTGGTATCTTTTTCTCCCATAACGAGAATACGCTCCTTTGAACAGTATATCTGGAAGAATAAATTGATTTCAATCTGCAAGAAAGGTAGTAAAAGAATATATGACTATGAGGGGAAGACAAAGCTGACCAATGAGATAATTGGGCATGCTTGTTTCAAACAATCGAACTGCATGTCTGCATGCAGCAAGAAAAACTATGATTGATCAAACCTTGTGGTTGCATGCACGTCTGCAGCTCAGGTGGCCGAGTCTACCGCAGGCAGTGGGGCAATTTGGGGCTAATCTTGCAGGAATATATAGAAGTAATATAAGAGAACTTAAAAATTGGATGTAAATGAAAGGATAAATCTGATCCAAGGGGAATAGGTTGCTAATCTAGAGGAAATCGGCTGCTAATCCAAAGGGAGTCAAATTAAAGCAAAGTTCGTAACATGGATTTTTGCGGCTGCTCACCTCATCAGGCTATTCGCCCCCCCCCCCCCCCCCCCCTCGGCCCAGATGGGGAACATACAAGAAAAATCGCAGCCACGATGCCGATTCACCATAAAATGGAGTCAAAGGGAATCAGATCCAAGTGAGCCACGGATGAGGTATCCATCTCCAGAAAATGAATGCATCTCCAGTAAAGAAAATGATGCATTTACTATTATAATGTCAAATCGCAATGAAAAAACATTATCACCATTTTCTATATATTTATTTACAGAAAACAAAAGATTACAAGAAATTGAATTTTGTAATACGAATATAAGAATTTACTATAAGAGCAATCTAAGTTACCATATCACTCAGAAAATTTAGTTTCAGGCAATTAAAAAAATACGACTAAAGAGTGAACACAGTGAAACCTGTCAAACAAACCTATGTAACCTGGTGTAAAATCTAAATCCAGATGATATGGCTACTATGGTAATTCATAATTCCTCGTGACTAAACACAACAACGGATTTACGGTGAAGCAATAATCATAATCCAAAGGAAATTGGCTCCTAATCAGAGGGAATCGGCTTAAGTTTAATGAGTACGGGGAATTTTGCGGTGCTCACCTTGGAAGACTGTGCCCGCTGGCCTCAATGGGACGGTCGGCTCACAAAAGCACTAGGACTGCGGCAGCCCCGACGACCTTGCCCACCGGTGGCACCAGCTGACCAAGGAGACTGACAGAGCTATGAAGTCACCGCCCCACAAGTGGAGGATTGGAGTGTATCCTGCTGCGAAGAAGAATGGATCTGCAGGGGAGTCAGGAGCAGCGAAAGGAGCGGGGATTTTGGGCGAACAAGAATGAACTAGAAATTAGCTTACCGGACCGCTTGACAGCATAATCGGCGGGGACGCGAATGCGAGGGTGCTACTATCGCGAGAGGAAGAGGCTGCCGCTTAGCCGTCACCGAGACGCCGTGGCTTCTACCGATGGGAGCCGCCGTCGCATGTAGAGATCCATAGTTGCAGACACGCAGGGGACTGAGGGGGAGGGTGCTAGCGATTGAAGAAGCTGCGGCAATCCGGGAGATCTCTTCCTGCGATGCTAGAGAGACGCCCTCCCCAGTGGATTGTGCATCGCGCTTCCTGCTCGGCGAAGGAATCAGGGCGGCAGATTTTCTGCTTGTGTGCAGGATGGCCGGATTGCAAACGTGAGAAATTTTAGGGTGGGTGTGCTGGACGCCCAGGCTCAGAGTCGAGTCGAGCCGTGTAAGGCTAGTTCCGACTTCCGAGCCGTGCAGGACGAGCGGCGGACGGATGGGGCTCGGGTTTGGGCGGACCGCAGATTTGGGTCACCCCCTCTCTCTCTATATATATATACAGGCATACACATTGCTATAGTGATCAGGCACACCACTACCCCTCCCTCTCTGTTACGCGATACTCTTACTTCCTCCCTCCATCTGTATCTAGCTGGTACTCTCGCTACTTCCCTACCTCAGCTCCCTCCCTCCGTATCTGTTGGTAAACAGTTTTTACTAGATCATGCAACCGGTGCCCAAGATTGAGATTTTTAGCCTAGGATTCACAGTACCGGTTATGAATAAGTTTCCAACCAGTACTAAGGTTGTGTTTGGTTTAGCTTTCTGAACCTGTTTCTACTTTCAGAAAGCAGAAGCTGAACCAAAGATGTTCAATTTTTCTGCAGCTACTTTGAAAAAGCTATTTTTCTACAGTACAAATTTGAAAGCAGGTTGTACCATACTTTTGCAGCTTTTACGAATTTGCGAAAACTACACACCTACTATTAGTCACATGTATACCCTTTCAATTCTTTTTTATATATAAAATAAAGATTTTCATATATAGGAAAATAAAAATAAAAAAGAATACAAAAAGTTAACTCTAAATATTTTCATATATATATATATATATAAAAATAAAGATTTAAAGGAAAAAAAATTTGGTCATCATAAAGAAATATTGTATACTGTCAATTTGCATAAAGATAATGTATAACTTTTTCACAATCGACAACTCACAGCAGTTTGAACTAAACGACTTTCAGCTTTTTTCACAGTAGGCATCTCACAGCATCTTTTTCCCAGCGAACATCTGCCAGCAGCTTTTTCACAGCTCACGGCTGAACCAAACGCACCCTAAATTTTTTTAGTAGTGCAAGAATACAGGTGACAGTTAATGTTACGGTACATCACTGTTTACATAACCGTAGACCTTGGTGGGCCGTTAAAGTGGAGGGCGTTGAGGGTCAGCCATCACTTGTATTTTCCAGAAGTGACGGGTCCAGTGTTTAGAGTCACTGCAGCATAAGAGGTCCAATTTCAACCAGCCCGCGTGCCTGTGCCTGTGCGTGTGGGTGTGGGTAGACTAGTGCCCGCGTGCGCGTCCACGTCGGCACACAGTAACCGCACGGTTTTCACAGCGGGCACGCACGCCGACCCGACCCCGCGCCGCGTGGGCCTGGAGGCTGGTGCGCGTGCAGAAGCACTCACGTCACGGTCACGGCGCGGACATGTACATGGTGCCCGCGCCCACGTCACGGTCACACCATGTTACTGTGCGCCGCATGACCGGCTAGCCCAGGGGCACCCGACATGCCGCGAGCCCGGCTTGCCGCCGGATGATCTCGCACATTTTTGTTACGGAGGATAACAGATGTCATACTCGTCCCCGGAATCCCGAGACCCGGCGATAGGAACACCAGCACGCGAACCATATGCGTATTGGGCCTTGTTGCCGCTTCGGGTGTCCCAGCGGCCGGGGCTCGGCTGCTCCCGCGTCGCGTCGCGTCGCCGTCCCCGTCGGTCGCGTCGTTCTCCGCCGGTGCGGTGACTCGGCTCGATCGCGATCGCCTGCTGGGGCCGCGCGTGCCTATCAAGAGTGCTGTCACGTACATGGAACAGTGGGAGCCGGCAGTGATTCGGTTCAGCTCCAGATGCTACCGTACCGGACCAGTCTGAGTCTCAGGTCACGGCCAGCCTGCAGGCGTCGGAAGCTTCGTTTCAGTCACCACACGCCGAGGAGGGAGGCAGCACACGTGAGCACGGGAGGCACCACCACGCGCTAGCTGCGCTGCGCTCTATATATAGCTCAACACTCCGTGCTTCCTCCATCAAACTAGGAGCCTTGATCGAGATCGTCGATCGATTCGATCATCTGAACCTACACCTCCAGCTGCTGCTCCACAGACGACTCTGCTCTGAGCCTCTGACAGATTCATCCGATCCTCTCCACTCTCCACTCTCCACGCTCTCTAGCCAGCGGATCAGCAATGGAGGACAAGAACGCTTGCGCCGCGGTGCTGCCGGTGAGCACGCTCACCGAGCCGCTCCTCCTGCCAGGGAAGGGCGCGGGCCTCGCCACCGCCGACGACCCCGAGGCGGCGCAGCTCCCTTCCTACGGCGGCGCGTCATTCTCCCGGACGTGCCTCAACCTCACCAACGCCGTGTCCGGGATCGGCGTGCTCTCCATGCCGTACGCAGTGGCGCAGGGCGGGTGGCTCAGCCTCGCGCTCTTCGCCCTCGTCGGCGCCCTCTGCTACTACACCGGCACGCTCATCGAGCGCTGCATGCGCGCCGACCCCGGCGCCGTCGCCAGCTACCCGGACATCGGCGAGCTCGCCTTCGGGTCTGCCGGCCGTAGTGCCGTCGCCGCCTTCATGTACGTCGAGCTCTACCTCGTCGCCATCAGCTTCCTCGTCCTCGAGGGCGACAACCTCGACAAGCTCTTCCCCGGCGCGCGCGTCGAGCTCCTGGGCGGCTACAATCTGCAGGGGAAGCAGCTGTTCATCGCGCTCGCCGCCGCCGTCGTGCTGCCCACCATGTGGCTCAAGAACCTCGGCGTGCTCGCCTACGTTTCCGCCGTCGGGCTCGTCGCGTCGGCGGTCCTGACGGCGTCGCTGGTCTGGGCCGGCGTCGCAGAGACCGGGTTCCACCGGAACAACACCAGCGCCCTGAACCTGAGCGGCCTGCCGACCTCGCTGGGCCTCTACTTCGTCTGCTTCACCGGCCACGCCGTCTTCCCGACGATCTACTCCTCCATGAAGAACAACAAGCACTTCTCCAGGGTGCTGCTCATCTCCTCCGTGCTCTGCAGCGTCAACTACGGACTGACCGCGGTGCTGGGCTACATGATCTACGGCGACGGCGTGCAGTCGCAGGTCACGCTGAACCTGCCCTCGGGAAAGCTCTACACCAAGGTCGCCATCCTGACGACCATCATCAACCCGCTGGCCAAGTACGCGCTGCTCGCCGTGCCGATAACAGCGGCGATCGAGGAGAAGTTCTCGCTGCCGGCCGGCAGCGGGCCGGCGAGGGTCTCGATCAGCACCGTGGTTGTTGTCAGCACGGCGGTGGTGGCCTCGACGGTGCCCTTCTTCGGCTACCTCATGTCGTTCATCGGATCGTTCCTCAGCGTCATGGCGACAGTCATATTCCCCTGCCTCTGCTTCCTCAAGATCTACAAGGCCGAGGGGATTCGCCGCATCGAGATCGCGGCGATCACCGGCATCCTGATGATCGGAGTGTTCGTCGCTGTCACCGGCACCTACACGTCTCTGCAGCAGATTATAGGCACTTTCTAAGACTACTAGTTATTTTGCTGACACAGAGCACTTCATATGACTAGCAGGTTGTGCTCTGGCATAGAGTCCACTGACTTGAAATGCTCCTAGAAACAGAGCATGTCCATTTTTGACACATGCATGTACCGATCTTGGATTTTTGAAATTAAATTTGAAGAATCAGGAATCCTATCACGGGTTTATTGTGATTGTGTTTATCGAGTGACAACATGACCAATGGAGCTAACATAATTTGCTAGTGCATAAGGACGTAGTCTTGTGGATGCAATGTGATTAACTTCGGCAAGCAAACGCGGGGAAAATTTATATTTGTTCAAGATCGTAAGAAGAACAAATATAGAATCGAAACATATGTAGCTATAGAATGGCCTAGTTCACCAAGCCTACAATCTCCACTGAGCTAGTGGCCCAAAATATGGACCTTGCCCAGCTCCGCCCCAGTTTATATTTGATACATTGACCTCTAGAGAAAGCAAAGATCCTGATTTTGTTTTTGGGACACTAGTGGAGAGCAAAAGACGGTTCTGCCATTGGTTTCACATCTCCTGCAACTATTCTCCATGCATAGATTATAATTCATCCTGAAAATCAACTCCCCATCCGTACATTCTTTTTCAGCTTATTCCACAAAGATTTTGTACGATGGAAATGAGGGCATAATAGACTTTTTCCATCTCCTCTAATCTGTAGAGACAAAATCACACGACTTTGCAGTGTCGCCGACCAGTACATCGAGGATAAGGTTGTCGCACACGGAAAAAGCCACATTTTGTTTTAGTGCGTTGTGAGTGTTGTAGCGCAAACAACTACCTAGCATAAAAGGACCGATTTGCTAATCGATGCGTTCGCTTTTTAGTAAGGAAATAGAGTAACTCATATCCTGACCTCTCTGCATCCATGGAAGCTCATTTGCACTGCCATGGAAATACAAAGGCGTTTTCCCCTTTCCCAAAATCCAGAACAATTCAGGAAGTCGTTGTGAACGAGAATCCGGTCTCAGGCTTAAACCCCCCAAAACGGCTCTGGGTCAAAACTCAAAACACTCGAATGTAATGCTCGATCTAAGGCTATTTTGCCCTCCAAACGGGAAAGTCCACTCAGCCAGCCGTTCATTCTCCCAGGTCCGGAAGGATGGATACTTAATACTTTCACCTGTTTCGGTTGCTGATCCATCCCCTGATCTGACTGACGCATCGATCGGCGCCGCGTAGAGGCCAATGGGCACATCGGCACGTCACGGTCACGACGTGAACTGGGAAAAAAGGATTGAAAAAAGAAAACGCACCGTGCGCGGGTGGACACCAGGCACGATCGCTCGCCTGCATTTATGTGCACGTTTTTTTTGGTTAGCAGACACGACGACAGGCGGGAACCTGCGATGGGAACACGTACCGGCACACACGGCTCGCTGAGCCCCCGTCGGCGTCGACCGCTAGTAAGGAGTCTGGTACCGTGTAAAGAGTGCCTCCCGTCACACGTTAGGCCATTCGTACTGGGAGTTTCATTTTCATAGAATGAAATGCTGTAAAAATAGTGATATAGTATGAAATTTGTAAAGAAAGATGACTTCAGGTTTGTAGGGATGAAATTTATTGTACACGGTTCAGAGGATTTGTAAAGAAAGAGTGGTTTATTTGTTTCGCCATCACGTCTTTCTTTGATCCCACGTGACCATGGCTAGTATGTTAGTAATTAACTTAGCTATAGTTGCTAGTTGTTACATTTTTTGCGGTACATTTGATCGTAACATCAAATGTTATGGCTAACTTGTGACATCGTGAAATAAAACTATGCATTGTGAGGGATTATTTCATGTATCAAACTAAACCTTTAGAATAATGTGATACTTTTAAAAACAGCTTAGGGAAACACTGCATTGAGAATGATCTTATAGCGACCATCGGACCAAATCGAAGCTCGAGGTCCCATTTAACATTAAAATTCTCGATAGTTTCAGCCACTCGGTGAGGCATCAGCCGAGCCGCGCACTGTAGCAGGACACAGTGGGCTACTGGCATATATGGACATTATGGATGAAGATGAGGAGTTATTTTAGGATATTTTTTTAATAATATAGGCGGATAATTTATGTGTAGATTTAGAGTTATTTAGACTATTTTTATACTGATATATGTGAGTAAAAATTTTTTAAAAATATAACAGATCCAATAGCTATGATCATAGAATCCATTATATTGATGGCTGCATCAACCAAAAAAACACATACACAACCAGGCTGGCGACATGATTCATCATGTTTGTACTGGTATAGACATATTATGGATGACCAAGAAAAAGAGTTGAGGAAGCAAAGTGGGGTCTTTCCCTTCTTACTAAAAACCCGGAGCCATCAATGAAGAAACGGCCAATATGAATGCGACTTCGATCTCACCTTTCAAAAGAATCAGAACGGCTCTTAGTCAAAACACCTCTCATGGTCATGGTTCATTCTGATGCCCTTTTTTTTCTCAGCGAATGGGGAAGCCGTGCACACGCATGCTACTCTCTGAAGAAGATCATGCGGACAGCCCGTTGTCCGCAGTCAGAAATAACGACGGTAATTTGCTCTTTACCAGATACTACAGTAGTTCAGTTGCTTTTATAATCCTTCTCATCGTAGACATACAGTGCTGGACTAGTGACCGTCCAGCGTCATCGATACACAGTTGACAGTTATATGAACGCACGGTTTTCACAGCCACCTTAATTAGTGCGTACGCACGTGGGCGTCGATGCAAGCAATGACACGTTAACACACGTCACGGTCACGACTTCACTAGTGTTTGGCGCGAGCCCATGCGCGCGACGCGCGAGAAAGACATTACATACCAAAGATGGTTATAGTAGAGTTATTCTGAAAACGATAGGAACATATTACAAGCGTACGTACGACTATGTTCAAAGAAATGATTTTTTTTTTACATTTCTTACATCTAAACCTGTCGTCATTTATTGTGGTCTGTATGCTGCGTGACGAGCTAGCTGGACAACAACGTAAGTAGAAGCTGTTAACTCGGTCTTATAACCGGTCGATGCGTAGGGTGTATTTGCATATGTGGAAACAAGGATCTTTGATGGTGTATTGGTGCGTGGGTTGCTCGAAGGAGGAACATGAACGATTTGAACGCTGAAGGAAGGTCCACAGACTTTATTTACCGAACCGTATGGGGAAAGACACTCTAACGCGAAAGCAATAGAGCAAAAGGAAGAAAAACAATATGAAGAAACAGAAAGCGGCAGGAAGCAACAAGATGAGAGGGAAGCAACCAACCGGCAAACCACAGCAGAAGAAGCTGAAGAATAGGAGAATCCAACCGCAAAGGAGGCAGCGAAAGCTACAGCCAGAGCCAAGCAAGCAAGCGCAACGAAAACTTACCCAGAAAGCATTAGCAAGGAAAAGAGGAACGGTGAATACATGGAAGTAGGATTTATTTGGAATCCATTGGCGACCAACAGGGACGAGGCGCACCACGCTGTCGACACCGCAGCCGTAACAAGGGCACGCGGCAAGCAGCAGGCTGGCTACGCGTCGACAGGCAAGCCCCAGGCGACGGCAGGCAAACAGCTATAAAAAAAAATCACGAACAAGCGCAGCGATCACCGCCACCGGTATCCTGATGATCGGAGTGTTCGTAGCCGTCACCGGCACCTACACTTCTGTGCGGCAAATTATAGGCACTTTCTAAGATGAGTTCCTGGTGTCTGACAAAACAGAGTGTGCTGACTTGAAATCTAACATTTCTGACAACTTGTAGTAACCTTGGCTGAGATTATATTGGTTATTCAGTTCTGCTCCATACTAATAGTATAATGCGTTGTTCAGGTTATGCTCATGATACGCGCTCGTATTTGGCTGCCCAAGCAACGTAGAAACGTAAACCTCTACCCAAACATAGGATGCATAGTTGTACACACTCACCTGACTCGTTTCAGAAGGGAAATGTCCGCAAAGATGGACAACAGTTTCCAAAGCGAGTGCTCGGATTGGAGGGGTGATTGGTCAACTCTGTAGAACAAAAAGGGGGGCAGTAAAACCATTATGATATTCAATATGGCTGAAATTGGTACCAGTTCAACTCAAGAGATAGGTGCTTCTCCTATTTATGGTAGTTTCTTCTCATTGCTGCTATGATTGAGAAGTTTTACCATTAGAGCACAACGCATGCAAGATGCTTCTCAATGCTGCTCAAAACTATGTTTCCCATGCTCTAGGTATTATGTTGAATTTTTTTTACTCACGTAGCAACGCACGGGCAGGCATTGATAGTATAAACCAAATTTTGATTCTCTATTTAGAGATTGGAGAACACTACTATTGGATAGAAATTTGCATGGTGTCTGGCAAACTTCCACCACCCATTACAACTTTCCATTTCAAGTTCACAAATCTTGCTAGCAAAAATTGTCGAGAAAGAAAATGAAACTCCTGCTAGCAAGGTGTTATGGAAACAATTGACGCCAAGCCGAGCACCGGACATGATGGCGCGGCAATGAGGTTGTGTTATTGTGATAGACGACTATGGTGGGGGAAACGTTCCTCTAACGTCCGTCCCTCTAACATTAGGTCACTGACGCGTAGGCCTGGTCCCACGCATCAGTGTCCAAGGCGGACGTCAGGGAAGTTCACGGTGGGAGGGCTAAATTGAAAGGATAAAATGAAGCAGATGAAATTATATTAAAAATCTATGAAAAACTACAGCCGACGGTACCCACCTCCGCTTATTAGACGGGATTACGATTGGTTTTACGCATGCGCGTTAGTGGTTAATCGGCGGCCCTGCGTGCAAAATCTACAGGGGACAACCTCCGAGCCGGACTCTCCTCTTCAATCTGGTGTTGTGTTCTTCTAGATTCGGAGGAAAAATTCTATCTGCCCTATGGAACCTGATCTTGCCGTCACCAGCAAGGTGTGCACGCCGGCAACAATGGCAGGGCGGGACAGCCCTCTCGACGAGCCCCTCCTCGCTCCGGGCAAGGACGGCGACGAGGATGCCGCGAGCATGGAGGCGCAGCACCTCCTCCGTCGCGACAAGGGCGCCTCCTTCTCCCGGAGCTGCCTCAACCTCAGCAACGTGATCTCAGGTACGCGCCCACCGATCGATGTTCTTGGTTCGCCCATGAATCGCAACACAGATTGATTTTTTTTTCCTTCCCCAACGCGCGATTCCTTCCAGGCGTCGGGGTGCTGTCCGTGCCGTACGCGCTGGCGCAGGGCGGCTGGCTCAGCCTGGCGCTCTTCGCCCTCGTCGGCGCCGTCTGCTACTACACCGGCGAGCTCGTCGCCCGCTGCATGCGCGCCGGCGGCGACGCCGTCAGGAGCTACCCGGACATCGGCCAGCTCGCGTTCGGCCGCCGCGGCCGGAAGGCAATCGGCGCCGTCATGTACGCCGAGCTCTACCTCGTCGCCATCAGCTTCCTCATCCTCGAGGGCGACAACCTCGACAAGCTGCTCCCCGGCACGAGCGTCGGCCTCCCCGGCGGCTACCTCCTGCGAGGGAGGCAGCTCTTCACGCTCGTCGCGACCGTCGTCATACTCCCGACGACGTGGCTGAGGGACCTCAGCGTGCTCGCCTACGTGTCGGCGGTCGGGCTCGTCGCGTCGGCGGCCCTGACGGCGTCTCTGGCCTGGGCCGGCGTGGCCGAGCACGGCTTCCACGCCAGGGGAGGCAACGTCTTCAGCCTCGCCGGGCTGCCCACGTCGCTGAGCTTGTACTTCGTCTGCTTCTCCGGCCACGGCGTCTTCCCGACGGTGTACACCTCGATGAGGAACAAGAAAAACTTCACCAAGGTACAAAATTCAACTTTAAATTTTGCTCGAAACACTTTAATTCTACCTAAAATTCAGTAAAAGATTCACGATGATCGCCATTGATTCTCGTGCGCAGGTCCTGCTGGCCTCCTCGCTGCTCTGCAGCCTCAACTACACGCTGACGGCGGTTCTAGGGTACTTGATCTACGGGGACGACGTGAAGTCACTGGTGACACTGAACCTCCCCTCGGGGAAGGTGTACACGAGGGTTGCGATCCTGACGACCCTGATCACCCCGCTCGCCAAGTACGCGCTCGTCATCCAGCCCATCACGACGGGGGTAGAGGAGAAGCTGTCGCTCGGCAGTCAGGGCAGCCTCCCCAGGGCGGCCATCAGCACTGCCGTCCTCGTCAGCACGGTGGTGGCGGCGTGCACGATGCCCTTCTTCGGCTACCTCATGTCCTTCATCGGGTCCTCGCTCAACGTCACGGTGGCCGTCCTGTTCCCGTGCCTGAGCTACCTCAGGATCTACGTGCCCAGAGGAGGCGTCCGCGGCGCCGAGGTCGCGGCGATCGTCGGCATACTGGTGGTCGGAGTGTGCGTCGCCGTCGTGGGGACTTACACCTCCCTGCACCAGATTGCGGGCACATTTTGATAGCAGATGGAGATGGGTGCACAATTTTGGTAGCAAGCAGGTGCACAACGATTCTTTGATTTGTTTGTTGGGTTGAGGAACTGAGAGATTTGTAATGCGGGTTTGAGGATTAACATGTTAATATGCGGCTATCTTGTCTTGCTTTCTGAAATGGACTTAGTTGACCATTGCAACTAGAGTACCAATGTTGACTTCTGGAATGACCAGCCGTGCATGCATTTTTCAGGATGCAGAACCAAGAAACTGGAACATGTTATGTGTGAAAGTAGCCTTAAGGTCATCTGCTGGTGACAGTAATGTGGATCTGAATACCCAGATTGACCAAATAATTCGAGCCAATTTTCGATGAGCTGCATCAACATCTTCGGTAAATGAATACTACACTATGTTGACACGTTCAGCTCTTCGTTGGCAGTGTGATGGCTAGAGGCGATTCATGCAGAACGGACTGGACAAAAGGTTGGCTGCAGCTGATAAGATCCTGCACTCCGAGAGGTGCTTCGGGAGTTACAGTTACCAACACAGAATGAAACATGTTCCTCAGCATGCGAACTTCCCCTGATTCTGCTGCTGACTCTTGTATCAAGGTTAGATTCAACTGACACTCACGATTCACCGAAGTTTGCAACTTCTTTACCAATTTTCAGAAGTTCAGGTATTGGTTTGTCGCCTGCAGTATCACCGACTGTTTGGCGCCCATGCCCGCAGCTGAGCAAATACTGCACCAACATCAGACAAAGACTTTGTTATTGCGCACTCACCAGATGAACTGGGGATTGAAATATCACCTTAGAGGGTTGTCGCATTTCAGTTCGAAATGGTTTAGGGTAAGCACAAGATTTCATGACACCGAGAGCCGCTTCCATTATCCCATTTGTGAAATGTTTCGTACTTTCTTTACTTGTTACCTGGTCCAGTAGTGCATGTTCTGTCCAGATTAAGGGTGTGTTTGGTTGACACGTGGCTGTAGGAAAAACTGTTGTGGGTTGGGTTGGGCTGAAAACTGTTTGGCTGAAACAGCTACGAACAAGCTGCTGTGAGCTGTGAGCTGTGAGCTGTGTAAAATATAACCTGTTTGCTTCAAACACTAAATATATGTAAAATAGTTGTAAAATGATATGCTATTCAATGATTGACATATTAAAAATAGCAATTTTAGAAAATAAAAAATTAATTATCCTCAGTTTAGGCCGAACCATACATCTGCTCCACAGAAGTAGGTCTATTGAAATTTACAAAAGACACATGGTTAATCAAATTATCTTCATCAAATTATTTCATCCATCCACAAGATAATTTGTATCCCTACTGGGATAGTTCCATAAGATTTCATCCATCCACAAGATTTCATTCATCCATCCCGGAGTTCCAAAGCTTCTGCGTCTCTTGCAAGAAGAAGTTGGATCTGTGTTTGTTCTTTGGGGAACTTCCATGCATTTTGCATCTGAATTCTGAATGTGTTTGCTAGTAGACGAGCATTCATGAATTGGATAGACTGACAGAAGCATCTGATGGTTCATTACTAGTCTTGGATTGCATTTCTTCAAACGAAGTTCGTTGTGAAATACAAAGTGTTCTTTTGTCAGGTTTCACGGTCGTAGAAACAACCACGAGAACTGAACAATTTTGCAGTGGTGAGAAGGCTTTCTACAATGAGAACTGCAGCGATAACAGGATGAGCACTGAACAACCAGGATGAGAACAGCATAGCGATATCCTCCCATAGCAACATGGACTCGCTGCCTCGAGCGGCGCGGACGAGCCGTGGAGCAGCGGGAGCCAGCGCGTGCGAGCCTCGCCGCCTCGTACGAGTAGGGGACGCGCCGGGTGAGCCCCGCCAGCGCCGCCGCATGCAAGTGGGGGCCGCGCCAGCCGCCAGGGGATCCCGGCCGCAGTGAGCGCCGGGAAGCTCCGCTGGCCGCGCCGCCGTGCTCCGCGGCGTGCAAGCGGGGGTCGCGCCCGGCAAGCCCCGCCGCAGCCGGCGACGGGAAGCTCCGCTGGCCACCACGCGCGAGCGCGGGGCGGGATCAGGAGGAGCGACGACCGGATCTGGAGGGGCCGCGGGCGGGATGCGCCGCGGGCCGCGCGCCGCCGCCGACGGGCGGTTCGCCTTCCTGCTGCTTCGATCGGGGAGGACGCGACTGACGGGAAAGAAAGACCGAAGGGATGCGGGGGTCGAAGGGGTACGCATAATAAGTGGCAGACGGGTAAATTGGGGGAACTCTACCGAGCCGATTTACACGCTGTTCGGCTGGCTTTTTTTGATGGTACTATTGGGCGCGCCCTGCGCGCGCGCCCTGCAGTGACTAAATATATGATAAACTATACCAGCCTAGAAGTGTTGCAACATTCTTGTTACATTAACACTTTATCATACAGAAGACCATTGTAGATAAGAGTCAAGCATAGTGTTTAATATATCTCCAGAGAAGAAAGAAGAGAGAATAAAAATAAAAATGACAGACGCATGGATACTATTGGTTGAGAACTCATAAAAAAGAGCCAGGAAATACACATGGCAAAACATTTTTGGTTCAACGTTTCTAACATCAACAATGCCAACAAATTTAAAGCACACATAAAGGAAAGAATAAAGACAAATAACATGACAACTCTCTTTTTGTTTAAAGCACACGCAACTTACAATACAAATACACATCTTAGTTTCGCTGCAGCCATTAAGGTTCTGTCCAGCAATATATTACATGAAAAGATCATAATTCATGGCCACCAAACATTTAGTTGGTAGATTAGGATGCTGATCCAAAACAATCTAACAGCGTAGTAAATTAGGTCATGCTGATAAAGGACGGAGCAAATTATACAATCCAGAGTTATGATTATCTCAAAATGCAAACGATCATCATAATGGCCAATTTGTTGAACATTAGCAGTTCGATGCCAAACTCAACAACTGACGAACACATCTCCTGTACATCCCTCCGACATACACAAAAGCAGATCAACAATATGTAGATGCATTTCTCAAACGAAAATTTTCCGTCATTCAATTTTCACAAATTGGTCAACATTCAGAGCAATTGCATGGACCTAAACTGAAAGTACGGTTTCGCCAACAGGGGCACTCAAATATGTAAATTTCAATAGGATTGCTAAAAAGTGGTCTTCATTCAGTGATATTTCAGTTGGAACCTCACCAGTTAAGGTCCATGCATGTTCCCTGATTTAAAAAGGCAATGGCAGAAAAACTACATGTATTTCAGATCCATCTGTTAAGCTGGTGAAAAGTTTGTTCATATAATTAAAATTTTGCTTACTCAAGAAGGTCAACTTAGGCATTATATGTGCATGCAGCATTGTCAAAAGGTAACGACAAACATTAGGCACAATTATTTTTTAAAGATATTGTTGCACCCTTCTTTCTTTTGTTTCGGAAATTTCAGTGCACATGTGCAATCTTGATAGCATATAAAAAATGATTCATCAGACAAATGTAGCCTTTTCCTTAGATACTTGCATGGATAGGTGGAGTTGCATTCTCCAAAATTCATGTATGATGCAGGCAAATATAATGAGATCAAAAGTTCAGGCAAATTTATTCACTAAACTAAGAAAAAGATGATAGTTGCTTTTTGAAGTTTGCATTATCATTTGGATCATAATTTGGCTCTAGTTCTAATTGGGGAATCATAATTTCTTCACTAAACTAACAAAAAGTGGCTACACATGCTAGGGTGTACATATCAATGTACAGATCAGACCAACCAGTGAAAGTAGAGGAAAAATTCTAACCTGGCAGAAGAGTAGGCCTGTTCTTGATGTGGTTACTGGTTAGAGCACTACAGGCAGATCAGACAACTACTATCTTTATGTTGCTGCCCAAGTCTCCTCATGAGCATTCTGTCGAACACTTTGCAAGCTGCTGCCATGGTGTATGCACTTGAATCATGAGGAGTGCAGGAGGCACAAGAGAACGACGCATCTGTAGGATCACAAGGAGCTGCTGGTCTGCCATTCGCTACTTACTGAAGGAGGCGGAGGTGAGAGGAAGGAGGCAGCGGTAGGGGGGCTGGCGGCGGCCGGCAGCACAAGGAGAGAGCACGCCTCCAGCAACCGTGGATTGAAAAGATGGTCTGGGAGGAGACGACACTGAAAGGGATGGCGTAGTGGTTCTACCTGGCCCGGGAGTGCCTGGTGCGGCTAGCGTTCAACCAGCTCTCCGCGGCGCACCGCTGCTCGCCTGGGTGGAAGGCGGAGGTCGAATCACCCTTCCACCACCGCCTCCGCTGGCCTCGCTGCTCGCGCGGCATGCAAGTACGGCAGCGACGGCCCCAGGGAGAACAGGAGGCGGGGCTCGGCTGCGCGACGTGCGGCCGGGCACAGGAGCCGCATCGCCGGCGCTGGCTGACGGTAGAGGCGGGCGTCCCAAACGATTGACGGGAGATCCAGTCTCGGAGGCGGAGGGAGGAGAAGAGCTAAACGGATCTGGCGCCTGGGACTTAACGGGCTGACGGAAGACGGAACGGGAGGGCGAAATAACTTGGGCCATGGGCCTGCTTGTCCCGGAGCGTTGCTTGCGGCTGAACGTCACGTGAGTCTCTCCGCCTCTCCGGTTTGAACACGTCTGCAAGAATGACGTGGCCTATTCTGGTGAGGGCAAGGGGCAGGGGCCTTTAATATATATATATATATATATATATATATATATATATATATATATAAGATGGGCTGAAGCTGCTGCTGCCAGAAAACAAGCTGCAGCCGTCCATCAGCCCGGCTGGCTGCTTCCAGCCGAGCATTGTACCAGCTATATTTTTAAATTCAAATATTGATGTCAAGTGTGATGTTTATTTGCGCTAAAATTGGTGTGCATTCTATAGTTAATTGAATTCAGTAGCACCATCCCAGCCATAACAACGACTGATTACTACTAATTACCAAATGATTACTACTAATTACCAAATGATCCAAAGTTATTACAATCTGCACTATTTGACAAACTGCAAATATATATATGCCACATGTGCTGCATGTACAAAATTTCATCCCCTGCTAAACAAATTCACTATGCCCTTGTGCTGCTGCATGATTGCTGATTTCCAAATGGAGATCGACATGAGATCGATGCCTCAATCATAATTCATATGTCTCCGCTGCATGTTCACAAATTTGCAAGGCACCAATTCAATCATACATGATCAACTTTATAGTATCAAAACAGCGACGTCTCAAGCATGATGTAAAATCACATACTTGTATCCTAATAGTCCTAGTCCGTTGACATGTCATCTTTCGCATTTGACGCAACCCTCTGATATGAAAAGTGACTTACTCCGGGTATTAGCATCCTGTTGACTGTAGCTGACTCTGCAATCTCATCAATTACAAAGTTATGGAGTGCAAAGCATGCCATAATAATCTGACATTGCTTGTCCTTAGGATAGTGAGCCACTTCTTTCAACATTTGCCTCCTATTTTTGGCTACCCCAAATGATCTTTCAACTATATTTTGCAGTTTCGATTCCAGAAATCTGCGCCCAGCGCTCTTCTTACTTTCAACTTCCTCAATCTCAGCCTCACCAACTTGACTCAGCCTTGTTTACCCGTCTCAGCCTAGTTATACGTGCAGCTCAACCGACTTGGCTGCTTGGGAGTTTTTGGAAAATTACCCGAGGACCCAACTCGGCCCACCTGGCCTTGACCGGCTTTGTACTGTAATGGCTAGTTTGCGGGGTCTCGAGTATAAATACCCCTTCACCCTCTCCCTTTTTACTATCTTAGCCATTTCGACCTAACCTGAGATAAAACTTCTCCAAGCATTAGAATAAATAAAATTTATAGGATTCAAATAAAGTAAAGGTAGGCAGGTAATTATCTTATTTATGATAAGTTTCAAATTGGTAAAGTATACCCCTAGGATAAAGAAGAAGAAGAAGAACGGGCTAAGAAAACTCGGAAGAAAAGTTCCAACCGATCGTCTGCTTAAATTCGAATGGGTTTTGAAAGCACAAAAAGGCATACAAATGTCTGTTTTGAAAGCACAAAAAGTTCTTGATGAGATTCGCTGGCGTTACTACAAGGAAACTGTTACGATACTAAACCTCATGCCTTATCGAGCGTCTTATCCCATCTTAAAGTTAGTTTATTCAGTAGCAGCAAATGCTACTCATTATAGGGATTTCGACAAAGCGAGTTTATTCATCACTAAAGCCGAAGTCAGTACGAGTACTATTAGGAAAAAATTCAGACCTCGAGCTCAAGGACGTAGTTATTCTATTAAAAAACCATGTGTCATATAACAATTGTACTAAATATAGTAAAGAAATCTAAACAATCTTTAGATCAAACCAAGATTTTGATTCCCAATAAAAAAGAAATAGAATAGAAAATATGGGACAAAAGATAAAGATTTTGGAAAAAATCATGAAATGACATTTGAAAAAATTCGGCGATTTTTTTGATAAACTTCCTATACAAATTGCACCCCCGAAGGGGCCCTTTCCAGTATAGCGTCGCGTCGGTCACTGTCGCAGAATGGACCCCCCTTAGGATCCACCCAGTGGATTCTACCTCCAAGGAAGAGATTCCACAGTCCGTGCCTTCTTATCCGATAATGCTCCAGTCGTCTCGTACCTGCCTTTGCCAGGGAATATGGTGTCCTCCTTGGAGGGTAGATACTCCGTTATCCCCAGGATTTGATTGAGAATAGGTTCTTATGGCGTTTCAAAAGCTAGTCAATCAGCAAGATCGAAACTTAGTATTGGTTTTCCCTCTTTTGGGGAATCGAACCCCGAGCTCTGTAGCATCCAGAGGAAAATAAATCCAATGATCGGCTTCTTGAACAGGAAACGCTGTTGCATCATCGGGTTCATAGACCACTTTAAGTTATTGATTCATGGACAATCTTCTTTGAAACAACGATTGGAAAAACGATTGGAAAGGTCTGCAGTTTCGAATGATGCAAGTTGAACACCTCTTCCAACTTCTCCGGACCCCAATGCTTAAACTCTTTCTTCCAGTACCTGGTCATGCGATGTGGGTCCAAATATCCTTGTGGTTGGCTATAACCTGAGTCCACCAAATAATACCTTCCTACAAACCAGCAACCACATGCGTAGGTTAATCAAATACATTCGTAGTAGGATAAATTTTTAATACTCATAGGTTAAGGCAACAGACCTGGTGGTGGGTGAGGGAAAGTTGGTGCCTCCCACCCCTTCCTTAGCACGGCCATGTCATGCACAGCTCCCGCCATCCCCACACCAACAAATATGAACCACATGTTGAAGTCACATATAGTTAATACATTCTGGCTGGCCCAACCTTTCCTATTTGTATAATCATCATGTGCATCCTGAGCGACACACACAGGTATGTGTGTTCCATCTATAGCACCGATGCATCCATCGAAGAAAGGAGAGTATGGCCACACGGTGCTGTAAGTCGCATCCTATGGTCTAAATGAAACCATTAATAACTGTATCTGCAAATGAAACCATTGATCGTAGCACTGCCAAAACTTCTGGCTTACTGTGCCCAACCCCCTATGAAATCTTTCTTTCATTTGCCTCATGCACTGCCGGTGCCTGCATGCCCATAGGAACATGCCTAAAGCCTCTATGGAATCAAACTTCTGACTAGACTGCAGCCCATGCTGTCCAACTAAAATATGATGCAGCTTATAAAAGGTGTCTGGATACATACCTACAACTAAACCGATAACAATTTATTAGGTCCACAAACAAAACTAGTTTAAATACCTAGTAAGAAGTAACCACAGCCGCCCTGACATATCATTACATCAATCAAAAATTCCAGCAGTACAAAAAAATTACAATTGTAATTAACACGGCACCATAACATATTATCCTTGAACTACAAAATAATTGATTGTTCTACCTGATTTCTTCTAATTTCATGCTGAACACATGCACAGTCATGGAGGGTACATAAAGTAGGATCGGTTAACAATACTGAAAGTAAGGACTAGCTTTAAAATTAAGGACATATAGCAAACAGGTTGGCATCAAGAATTTTAACAACCGGAAAGCTCTAATAACTATGGTCTGCAGGTCCCAGTTTCTGCAATGGTGCTACCAATTTCCAGCAGCTAATTAAATAAGGTGTCAGGATACATACGGAAATTCTCAAAGCATCTCGATGCGTCTCGCAAACAAGCTTCGACCCATCGTCGGCCACTTGCCTCTTGCACAGTGAATGGCACGGTCACCCCTGGGACTATGGATGGCCGCTGGACTTGGAACTACGGCAACATGTGCTCCGTAAGCAGCAGCACACGTGACCAAATCCCAGAAACTAGTGCTTGAATCACTGGACGCTTCACTTGTCTCTTCACTCGACATGGGTTAGGCCAAGGATGATGCTGTCCTCCCCTAGTAGTCCAGCATCCTGAAACAAACAAGGAAACACTTCAACACAATTAGCATTGCATTGATCCGTAGTATGAACTGCATAGCATAAGACACGTCATAGCTTAATGAATTTATCAAGATTGATGACCTCAATTATGATGAGTAAAAGCAGAATGAACTTATGAACATAGGCATTTCAAGTACGCAAACAACCCAAGTTCGATAACTGAAACGTAATTATTACAAACATTGTTCGCAAGCCACGTCACGAAAATTAAACTACTACACTCCATAACAACATCGGCTAACAGCTTGGCGAAGGATGACCCATGCTACTTTAGCTTTCCGTTCGTCCAGGTCCATTCGATCCAAGCTACGCGATTTGCTGGGTCTTCCATGTTTTTGTACTGCGCACGGCAGACCAAGTTCTTGAACAGATCCAATGCTTTGAAGTACAGCTCCGACCCTTCGGGAACACCGTCTTGCTTCAGCATTTGCATGACTTCGTGAACCTCTGCCTGCTCACAGGTCTGGCCTCGTTCACGACAACTCCGGTGAACAATGCTTTCAGATATCTGCCTCATGTAGTCCTCCATACTGCAAGTCCTTTTTTTTGGTGGGCTGTTAACCTCGTTGTCCATGGTGGCTCTCTTGGAACAGGGGCCAGCGGGTTCCTGTGTTGTAGGGATGTTTGACTCACTAATACCACCGGCCCACATGAATGATCCCCTGTCTTGGCGGGAGCCGAACAGAATATCCAGTTGGTCGTGGTAAGGAGGTGGTGCCCTACGGGGGTTCAACAGCCTCAGCGGTATCCTGCAGTGCAGCGATAGTTAGCAAACTGAGATGGGCCCCATGCCGAATTGTGAAACAAAGCAAATGTGATAGAAATGCGGACTGAACTTACCTCCGGCTTGCTGCCGTCTTGGCTGCCGTTATGAGTCTCCCACCACTCGGCATCAGCCTCAACGGCACCCGTAGTCTTGTTACGCCCGAGGCCACTGCTGTTTTGCAGTTCCTTCCAGGCGTTGTATCTTTTTTTTTAAAGTCTGCAGTTTGTTGGACATGCTTGGCAGTGAAGATGGTGCCTGCAGTTTCTGTGGAACTGCGATACACGTTACGCCACCCATCCTTAGTTAACCCCTGATTTGAGAAGTTGAATTTCTCCTTCTCAGCAATACAAAGGTGAAGGAACAATCTGGTAGTTGCCGGGTCCCAATTGGCACGTTTTTGGTCCATCTGTGGGCAAGGGCAATGTCTAGTATTGTATTGTTTTCGGTGCAATTGGCAGGAGAAGCAGCGGGTAAGAACAATTGAAGAGAAGTGGAATGTAAAGGAATGAGAACTTGCCTTGACTGTGTGCTTCGCTCGTTTTGCACGCAGGTTGTACTGCCGAGCTGGAGGCGGGGAGCAGGATGCTATAGATGAAGGTGCCAGCATATTGACCGTTGATCCTTGAACAAAATGTGTCAGATAGAATTGTGTGCAACGGGGACGACCTGTGATATAACATAGACAGTGTCAGAGGAAATGTCTAAATGCACAAACAGCAGTATTTTGGAATTGATGAAGGCATTGAAACCTCACCTTTCAGGTGAAATAGACCCTCAACAGCACTCTTGCATGCGACCAAATTGAAACAGTCCAAGTTGATCAGCTTTTAAGTGGACTGAAAAATTGTTGGCAAGCAGAAAATGAAAGGACCGGAAATTGTCCTGAAGCAGCTGCCTGTAACAGCAAATAAGAGAACAAATCGGTCAGAACCATGCCAAGTTTAAACGATAATAACATGATAATTGACAATGAAGTGAACAACTTGCTTATTCAGCATGTTTTAGTACAAGGTATGTATATAGAAGCAAGTTCAAACAATTTATTCAGAAGATTTGGATGAAGTTGTTGCAATACTCTGCGATTTAAGTTTTTTGGCTACAAACGTACAAACAAGATTTACCTATTTCTTGTATATGTAAATAACCTCCAAATTTTCAAGTATCAACAGTACCATTGACATAAGCAATTGAAAAGCTTGTAAAACTATTGTAAAATTAGGTTACATATGAAGGTAATATACTTGTTAGAGCAAAGCCGACCTCACCATTGGGGGAAAAACAAGGCAGACACACTGGGCTCATCGTTGGCCGCAGCTCACACCGGCAGCAAGGGTGAAAGGGAGAGGAGGGCAGCGTTGCTTACTAGGCGGCTCGTGGAGGTGAGGAGTGGCGCTGTGGCGAGGTGATGCCGAGACGGGGTGACGCAGTGCAGGCGGTGCTGCTTCGTCGGTGTCGGCGTCCGGGCCCCTGCTTCATGGTAGGGTTCTTTTCGCCAGCGGGCCTCCTACACGTGCTCCTCCTCCACGGCCCCCTCTTCTCCCTCTGCTGCAGGTGCGGCAGCGGCGGCTAGGAGGTCGGGTGGGGGCGCAGGCGAGGAGGAGGCCGAAGGGGGAGCCGAGGAGCGGGTGGAGCGCGAGGGAGCCGGCGGAGGGGGCGAATCGGTCGGCGCCAGCGAGGAACGGCATGGCCCCATCTGGGTCGCGCGCTCAAGGCGGCGGCGAGGATGGAGGGACGCCGACGCCTCGCACGGCGAGGGCGTGAATGACGACGGCGCGTTGATTTGGAAAAGGACTAAGGGTGTGTTTGGTTGGCCTTTTGCACCTGCTTTTGCAAAGCAAAAGCTAAAAGCCAACCAAAAGACTTAAACGCGCTATGTGCTCTTGCCTAACAGCAGCTTTCACCTAGTACAAATGCAAAAGTATCTTCACCCTTCTTTTAGTGGCTTTTGGGGTAAAAAATTACCCACCTGCCGCTAACTATGAAAAAAACCGTTCGTTCTATCCTACCTCCCGTCCCCATCCGCTCTATCCCGCCCACCGTTCCCATCCCGCGCTCCCCTCCCATCCCCGCCACCCGCCTGCCGGCCCCGGCGCCACACCGCCCCGCACGCCCCACCCCGCCCGCCGCCGCCCCGCCCCGCCCGCCGCCCCGGCCGCCCCACCACCGCGCTGCCCCGATGCCGCGCCCGCCCCAACGTGACTATTTCATACAAATCCGTGATTAAGAGTTTTCTAGTATTCTTATGGCCAATCTTATCGGTTGTCTGGCTGTGAAATTACGAGTTTAAATATGATATCATATTTGAACAAGCATTTGAGCAAGTATATTTATCTGTATCAATTCCAACTTAATCATGCTGCATGCAAATTGATTGGAAAATTTTTATTTGGCTCAAGAATGGGTGACAAGGCAGATTGGGGTGATTTTTTTTAGGCACTTGTATGATGCATGCAAAGAAGAGATAGAAGCTGGGAATAGGCCGTTGAGAATTTTCACTACTACCGGTTGGAAGAATTTTGTATTCAAGTTTGCAGAAAAGTCTGGTGATAAAAGTAAAAAACAATTAAAGAACAAGATAGATGCTTTGAAAAAGGATTATACATTTTTTATGGAGTTCAAGAATATTGCAACTGGACTTGGATGGGATGAGGCTAAATAAACTGTGGACTGCTTGGATGAATGGTGGAATGAACACCTTGCTGTAAGCGGAACAATCTGACTTTGGTATTTTTCCACTAATATTTGATATATACTGTGCCTTGCTGATTTTATTTTTTATTTAATTTCAGAGGTGCAACAATAAAGAGAAAGCAATCAAATGCCCTCATTTGAAGTTCCGGAAACAAGACCCAAAGTTTCTTGATGATATGCATTATGTGTTTGGCAAGGCACATGTAAGTGGGTTTTTCTCATCATATTTTGGAGATATATCGTCTGATGATGCAAGTGATGAGGATGAGGATATGGTACTAAAACCTGTAGAGAATGTTGAGAAGACAAGAAACATAGAAAAAAGGAAACGCAAGGGGGTATCCACTGGTGCTGAGGAGAAGGATGAGAAGAGCCATTTCTTTCATGTGTATAAGAGCACTTATCAGAAGATAGAAACTGTTACAGATAAGATCTCCACAGGTGTTAAAGCATCATCTGCTCCTCCAACCAACCATATTCCTACCATAACAATGACTATGAAGATGGTGAAAGAATGTGGGGTGGAAGAATGAACTGCTCTAATGTATACAGCCACCTCACTTATTGTGAAGCCAGATTTTAGGGAGGTTTTAAGCTATCTAGAAACAATTGAGGGAAGGCTCGATTTGATTAGGAGGGAGCATGATAGACGCTAGAGATTTCTTATTTTCATTTTTTAATATTTTAATATTTCAAAGATCTGATCCAATTTGGTATGTAAAATACTAGTTTTTATTACTATGTTATATTATGTTGTGTTGAACAAAAAATATTATTGTTCTTCTTTAGATGAATGGAAAATTAGCAGATGTTGCCAAAGAAGAAGAAAAGGGATTGTTGATGCTAGCTGAACTAGCCCTACATGCTGCTATTATGGGAGAAATGAGGAAGTTGTACAATGAACGGTATTTGCACAAAGGTGATTATAGGGAAATGACAGAAACCGGAAGGAATTCAATGGGTGATGAGGTGCATGGGTCGTCCAAGGTAGTTTTATAAGATGTTTCGGATGAGCGTCCAGATTTCTATGACACTTCATGACTTGTTAGTCTCTACCAACAGATTGACCTCTACCAATAATGTTTCACCCATTGAGTCATTAGCGATGTTCTTGTGGATTATCGGAGGACCACAATTATTTTCACAAGCTGAAAATTATTTCACTCGGTCGCTTTGGATAGTTCACGTGAAATTTCATGAAGTGTTGAAGTGTGTTGAAGTGTATGCGCAAGTTAGGTAAAGATAATATTGTTCCGAGAGATCCTACTTTTTCTACAGACTATGCAAGGGTGAGAGAGAATCATTTTTGGCCATACTTCAAAGGTGCAATTGGAGCAATAGATGGTTCACATGTGAAAGTGGTAATGCTAGTGGATGAAGTGGTTAACCACACATGTCGTCACGGATATACATCTCAGAATGTGCTAGCAATTTGTGACTTTGATATGAGGTTCACCTTTGTTGTTGCTGGTTGGCCAGGTGCTGCACATGATACGCGTATCCTCAATCATGCATTGGCAAATTTTCCTTCATTTTCTATGCCTCGTAAAGGTATGCATGGTACATCATTTCCTTTATTTTACATTAGCTGTACTTGTATTATTTATTTTACCTCACTTGCCTACTTTTATAGAAAAATATTATCTCGTGGATTCGGTTTATCCAAACCGAATAGGGTATCTTGCACCTTACAAAGGAAGCACATATCACATATCCGAATTTCGGCATCGTACAGGCCCTCCTCAAAGAAAGTACGAGGTGTTCAATTTCTTGCATTCATCCCTTTGAAATATGATTGAAAGGTCTTTTGGAGTCTTGAAGCAGAAGTGGCGTATTTTGAAGAGCATGCCAAGTTTCTTACCTCGTACTCAGAAGCATATAATTATGGCTTGTTTTGCTTTGCATAATTTTATCAGCGATAGCAATTTGCGTGATAAGGAGTTTGAGAGATGCTGATGAGCAGTACTTGGTACCATCTATAAGTGGCACGACATAAATACAAGAAGATAGGAGTGAAGAGGTAGAGAATGAGGATACCATGAATACAATTCGTGACAAGATCGCTGATGATTTGGCTAGTGCGAGAGGAGGATAGTTATGTTGACATACATTATAATTTTATAAGCTATTTATCTTGTGTAATTGCTACAATTCTATTTAACTTGTGTAATTGCTACAGTTCTATTTATGTGGACCATCTGGATGAAAAACTTAGAAAATTTAATATTTTTGTTTCCGAAGATACATGTTTGTACAAATATTTTGGTATATAGACAGTCCCACAAACCTTCAGAGGTATTACAAGTATTTCACCCACAGCACACAGTTTCCCATAGCTCACAACTGCTTTAACCAAACGGTTTTCTGTTTTGCCCATAGCTTTTTCACAGCAGTTTATCCACAGCCCACAGCTCATAGCAGTTTTTTTAAAAACCACAGCCCAACCAAACACACCCTGGCGCCTGGCGGAGCGAGAGGGATGGCGGATGGCGACCAGAGCACTGCTGATGTAGGGCAGCCGAACGGCTGGGCTGATCAGCCCAGCCGGAATAAGCCCACCAGCCGTCCAGCAGCCTAAAGTAGTCCGGCCGAGCAAAGGCTTTAGCAAGTATGGAGCTATGGAGCAGCTGTGGCAAATGAACTATACAAAAGCAGCTTTTTTGTTAGGCTGTGGCTCGTAGTTGCTCCCTTTGGTTGGATTGTTGACTTTCTTCGGATGTCAAAGCACCTAAAAAGCTCAACCAAACGGAGCCTAAATGATCTGACAGTGCCTTTCTTATATTAAAATTTGAAAGTAAACAGAGGCAAGGAAAAAACTCTAAATTGAAACAGACTGGGCTTGCTACTGCCATGAATAGATTGCAAGAGTAGCGACTAGCGAGTCACGCACTCACACTTTGATTCATGTCCTCCAAGAATAACATCAACTGGATTATGAATCAGATTCCCCCTCAAAGAGTGGTCCGGGTCTTTCGGAAAAAAATGAAAGCAAACACAAACGCGGAAAAAAATTGAAATAGAGCAGTTGCTACTACCATGGAACAGGTGAATAGGGAGTCACGGTTTGATTCATGTCCTCCAAGCATTTTCAAGAACATCAACCGAATTATGAGGTACCTCCCGGTCTATTTGTGGCGAGCACCGATGCATGGGGCTGCGACCAGCCCCTCCACCCAATTCACCTCGGTCCCACGCAGCAGCATATTTTTCCATGTTGTGACAAGTGAATTGATATGTTTCGGTTACTGATTTGAGGATGTTGCAACGGTAGGTGCTTCGATTTGATATTTTGATGTGGTCACATATGAATTCGGATGTTGCAAAAGATTACCTGGGATGTTGCAAGCTATAATCTGTGATGTTGCATCCGGTGATTTAGCATGCAGAGAAAGGTAGTGAAACTGGAAACAGGTGATTTCTGGGTTCAACTTTTTTGATGTTGTAATTTTTTCTGAGATGTCGTGATTATATTTTGAATGTTGCAGCACAAGTCTTGACAGTCAGATCTTATGACTTGAACTCAATTTTCATGGTGGGACTGAAGGAAGAATCTCTCTGGTGGGAACTGAAGGAAGGAATAATCTAGGCAATGAACAACGTGGTTAGTTTGAGGTGATGAACGTGCGGAGAGACGAACGATGATACAATATTGCATGCAACATTAGAGAATGTTTTGGTGGGTGTTTTTCTTTTTCTTTTTCTCTTTTTTGGGGGGGGGGGGCGAGGGGGCCGGTGGTCCAATGGCAGCAATAAGTTTTAATCTGATGGTAATTGTAGCCCGGACGCCAGATGTCCGAGCGCTAGCAACCCCGTTCTTCAAATCTTGTTTCTCATGGCAGAGAGCGGAGAGCACACATAACACAAACCAATTTCCTCCACTAGCTTGTGACGCCGCTCACCACAACGTAGGTCCGCCCCTGCCGTCAAGGCCTGTTTGATGGGGGCATCTAAATCCAAATCTCTGGGATAGTAGGATTCAGTTCAAATTTCAACTATAATCCTCAAATTTCCTTGAGAACCGCCTTGGCCCCTTCATTAAGTCACCCACCCAAAGGTATTCTTTGCCACACATCTGACATCATGAATGCTAAAGTGCAATGTCTACCCATTCTCTAGGATCTAACAGATAACATATCTTTTTTCTTAAGCAACAGGAGGGGATTGAGATCCCCTACTAATTATATGTATATATTATATAAAAAAGAATAAAACCAAGACTTACATCTTCAAATGGATTGTTTGCATGTTAAACATGATGTGCGTGCCAACGCTCGACGAAAGAGGCCACGGAACCCCGGAACAGGCAGGAACCTCATGCATAATCTTGCTTCAATGGTGGCAGGGGCGGAGCTAGAGGGGTTTATTGGAGTCGCCTGACCCCGATAACTTTGATAAACTCAAGGGAAAATCACTGTTCTTAGTGGCAATGGCCCCTATTCTTATATCTGATGTCAAGACCCCGGTGATCTTATTTTCTAGCTCCGCCCCTGAATGGTGGATGTGGAACCCTCTGCGCTGTTATTACTCAAGGAGGTCAGCACACAACCAGGTAGCACCTGAGTTTCGAGCCCGGGTCTTCCAGCTGCTCACAGAAAGCCTTTGCACTGCACAAGTGTGCCCGCTAGAACAAGTCTTCTTCTGAAAAAATAAAGTAAAACAAAACATGCACTGGAAATATAACTGGTCCAGTTTGAAACTTGAACACTAAATTAGCACATTTCAGTAATGAAAAGACAATTAATCTATATTTGCATAATCAATAGTGAAAAGGATAATATATCTAGTATTATAAAATAGTGAATTCAGTGAGCACAGGAAAAGAAATTTTATGACTTATATTTATCTCAAAAATATTAGATTTTTTACATAGGATTGCTGCAATACAGCATACAATCAGTGCATCCTGAATCCATGCATGTGAGTTCAAATTAAAATATTGACCTAACCTACTCAGGCAGCCTCTCCTGATCACACATGGTATTGAAATTAAACCAGTGATCAATCATGACAGAAAAAGGAACCCGTAAGATGGCAAGGCTAGAGCCCCGGTGAGGTGTCAACAAACTTTTCTTTTTCCTGCTCATGGCCTTCACTCTGTTCTCCAAAGACACAGATGGTGCTGCTGTCGGATTCAACAACCCCCTCTGTTGGAATTAGAGCTAAATTACGGTTCATTTTAATCCGAAACACAAGATAAATCATGAAAGAAACAGGAGCATGACATATTGTGCTTGCAACGAAGACAACAAACATAAATAAGAAATTTAGGAGATACACAAAGGTGGGGCCAGTGCACCGGATGCGCTGTTACTCGACATTGCTAGTCGAGCCTATTTGATGTAGCCGATCAAGCCGATCAAGAGCCGATGCCGTGCAGGTGATCGCAGTGCAATTGCGCCAGCCACCAGGAAGTAGTCGTAGTAGTCGGAGATGTAGTCGAAGCAGTCAGAGGTGTAGTCGAAGCAGTCGGATCAGTTGGAGGTGTAGTCTAAGCAGTCGGATGTGTAGTCGAAGCAGTCGTAAGCGTAGTCAAAGCAGTAGGAGGTATAGTCGAAACGAGCAGCCATGCTGATGCGCTCCCCAAAAACTTGATCGCTCTTCTACTCCTTGAGTGCAGAGTCTCAGAAAAGAATGCAGCTTTGAAGCCCTGCTCTTCCGGGTTGCCTATGCAATCAGAAAGCCGGAACGGAGACAACAAAAGGGCAGCGCAATAGTAGAAGATATTTCATGTTATATATCACGGAAGATAAGAGAATAGGCTCCTCTTTTACAGGCACTAGATACATCCCTTGAACGCTCAAGTTAATACCATAAAAAGCAGTAACTCGCAACCATTAAAAGGTCAGTTACTACTCGTTTTGAAACCAGCAAATCAATTTTCACTTACTCATGGCCTTGGGATTTATTGACCGTGTCTAATTAGGCCCTTGGCCCTAATTAATCTAACACCCTCAACATTCAGTCCATCCGCTAATTCCTCTTTTTTTTCTTCCATCTTACGACCCAGCACTGCCTCAATAGCTGCTCGGCTAGCTCTGGCAGCCGCTTCTTCCTTAGCCTTTGCCTCAGCTTTCTTCCTCTCCTCTTCTTCTTTAGCAAGAGCCTTTGCTTTGGCCTTCTCTTCAGTTGCACATGCAGCCGCCTCCACTTTCACTCTCTCAACATCTTCATACAACTTTGTCAAGCCCCCATCTCTCCCTTGTTTCTCCAGTGCTCCGTCCAACCTTGCAGCTTATATAGTACATATGCCCTCAACGATAACTCATAGTTATTAATGTTTGCCATTGACCTCCTTTTCACCATCACCAAACCGCCCATGACTTTGTTAAATGCATTTGTTTTTAGCCTTAGCCCAGCATCAAACATCTTGTTGAAGTAACCAACTACATCATCCATCCTATTCACCTTAAAACAGGACATCAATCGAGCTGGTGGCGGCGGAGGCCAGCAGCGGTGTCGAAGCCGGCCCTCCTATATGCGCCCTCCTCTCCTTCTCCCTTCTCACCACGTGTCTTCCCCCGCCCCGGTCACTCTATTCGTCTACCTTGCCCAATCCTCTCTTCTCGGACCCGAATCTATTCTATCCAGGGCCGGGGCAGGCGTTTTCTTGCTGCTGCTTGTTGTTGCCCGCTGTCATCGTTGCAGGCTGCCGTGCCTTGCTTCCGGTTGCTGAAGGGCCCCCTCCCTGTCGGTTTGGTCTCCTTTTGCTGCCCCTTCTGGCCCAGATCTACACTCTGCGGGTACGGGGCGGCCGCTTCGGTCGTTTGTTGGTGCTTGTGCTCATCGCCACCGGTGGGAACGTCGTGTCCCTCCCCTGGCCCTGGGATGCTGACACGGGCTCCGTGGTGCTGGGTCCCCCACCTCGCCTATTGCTTGCGCCCATGCGTCGGGTCGTCGTCGTGCTCGTGCGCTGTTCGCTCTGCTCCGCCTCAAGAATGGCTTGGTCATCCACTCCCTTCTGCAGTGGGGACTGGTTGTCTTCTTTACGCTGCTCGGGGGAGGGCTCGTCCGTCGTCAGTGCGTTGCGTGTATATGTTCTTCATCGTCGTCGTGATTTGCTCGCCTTTGTGTCGCTTGAGTTGCCTGCTAGATCGCTGCTGTGTTGCTAGGGGTGTTGAGGTCTAGGATGGCTTGAGCGAAAGCTCTGTGTCGGCGTTTGCCGACATTGACAACGGCTACGTCCACAAGCGTAGTTCACCTTGTTCGAGGTGCTGTTACGGCCACGAGACCTCTATTTTAGCAGAGTGAAAACTCGATCCGCATTATCGGATAGATGATGGTGGCGGTTTTGGCGTCACCATCTTCTTGGACGTGTAGTCTTGCTTTGCCCTTCACAACCTGTCGGTGTTTCGTTCAGCACCGGCTAGTGAATATACATTGCGATTCTCTTTAGCTCGATGGTTAAGCTCAAGATACAGGGGTTTATACTCATTCCGGTAATCGGGTTTAAATTCTACGTCCAGTTGGGATGCAAGGTCATGTTCCTTGCGTCCAAGCGCTGGGGCTTACAACGGGGTGTTTTTAAGCAAGCGTGCGAATGGGTTGCGTGTGCGTGTGAGGGTCAAGAGAGCCAAATAGAAATCCCATCTCCCCCTTTTATAGGCTCGGAGGCTGGCTATAGCGAGAAGAAAGGGATCCCTCAGCCCCCAGGGTTGACATCCCGTGGGTGAGATCGAAAGCTTTACACGTGTCCTAGCTAGGGGGCCTGTAAGGGCGTTGCGCTCTATCGCGTTGTGACACCTGGTACTATGCTGCAGGTCAGCCACAGTGCCGAGCGTGGATTCGGTCCCGTCTGCCAAGCCAGTCGTCAACAGCAACTTGACGATTTTCGCTTTACTTTAAAGAATCCTAAAATAAAAACTAGCAAGAAGCGGCGCCCTCGGATGAAATTTGTTGATTTGATAAGCACTCCATTTTTTTGAAAATATATAATATTTTATATTTAAAAGTGCATGTTTCAAACTACGAATAATAAAATAACTTATTAAAATATAGGCTTGTGATGGAATTCTACATCATGTAAACTGGAGGCTTTGTTTTAATACAATTCTCTGTTTCTACCTGGGGTGGTGGGAGCCTGGAGTGTTTCATGATAACTCGACGGTATCATATTTTGTTTCAAGACGGCCATACGGTAGGTAAAAACGGGCCGGTGGGAGCTCGGAGCGAAAACGACTGATTTTGGTGGAAATTGTTGTAAACAGCACACACACATGTAATCATGTTCAAACGGGTGCAAACGAATCATGGAGGGATGGCCGAGAAACTGGGCTATAGGTCATGGGAGGCAAAAAAATAGGTCGAACGGCCATTCGGTATGACACCTTGGCAAAAAAGTGGAAATGCAAAATGGCCCTAAAACATGGAATCAGGTTCCATGCGGACAAAAAGGCACAAGAACGGGCAAAATCGGCTTCCGGAGATGACGGGGGCTGAGTTTACGAACTTTCATGTGACCCGAACCGAAAACAGCCTAGTTTTTCAGCCCAGGCATGTCATCTCGCTGTATCACAGGCATTTCAAGCAAACCCCCAAAATTGTGCGCCCAGAAAGCTAGAAAAATTCCAAGAACTTCTGGGTGGGGGAATGACCCCCGGGTATAGTAGGGGGAGCCGATGCGGTGACCGGGTACTGGGGAAACAATGTCCGGCCATGTGTTTTGGGTTGTTTCAGGTGCTCCTAGCTATACGCCCCCAACCACGGCGTGGATGGCGACGGCCACCACACCATAGTTTTCGGCCAAGTTGACTTTGGTCGGCCAGTGTGGGTTTCGTGTGCTTAGGGATTCCAACCATTCGGTCATGTGGCTTTGAACTCATTTCTTATGTTAAGGAAAATGGGACTCATAGACTGGCCTCGGCGATGGCTTGCTCTCGTTTCCTATGTTCGGGCTTGGGGATTCCGATGTTTGGTCACATGTCTTTGAACTCAGTTCCTGAGCCTAGGAGCACTGCAAAAACGGACAAGGTGGTTTAGGGCTTCCTAAGGCTAAGCCGTAATGGATTTCGGTTTCTCGGGGATTCCGACCCTTTGGGCATGTTGGCTTTGAACTCATTTTCCAAGTTCGGACAAAGAGGACTTGTAGACTGGCCTTGGTGATGGCTTGCTCTCATTTTCAGCGTTCCGGCTTAGGGATTTCGACGCTTCAGTCAACATGTCTATGAACTCAGTCCCTGAGCCTCCGAAATTTGCACTGGTTGGCTAAGGCTGGTCACTATTCGATCGAGTCTGTTAAACGGTGGGATATTGTTTATTATCGCGCTCAGTGGTCCATCGATTGCCTTCCTCATAAGTAGACTCGTTGTGCATGGCGCAAAGTGATGCTTTGGGTGGCTTGACCGTCATGTAGCAGCTGGCTCATGAGACGTGTTGGACCTATGACTGTCGGGAGGCCCCCCGCCCATGTGCGGCTGACTCTTGACGCCTATGTCCCTTCAGTCCCGTGGGCACTATGCCCGACCCTTAACGAGTGCTTGCGTGCTGCTACCCGTTCCTCGAGAAGTTGCATTCGCTACAAGTTTCCTTAGTCGCATCCACCCTTTGGGTGTGATGCGCTAGCTTTATAGCCTATCAGCGTTGCCTCGTGGTAATGGTCTCATCGGCCAAGTCCACCAAGGCTACCTCCCTTGTGCTATCATCCCGGATGACACTTACATTATTGGACGAGGCTACTTCGGCTCCTCGTTCCTTTCAACGTTGGAACCTTCGAAACAATGACAGCTGGCCCGGTTGATGCTCAGAGCAGAAGCTCTCATCGGCTTGTCGAGAAGGACGTGCTACCTGGTTGATCCTGCCAGTAGTCACATGCTTTTCCAAAGATTAAGCCATGCATGTGCAAGTATGAACTAATTCAAACAGTGAAACTACGAATGACTCATTAAATTAGTTATAGTTTGTTTGATGGTACGTGTTACTCAGATAACCATAGTAATTCTAGAGCTAATATGTGCAACAAATCCCAACTTCCGGGAGGGGCACATTTATTAGAAAAAAGGCTAAAGCGGGCTCTACTCGCTAATCTGATGATTCATGATAACTTGACAGATTGCACGACCCTCGTGCCGGCGACACATAATTCAAATTTCTGCCCTATCAACTTTCGATGGTAGGATAGGAGCCTACCATGGTGACGGGTGATGGAGAATTAGGGTTCAATTTCAGAGAGGGAATCTGAGTGTCGGTGTTTCGAACCGCCGACTAGTGAATTTTTGATTGCGCGTCTAGCCTGGATGGTGTGCAAAGTAGGCACAAGGGTGTATACTAGTTCGGGTGGAATGTCCCTACGTCCAGTTCGTGGTTGCTCGTGTAACTTGCACTAGTTTGCAGTAGGGGTTACAAACGGTCGAGAGAGGGAGAGGAATCCTAAGTCTCTGATTGCTAAGTGTTCGTGTGAGTGTCCCCCTTAGAGAGAGAGCCCCCATTCCCTTTTATAGGCTAAGGGAACGGGGCGGATTACACGAGAGAGAGAGAGAGAGAGAGTCTCCGCGACCCTGCCGTCCTCCTCCCCCGTGCGTGGGCCTTGTCGTTCTTGTAGATGATGGCTGATGTGACCGTGCGGCGCGCCCCGGTGTGGAGGGCAGCATGAGAGCATCATTACCTACTCTAGCCCATCGCCTGCACGGGTCGTGTCAACTGTTGAAGCACGCCTATCCCTGTTCTCACGGTGGAGGTTTGACTATCCACGACTCGTCGCCTCCACGGGCCATGTCATCTTGTCGAGGTGCGTCAATCCCCATTCTGGTGCCGGGGGCCTGACCTCAGGTACATCCCCTTAAATGCGTAGTAGTTGAGGGCAGCGCAGGACCTCGGGGGTCCCACACCTTTGAGCCACCTTCCTCTTGGGGTCGGGCGAGGCCGAGTCCGCGTCCTCGGGGTCCGGGAAGGCGGAGCCTTTCCTCCGGGGGTCGGGCGAGGCGAAGCCTCCCCCTAGGGGTCAGGCGAGGTGGAGCCTTCCCCTTGGGGGTTGGCTCGGCTCCTGATCCCTGCGTGGCGTCGGGGGTCGGAAAGGCGCCCCGTGTCCCGCGCCAGGACCGCTGCTAGTGGGCTGGCCACAGCTGCGGGGTCTACCCGACTGGACCCAGCCATCCGATTAGAGAGGTTTAATCATGTGGTGATCCGCCTAAGGTCCCCACTTTGCAGTATCCACTATATTTATCCTCGTCAGTAGCCCCCAAGCCTTCACGCGGCTCAGAGAGCCACACGGGGGCTCAGCTGTGCTTGGGCATCCTTCTTCTGAGGTGCGCGCCCGGTCGGGTGTGCTTCTATCGGGTCCGCGTGAGCGGACCCTGTGGGTGTAGCCCTCGAGCCTCTGGGCAAATCAGTGATTCGCGAAGAGGATTGAATAGCGCGCATGGGTTTGTATCTAGATTGATGTGACTTCAGAGTGATCTCTCTCCGCTAGGCTTGTGTGGGTGCGCGCAAGTGCACCCACTGGGTGTAGCCCTCAAGCCTCTAGGAGAATTACAGATTCGCGCAGAGGGTTAGGAAGCGCGTTGCGCGCGGTGCCTCGGCCTGAGGGCTCTTCGTTGAGTCTCGTCTTCATCAGTTACAGTCGACGACAGCTTTGCAGATGTCAGGATGCTTGGCGTGGATTCTCTGTCCGCACCTCCCCTCACTTGCCTCGGAGCTTGCAATGCCTTCCGCGTGGCCCGGCCTCTGGTGGCGCCCGTCATCCCGTCATATCTCGCGTTGTCCCATTGGACCAGCTGCCACTGGTGAGGATGAGGGCGGGTGGGTGTTTTGAAGCCGGTTCATCGATTTTGGCCCACTTCCATCTTGTGACACGCCTTGCCCGGGAGTGGCTATAAATAGTAATGCGGGGCTCCATGCTGCTAGCCAAATTTGGCAAGCAGTGCTTCTGATGATGCATGGTAGACTTAGGCCACCTAGAGCCCGGGTCCGGCTTGCTCGGGCCGGATCCGGCTTCATCGGTTGTTGTTGGTGGATTAACTGCGAGTGGAGGAGCGTGAGGAAGGAGAACTCGAGCATCCAGACCCTTGGCGAAACCATCGTGAGGCGGTTTCGCTAGTAACGGTGCTGGTGCCTCGTGGAGAATGGCGTAAGACCGCCCCTCCGCCTGAAACAGTTAGGTAAGTGGTGGCTCCCCGTGCCCTTCCCGCCGGGAGGCACATGCGAGCTCCGCCACTCCCGCTTGGATTTCGCGGAGGAGCGCCGGATTTGCCCGGTGTTGCATAGCCTTGGCTAGCAAACCTGGCTTTTGGGATTCGTGATGCCTAGCCTCCCTCTTTCTTATACTCCCCGCTACCATTGCCGGGGCAACCTCGCTGTTAGGGGATGGACTGCGACGCAGCCATCCGTTTTGGTCTAACAATAGCCTTCAAGTTCGTGGGGAGTCGAATATTCTCATTCAGGCATTTTCTACGCATGGGGACTCCGAGGGACGAAGGAGATTTCCTCCCGGTTCTGACCCTGTGTTTTGTATGCGACCGCGTGTTCAGTCTCTTCGTGATTCCGGCTCCCGAGCCCCCGCGCGTAGCGGCAGTCTGATCGAGGGATCATTTCATCTTGCGATCATCTTCCCTCAAGCGTCCTCTTCGACAAGATGGAGGGGACGAGCCATGCCACATTTTTCCTTGTTGGACGAAACATGGTGCTTGGTGAGCTGGTAACGGGTCGGTTCGAGTGGGGCCCCGGTTCCCGTCCGCGGGGATCCGACATGGGTCAGCTGGTGACCAATTCCAGGTTCTCGGTGGCCAATCCATATAGTTCTCAGATCCGTTCGACCGGTCCCAATGGCTCGTTCCTTTTCTTTGAAGAAAAACAATGGATTGTGCACAAGCCAAGACACGAATGTGGGTCGGGATGCCCGAGGCATCCGTGCACCCGGGTACTGGCCGCAAGCGGACCCATCCATCTCCAAACCGTCACTCCGATGGTGCCCTGGGGTGGCTGTGAACCCATCGGTCGGCCAACCTTCGAACCCCTAGGCCTCAAATGGGCTGTAAGGGCGTTTGTAGCCCTGTATCACTCCTTACCTACGAGGGCGCTCGGCCTCTCCGCCGCCGGGCGTGTCCCCCAAGGGGACGGGACGGTAGTAGCGTGCGCGTGCCTCTCGAACGGATGGGGTGATGGGATGCGGCCTTTATGGCGATCACAGAGTCGAGGCGGCCGGTTCGCCTTCCGCTTCCTCCGCCTATAATAGGGGCCTTTTGGTTGCTTTGCCTGTGTCACGCCGACTCGCTCCTCCGCCTTCTCCACTTCTCCACCGTCTAAGCCAGAGCTCTCGCCATCGCGCCTCCTTCACCGGAGTTCTCGAGCCCCCGCTTCCGCCCATCAATGGTGTCGTGGTTCCGCTCGGATGTGGGCCACCCACGTTTGGAGGGTCTCGTCAAGCGTGGGCTTCTCTGTGCAAGGACTGCGGCGAGGGAGTGGGTCGTACCTAGCTGCAAGGAGGTGCTGGCGTTGCTCGACGGCTACACCATCTCCTTCGTGCCCTTCCACGAGAAGGCGGGGGCGTGATGCTGCCCCATTCATTCCTCCGGGGCTGCTCCACCACTACAAAATCAAGCTGCGGCATATGAATCCGAATAGGATCTAGCACATCGCGGCCTTCATTGCACTATACGAGGGGTATCTGGGGATCGAGCCCCACTTTGATCTATGGAAGTACTTCTTCGCCGTCTCCCTGCTCAACAAGAAAAAGGACGGGAGGACGACCTTGGCGCCGACGGGGTGCGTCGACATCCACCTCTAGTCAAATCGGGCGAGTGAGTACATGGCCATCACGCCAAAAAAGTCCAACAAGGGGTGGCACTCGCTTTGGTTCTACGTGAAGAAAGATGACGCCGCCCCCTGCCGACCTTCACCGGGCGTACAATCGAGGAGGCCCCGTTGGTGTGGGTGTGGGGCCCTGTGGAGAAGGAGAAGAAAAGGCTCGCCGACATCACGGCCTTCATGGGACATGCATCGTCAGGGCGTTTCACAGGAGGAGGGTGGTGCCATTGATGGCGTGCGCCCTCCTGCTATACGGCATGGTGCCCGTCGTGCAGCTCGGCGGCACGATGCCCACCTAGGGGGCGTTCCGTGACTCCGAGATTGAGCAGCGCATCAGGGAGGCGCTAAAGCTTTCTGATGTTGTCTTCCTGGTCGCAGAGCACCCAGAGATTCAGCCTGTAACTGGCTTCATTGACATGGTAAATGTCCCCTAACTTTCTCCCCCTCATACGATTCCTCCAGGTTTTGTTATGGACCTCGGGGGTCAGGAACTGCGAGAGCACTTTGGGGGGCTTCCGTTCCTCTCGCGCGTTGTTGCCGGAGGATGAGGCCGTGAGGGTGATGAACCACGCCTACGACGAGGTGCGAAAGAAGAAAAAGGATGCGGAGAAGGAGAAGAAGAAAGCAAGGGCGCGGGTAGAGCTTCAGCGTGGCAAATGCCAGCAAGGGTCGCCAGAGGTGGTGGAGGAGGAGGACGATGATGATGAGGGCGGTGACGATAGCGACTCATCCGTTCTTTGGGATGAGCTGGTAGGCAAGGATGAGGGGCTTTTCCCGTGTCCGACAACGCCGGGACCGATGCTCCACGACCCCTTGCCCGCCTCAGTGCAGGTAAGGGATGAAGCACGCCGGGAGCCGGCGGATGCGGGCCATGCCAAGTCGGGACTGGCGCCCCTGGCCCTGCGCCCACCTCGGCGCCGAGAAGGGAGGACGCATTCCCGGAGCTAGTGGACGTGGTCCTCGCTACTTCGTTCGAGTCTCCTGACCAGGCGGGAGGGCTGAAGCAGCATCACGTCAGCGAGGCGCGGCTGGAGCCGAGCGAACCGACCTCCAAATGTCGCCACCGGATGGCACTAAGGTAAGCTGGAGACACCTCTCGCCCTCTTGTAGCTGGCACCACGGAAGACCCTTGCACTCTAGTAGACGCGCTTGAGGTCACCGACATCACGCCGAGGGTGTGCGGGAGCAGCACCGAGGAGGTCACGATGTCGGCCAGGCGGGCGTTGCGGGTGGCGGTCCAGGAGACGCCGAGGGCGGCAACGCCCACAGCGGGGCGGACGGAGGAGGAGGTTGCATGGGTGGAGCCACCGCCCTTGCAGACCGACGCATCCGCGGCAGGACAGACAGAGGAAGGAGCAACGCAGGTGGAGCCGCCGCCCTTTGCAGACTGATGCGTCCGTGGTGGGGGCGAACAGAGGAAGGGGCGACATGGGTGGAGCCGCCGTCTGTGCAAGAGGTGGGGGCTTCAGACGGGGCAGCGTCGAGGGAAAGGCCGGTGCTGCTTGAGATCGGGACGGCCGACCACGAGATGACTTCGGCTCCCGACGGTCAGGTGGTCGTGGCTGCGACGGTGGAGCCGCAGGAGACGCCCACCGCTTCAGCGCTAGCGGTGACGGCCAACGCCTCCGGCAACGAGGGATCTTCGCTCTCTGGTTCCCGTAGGCGGCGACTGGTACGCATGGAGAGGCCCCCGGATCCGATGGGCTGACCGGCTGGACCCCGAGGCGACGATCTTCGCCCTCAACGATGAAGCAAAGGTCGAGGAGTGGAGGAACCTCCACTCGTGGGTCAGGGCCATGACCGAGGCCTCGGCCACCACACTAGGCATGATGGGCGATGTCGTCACCCCGATCGGCCAGGTACGACCTATTCGTGCCCCCAATCTCTATTTTTCTTGTGTGTGCTCCTGATTCGTTCCTTCTTTGCTGTCCCTCGTAAACTGCAGCCGGGACAAGTCCCTATTCCTCCGCCGCGAGAAGGACATCTGGGATCGTCGCGTCGAAGAGGCGTGACTACATGAGCAGCTTGCCGCCGCCCATCGGGAAGCGGCCGATGCCCGAGCCAAGGCATGCGTGGATGCCGTGGCGTTCGAGCGGCTGCAGGCAGAGCGGGATCAGCTACTCCGGACCGTGGACGAGCTCCACACCGAACACGATGCGGCTTGCTAGGAGCGGGCCGATGCCGAGTTCTTGGCCAAGGAGAATGCGGAAGAGGCGCGGTCCACCCAAGGGAGCCTCTCCAGTAAGGGTCTTCTCTTTCCCCTTTGATTCGCTGGATTTTTGGGTGCGGCGGGTCTAAGTCCTTTCCTGCGTAGACACCCAGCAGCGGGTGGCCTCTCTCCAGCAAGAGCTTGCCGCTGAAGTGGGCCTGAAGATCGATGCCGCGGTGGTGGCTGCTGGTCTCGCTATCGAGGTCGGCCAGCGCTGGGTGGAGATTTTTGGCCTTCACTCTGAGGTGAGCAGGTGGACGGTAAGGCTTTGCTTTCTCCCGATGTCTTTCTTCCCAAGGCTCTCAACTAGCTTTTCTGACGCGGTCGACGTGCGATCAGACAGCCCCCGATGACAAGCTTGGGCACGAGGTGGTGAAGAGCTAGGGCCTGGAGAGGGAGCTCGGTGAAGTGAGGGTCAGCATCCTTAAGGAGTCCGACGAGCATGACGCCCTTGGGGTCGGGCGAGGCAAAGCCTCCCCCTGGGGATCGGGCGAGGCGGAGCCTTCCCCTTGGGCTTCGGCTCGGCTCCTGATCCCCTGCGCGGTGTCGGGGGTCGGGAAGGCGCCCCGTGTCCCGTGCCTGGACCGTTGCTGGGCCGTCAGGGCTTCTTCTGCTGGTGCGCTGGCCACGGCCGCGGGTCTACCTGACTGGGCCCGGCCATGTAATCTGATTGGAAGGGGGCTAATCACGTGGTGATCCTTCTAAGTTCCGCACTTTGGGGTATCCACTATATTTATCCCCGTCACTAAGAAATGGCTACCACATCCAAGGAAGCCACCAGGCACGTAAATTACCAATCCTAACACGGGGAGGTAGTGGCAATAAATAACAATACCGGACGCGTTAGTGTCTGGTAACTGGAATGAGTACAATCTAAATTCCTTAACGAGGATCCATTGGAGGGTGCCAGCAGTCGCGGTAATTCTAGCTCCAATAGCATATATTTAAGTTGTTGAAGTTAAAAAGCTCGTAGTTGGATCTTGGGCCGGGTCAGCCAGTCCTCCGTTTGGCGAGCACGGACCTACTCGACCCTTCTGCCGGTGATGTGCACTCGTGGCCTTAATTGGCCGGATCATGCATGCGGCGCCGTTACTTTGAAGAAATTATAGTGCTCAAAGCAAGCCATTTCTCTGGATACATTAGCATGGGATAACATCATAGGATTCCGATCCTATTGTGTTGGCTTTCAGGATCGGAGTAATAATTAATAGGGACAGTCAAGGGCATTTGTATTTCATAGTCAATTAGGAGGTGAAATTCTTAAATTTATGAAAGACGAACAACTGCGAAATCATTTACTAAGGATGTTTTCATTAATCAAGAATGGAAGACTAGTAAGATTGTTGCAGAAGCGACGCCATTAATTAATAATGTAAAATGTGTAAAAAAAAGTGGCATGAATAACGAAGGATATATACAACTCAACTACTAACTAGTACTCCCTGCGTCCCAAAAAGACTGCATCCAAAAAGACTGTTCGTTTAGAAAATTTCAGACATATTATTAGCAGTGGAATATGACCATATTACCCCTAATTAACTATAGCAGTTGTGATTGAAAACCGCGCTATTTCTTTGGTTCCCTAGATCCTTAACAAATGCAAATGCATTGGAATCTAAAAGGTAACGTATACTTAAGCATTTAAGCATTTGATTGGCTCCATACCGTTCTCTATGCAATTCTTTCTTGATATTTTATATTGTTTTAATTAGATGCGCTTTACTATAATGAACACTTTTTGTGGGACAAACTTTGAAGGCTAAACAAACAGTATTTATACGATGGAGGGAGTATACATTATGCATTCAGTGTGGTGGATGCCGTGGATCCCATGTGCGTCACGAGGCGCTGTGCGTCTGCTACTGACACTATATATATGAAATCCAAACTCACATGGAAAAAACAAGGACACATGCACAGTTCCTAGTGTTACATTGGTCTGATTGGCGCGCTATAGTGACTTTCATATCATCAAATCTGGCAGCACTCTACTTAGACTCCAGGCAGCAGTTACATTTTGGGATCGACCCATGCATCGTTGACTTATTTACATTCCAATCATTCAGCAATCAGCATCTTCACCAGCTGACCTGCACCTACTCGTAGTTGCGCTAATAATGGCCAGGCCGAGAGTTATTAACAAGAAGGTCCCAAACTCAGCCGCCTTCTCGGAAAGCGTGGACTGATGAGAGCTACTCCGATCCTACATTTGTGTTCTTCCTGACAGACAAGTAAGCATGATCCTTAGCTGACTTTGTCTAGTGTACAGTTTTGCCGTCCTTCAATGGCCTTCGTTAGTTCTTCGATCAGTTCACCCTAGCTAGCTATATTCTGTCTGTTCTCGTTGGAGATATGTTTAATTTCGTCCGAGGCCAGATCTACGCAAGTTGCGTGGATTTCGTACGTTATTCAGTTCATTAGCACACACTATTCAGTTCCAGCCATCGCCTTCGATCGTCTTTGCAGGTGAGGGTGAGCAACAACCATCGTCAGCAGATTCGGCCTTGTTACGTTCTCACTTTTCAGGTTGGGACAGGCCAGATCAGCACTCAGCAGCAGGAGGCGCAACAATGATCCTAGAAACCACGATAATCAGCATAGTCGGGTGGGCGGCGTCGCCGGTGGTAAACAAGCTCGTGGACAAGCTGCAGTGGTACGCGGTGCAGCGGTACAGATGGCACCAGGGCCTCCCGGAGAAGCTGGAGACCCTGGCCCATTTCCTGGATGAGATCGGCAGCACGGTGAACGTGGTCGGTGCGCGAGGGTTCAGAGACCCCAAGATGATGTGCTGGCTGTGCCAGCTCAGGGGCGCCGCCGACGAGGTGGACCACATCTTCGACGTCCTGGACTACGAGATCATCGGGTCCAGCTCCAGCCAGCCCGACGACCCTTCTGCCGCCGAGCGTGGTGGAGCAGCGTCCATTGGGTCGGCCGAGCTCTGCGGCAGGCTGAAGAAGCTGCTCGCCAAGCTGAACGACATCCGCCAGAGCTCGCGTGGCCTCATGCAGGCCTCGATGCTGGCTGTCGCGGGGGCAGGCCCCGACGGGTGTTCGAGGCCCGTCACGGGGCCGCTGCTACCGCAGGGGCTGATCCCCCTCGGATACGACGGCCAGTACGAGGATCTTCTCGCGTGGTTGCTGCAGCCGCCGCAGGGCAAGGGCGGCGGCGTCACTGTCCTCGCCATCATCGGCCACGGCGGGATGGGGAAGACCACACTTGCCCAGCGCGTGTGGGGAGACGAGCATGTCCAGGGCACCTTCGACCTCGTCATATGGGCCTGGGTGTACAACAAGACGAGCGAGGCCGACCTCCTGGGCGAGATCTGGAGGTCCGCCGCCGCCGCCGAACGGCGGCGGCACGAGCAGATGAGCTTCGGCGGCATGCAGCTGGAGCTGCAGAAGCTGGTGGCGTCCCGTAGGTACCTGCTGGTGCTCGACGACGTGTGCAACGACGAGGCGGCCACCGAGCGGCAGAGGAGGGACATGTGGAGCGCCGTGCTCGCCCCGTTTCGGCAGCCTGAAGACATCGGGAGCCGGGTGCTGGTGACCACTCGGGCCGTGATCTGCGCGGACACGCTGGGTGCGGACAGCAGCAGGAGGCTCACCCTGGATGGCATCGGCCACGAGGCGTTCGTCCGCCTGCTCTCGGGCACCGCGGCTTTCGGGGCCGGTGGGAGTGTGGAGGAGGCCACCCGTGCTCGTCGGGAGCTCCAACAATTCCTTCGAAGCAGCAGCTTGTTCCCGGAGCCGGAGGCATCGTCGGCATCGGCGTCATGGCTGGCATCCAACTGGAGGTGCTCCCCACTGTCAGCCAAGGAGATGGGGCTTGAGCTAAGGGACAGCCGCGGCAAGACCAAGTGGGCGGAGATCATGGCAACGGACTCCCACAGCCACAGGAATAGTGTGGTGTCGGTCCACGAGTCCAGCTTCCGGCATCTGCCGCCGCACCTGCAGCACTGCTGCGCCTTCATCAGCCTCTTCCCGAACAAGTTCAGGTTCCTGCCCGAGATGCTCGTCAAGATGTGGATCGCCGATGGGTTCATCAGCGGCGACGACGGCTCGTCGTGCACCAGCATGGAGGAGACGGCGAGAGGGTACTTGAACGACCTGCTCGCCAGATCACTCCTGCAACCCGTGCAGGACGGCGACAAAACTTACTACGTGGTGCACGAGCAAATCCATTCCATGATACGATCGGTCTCTGCAAGCTACTTCCGGATGATCCAGCCCAACTACTGTTCGGCCGCCAAGATTCCTCACACAGTGCGCCACTTATCTGTGACCACTGGCTGCGTGGCTCGGCTCAAGAAGCTGAGTCTCCTGAAAAGGCTGCGGACGTTTATCCTTCTCAGAGATCCAGATCCTTCAGCAGTTGTCACCGCCATTGACGAAGATCTGCTCAAAGAGCTAGAGGGTGTCAGGGTTCTGGATTTCACCGGCACGGACATTAAAGATGTGCCTTCAGAAATTGGCAACCTGATTCATCTGCGCTGTCTGGCTCTTCCTCAAACCGTGCAGGCGTTCCCTGAAGAATTTAGCAAGCTGTTCCACCTGCAGACACTAATTCGGAGCAAGAGCAAATACGACCAAACAGATGAGGTACACTATCACACGGGCCTCGATGTTGCATTTACACTCAATGCCACGAACAGGAGAAGTTTGAGGCAGCTCAAACGCATGAATTCGCTCCGGGGTTCCCTAATCATAACGGGGCTTAGTCTAGTTGCCAGCGAGGAAGATGCGCAAAAGGCTCAGCTCAATAGCAAGAAATCTGTGAGGGTCCTGACACTGGAGTGGGAGGCCAAACAGTCTGCGACTGCGAGGTTCCTGGAATTTGTGTGGGAGGCCACGGCCAGACGTCCAACCTCTGCTACAGATTTGGATGTTCTTGAAGGTCTGCAGCCCCATACTGGTCTTCAGATGCTGCACATCAAAGGATACCGGGGCATATCATCTCCCAGCTGGCTGCTCAACAACTGTCTCAGCCAGTTGACGCACCTGCATATCATAAATTGTAGGAACTGGAATGACCTGCCTCGTTTTGGTGATCTACCACTTCTCAACCATCTGGAGATCACAGACCTGGAATCTGTTACAGAGATCGATGGCTGCGGACCCTTCAAGTCATTAGAGACACTTGTGCTATCTGACATGACGAGTTTGGAAGAGTGGTGGACAGCGGCCAGAGCCACAGATAGCGGCGGATTATTCACTGCTCTTAAGAAGATAGAAATCTTCAATTGTCCAATATTGAAACTACCGCCTCCATTTCCACCAACCTTGGAGTTACTAAGGATATGCAACTGTCCAGAATTGAGAGATAAAGTCCGGAAACGATACAGAGGTGTGCCCCAACCGATTCTAGACGTCGATTTCTTAATGTGGTAATTCGCTGTTCTCTTAAGGTTTTCTGTTAAGACAGACAATGCACGATGATGTACCTATCAGTTGAGTTCAGATAACAACTCTTTTCTTCCCCATTCTGTACCAGTCATCACCAAGCAGTTCCTGTTCATGTACCCGTTATTACAATGAATTTCTCTTGAATTATTTAGGCTTATGCCACTACTGGAATTGCGTTTTAGGCTCGTGTCATCGGTTCAAAATGGGGTTATTTATGTTGACCATTAAGGATCGGCTAATGCGTTAATTAGACTAGGAAGTACTCTGTGAATTGCTTGATCTAGAAACAGAGAGAGGGATTGAGAGATGCAAGAGAGGGCACGGGGTTATACCTTCGTGCCCTAGGCCGGCGGCGGATGCAGAGGTGCCTGCCATGGCGGTGTAGCGCAGGGATGGGAGTAGTTCGGCCGTAGGCGTACGGGTCGCGGTGGCCGACGGCGTAGACGCGTCCGCGAGCTCGGGGCAGAAGCAGGGACGTCGAGGGCGATGCCGGAGGAGCTTCCCGCCGCTTACCGCGCTCAAGGTAGATCGGCTACGCTGACTGTGGGTGGGGTGGCGGCGGCCGGTCAACCTCGTGATGCGAGCCGCTGGCCCTCACCCCCTTTTATATTGCGCGGCGCGACGGGGGCCCACCAGCTAGGGTTGAGCTGGGGCGCCCCCGATCAGGGCGCTTGGGTGAGGTAGCCCATCGGCCCGTTAGGGTCCGATGGGCTAGGAGATCAATCTAACAGTCTCCCCCTTGATCTCACCCTGTCCTTTTCTTTTACTTTTACTTTTTCGCGTTTCGTCATGGATTTGTGTACAGAGCATGCCTCATCGTTCACGATCAATTGTCGATAGATTTAGCAACTACAATCCACGCTTCCATTCAGAGACGGATTCTTTAACTTTTTGGGCCCTTGTAGTCCGAAGATCACAGGCTATCCCTTAGCCCCAAGCCAGCTACGTGTTCCTTGAACACGTTGGGTGGTAAGCCTTTCGTTAGCGGATCCGCAAGCATTTTCACTGTGCTTATATGTTCAAGATTTATGATCTAATCTCGGACTTTATCTTTCACAACATAATACTTTATATCTATGTGTTTGGCAGCACCACTTGTCTTGTTGTTGTGAGCGTACATCACTGCGGGCTCGTTATCGCAGTACAACTGTAATGGTTTAGATATATTATCAACCATTCTCAGACTGGGTACGAACTTCTTTAGCCAGTTCACCTGCCCCGTAGCCTCATAACACGCAACAAACTCGGCATACATTGTGGACGATGTAGTGACGGTTTGTTTGCAACTTTTCCACGATATTGCTCCCCCGGCTAGGGTGAACACATATCCTGACGTGGATTTTCTGTCATCTCCTGCGTAATTGGAATCTGAGTATCCTACGATACGCAGAGATTCTGTTCTCCTGTACGTTAACATGAGACCTTTTGTGTCACACCCTAAAATATTCAATTTTAGGATGTGACTATCTTTTACAATATGCTCATCTATCAATAGAATTTTCCGAGAATTTTAAAGATTTTTCTGGCAATTATTCTATTTATCCAAGAGCTAGATCCATTTTATTTACTTGGAAAGCTCAAAAATTCTTTTTCATGAGTCCCAAATATTTTATTGCGAATCCTCGTGACCCAAATTAACTCCCGAGTTTTCCTCGGAAATTTTTGGGATTCTTCCGGATATATTTTTCGTGGTTTGAAATATTTATCTGGACTTTTCTAGATTTATTTTGAACTTAAAAATATGTTCTGGAAAATATTTCTATTTTTTTTCATTTTCATCGCAGTCAGACCGAGCCGTATCTTTGTTGTATATCCTTTTAACCTTATCCTCTCCGAATCATTAAGAAGTTCTATCGAGCTCCCGATCATCTAACCATTTTTTCCCGATCAAGTCATGCTCGAAAACGACGCCTCGTGGCTCGTCTTCAGTATTTTTCCGATGATGTTCGATCACCGTCAGCTCCAACGACTCGGCCTGATCCTTTCCTTCTCTTTTCCGCGCTCTCGAATAACTCGTTCATGTTCAATCAGCTCAGTCAGCTCGTTTTCGTATTCACCACTCACCCGATCATGTTTCGGCTCATAAACGAACTCACTTGGCCCTTCTCGTTTCCTCTTTCTGTTACCTCTTCTATCCTCTCGTTGCTCGCTAAATTGTGGGACCCGCTGGTCGGTCCAATCCCGTCTCCCGTGAGCAATCCGGACTCAAGAACGAGTCCCAGCCCGATGCGTCGCCGCGTCCTTATCCTCGTTCGAGTCGGAGCCCAGCACGATATCTCCAGACCCATTTAAACGCGTCTTGCACCACCTGTTCCCCAATAGCCGGCCCTAATTCTCTCCCCTGCGTCGGTTTCTGCGTGCCCTATAAATTCTCGCGTAACCCTAGGCCGCATCTTCCCTGCTCATATTTTTCCCCACCGCCGCCCCTCGCGCCCATGCGCAGCCATCTCCTCGCGTGTGTCTCTCCTGCAGCACCGCACGTAGCGCCGGCCCTAGTTTTTCCTCGTCGCCTTGCTCCTCCTGCAGCGCCCAGCGCCGCCCCTGCTCCGTTCTCCCTCTCCCGTGAGCCCCTGTGCGCTTGCACCCCTGCCCATCGCTTCTGCCTCGTGCGCTCCCCCTCCTGCATCCTCCTGCGTCTCTGCAACACGGCCACCACCAGGATGCCGTCCTTCTGCATCACGTGCGCCAGACCTGTCCAGTGCCGCCGCCCTGACCTGCGCGCGCCCTGCACTCCCTCCTGTACCGCCCCCTCTTCCAGCACCGCGCCTGCCTAGCCCTGCATGTCCAGAACCGCCAGGAACAGGAGCAGACGCTCAGGAACAGAACAGACCCGCCTCTGCAACTTCCTTCGCAAAATTCGATCACGTCGACGCATCCCCGGGGTAAGTTAGGTATGGAACGGAATCCCCTCGTCGTCCTCTTTCTTTTGCCCCGCTTCCCGCGACCTCTCGTGCCCTAAATCGACGGGAATCTGAGCTACAGTACCCGCCACCACCATTGGAGCTGTGCTGTGAAGCTTTTTCAATTTAGTCCCTGAAGAATCCTGTAAATATCGTGTGCATTTTTGTGTCTAGCGAAAATTGCAGAAAACCCCTAGATCTTTTCCATCTTTTCAATCCAGCCCCACCATGGAATCTTTTCAGATCTAACCCTAATCTTTTCCTATTTTGCAAGCACTATTTTCTGTGTCTTGTATTTCTTTTCAGCTAACCCTTAAAGTCTATAGTTAATTGCGTATAGGTCCCTGCAGCGCTGTTTTATGCGTAGTTTCCGCGTTTTATATCCGTTTCGATCCGTTCTTTTTGCGTTAGTCTTCTAAAACCCTAAGCTATCGTTTAGTAGCGTTGTTGTGCCGTAATTCCTGTTTTTAAAATTCAATATCAATTTAATTTGAATAATATCCTCTCATCTAGTTTTCCGAAATAAAATCCAATTAAGTCTTTTCTCCAGTTTTCATAATTAATGTTAATTTGATTAATATCAACTTAAATGTGTTTGTAATTTAATTTATATAGTTCAACTCGAATCATAAAGTTATGCGTTTAGATGTTCTCACAAGTTTTCTTTTCTAACTAATTATTTGATTAGTGTAATTTATACATAGAGAATTGTATATAAAATTTGACTAAGTTATATCTTCGTCTTTATAAATGCAAATATAATATGAGTTAATTATAAATAAGGATATTCTCTTTGGAATATCTTTTACATTGGTTTTCTAAATTAAAATAAATGAAAGCCTATAGTTCTTTATTTCTTTTATAACATAAATCTCCCGATAGTTGTATGTTTTCAACCCTAGCTCCGTTTTCCGCGTTTCTTTCTTTCTCGTGACCGTAGCAGCGAGCCTTATCCTTTAGTTCGCTCTTTTAAAGCTTTCCTTTTGTTTGTTGTATTTGTTCTTAGTTGTTCTTGTTTGTTTGCTTGCTTGTATGCTTCGGTCGGATGCTGGTGTGACGTTAGAAGAAGCGCGACCCAAGAGATTTGAAGATATAGAGTTTCAAGAACAAGAATTGAAGACTCTGAGCAGCTATTCTCTAAAAGAAAGGCAAGTGTTTCCTTGATCATGCTTTTGTCCTAATAATCACAATAAATATAACTTTTTCTTTATGCATGCATGTGTCCTAATTTTGATGGATCCTAATTAAGGATATGCCTAGTCTTTATGATCATTCCTTGTCAACCTGGGTTTTATCTTTATTGTTGGGTAGCTATTGCTTAGTTGCTTCAACTGGTTATGGTTTGGGAATAATATATAATCATGATGAGAACAATGATGATGTTACACCTGTTCTATCCATGTTCATGCGCTATGCGTTGTTAATACAAGATTATATGTTTAATCGGAACATGGAGAACCACCCAGGAAAACAGTGCAACCACAATACTATATGGCTCTGGTCTTGGCTAATTAATTAGAAACTCTAGCTTGTGATGATCTTACCGAAAGGGCAAGAGGGGAGTGCGTTGATGGGGTATAGCCCGGTCCTCTTGAGGCATATTGATATATGTGGTCCTTGGCTAAGGCATTTCCTCATTAGGGAGGGTTATGACCACTGCGGCCTGAAACCTTAGCGGATTATCATAAGTTGGGGAATCTTTGTAAAGGCCTCGTAGTGAATCCCTTGCCACTCACCTCGGAAGTGTTTAAGAGGCTAGCTACCTCGGGCAAATCGGGAGACACGAATTGTGGGTAAAGTGTACAACCTCTGCAGAGTGAAAACTGATGTATCAGCCGTGCTCACGGTTAAGAGCGGCTTGGACCCTCACATGATTAATTGAACTTGAAGATAAATTAAATCGTGGACCATGGCTATGGTTATGGTTATTGTGGACCATGTTTATGGTTGTGGTTATGCTTATGTTGTATATCTTCTCTCTTTTAATGTGGGTTTTTGGTATGAACTTATACCATAGTAATCAGGTGCTAATAAAATTTGACCAACTAAAATTGCTTATCGCAGTAAGCCAGTCAGCCTTTCCTTGATTTTAGCCTTCATATCATATAATTCCCAACACTTGCTGAGTACCAACCATAAGTGTACTCACGCTTGTTATAATTGCTGCTCAGAGGAGAAAGTGATGTGAAGTCTTTTGAAGATGATGCTGAGTTCTAGGCCTGCGCAACCCCCGGTCGATTGCCTGTGAAGTTTGGAGTCTACGTTTCCAGGATAAGCTGTATAACTCTGATAATCTTTATAGTGTTTAAATTCTCTTTTCGTGATACTGTTGCTGATTATTCACTGATGAAGTCACTATATGTATGGGACTTGATCCTGGCATACATATAGTTATACATTCGGTTTTGTCTTTAAAAACCGGGTGTGACAGAGGTGGTATCAGAGCTGTGTCGACCGTAGGACGCCAGCCTAGATAGCAATGGTCGTTTTCTAAGATCTATTTTGACATAAAAGTCATATTTTACCATATCCTTGACCCTCTTGTTGTTTATTCCTCATCCTTCTTCATTTATCTCATCTTTGATGCTGCTTTTATCTAACTCTGTATCCTTTTCTTTTATCCCCTCCTTTCCATTGCGGTTACATTTCATAATTTTCTTTGTCCGCGTGTACCCTCAATGGCATTGGTTACCTTTATCCATTTGTTCCGATTTACCTCCTCCTTGATTTCAAGTTTGGCCACTTTGGAAATCCCCTTGTCTTCTATTCCAAGTGGATTTATTTTATCCTTTCCTCTTGTTACAAACGCTAGACTGTCCGACCTTGTACCCCGAAGAATGGAAGTAGCAGTCTACTACAAGAAGTCAAGCTAGAGCAACTGAAGACTACACTGGACTCATAGGCGTTACACTCAAGAAGTCAATGTTCTGCCAGACAAGCTGAGAGAGATGCCTAACTCAAGAATGCTGAAGCTTTAGGATATGACCCATACTTAAGAGGTTTTCCCTTTTCAGTTGTAAAACGTTAGTTTCGATTGATTGATGGTTTGTTTTGGTGTGCTTGTAATGCTTGTTGTTTGCTCTTGACTGCTTAGACTCTTTGTTTTTCTCGTTGATGTGTTGTGGGACTTGTGCCTGCAATGACATCATTTCTCCCTTAGTTTTCTCAACCACGATATCCTCACGTTCCAAAACATAAGCCAGCAGAAAAGACCCAAACTCAAATTCCATCTTTTTGTCTCGATACCCACATTATCATATCGCTTTTCTCCTCGTCAGAAGCTCTTTGCCTTACCTCTCCTTTCTATCTCTAGACTTTATGAATCTCTTGTCAACACCATCTTCTTGCTCCTTAGCGAAAATTAGCACAGAAGATCCAAATCTATTTTCTCTATTTTTCTTGATACCCATCTTGTTACCTTTTCGCCTCCTTTCAACCGCAAGATTTTATAAATCGTCAACCCCATCTGCTTCCAAGCATGTGAAGAATACCCAATCATCGTCCCTCCTTTTCTTGTTACCCATCTTGCCATCTCGCCTTACTCCTTATCAAAAAAAACTCTATGTTCTATCTCCCCTTCCAATCACCAGCCCTTTTGAATCTCTCATCAATGCCTTCTGCTCAATCCAGCTAAAAGCAAGTGAAGATCCAAATCCCAAATGCTCCTTTTTTTCAACACCGACCTTATTATCTTGTCGCCTCCTTGATGAAATCTTTTGGCCCTAACTCTCGTCTTTGCCACCAGCCCTTGCGAATCTCGGGACGAGATTCTGTTTAAGGGGGGTAGTTCTGTCACACCCTAAAATATTCAATTTTAGGATGTGACTATCTTTTACAATATGCTCATCTATCAATAGAATTTTCCGAGAATTTTAAAGATTTTTCTGGCAATTATTCTATTTATCCAAGAGCTAGATCCATTTTATTTACTTGGAAAGCTCAAAAATTCTTTTTCATGAGTCCCAAATATTTTATTGCGAATCCTCGTGACCCAAATTAACTCCCGAGTTTTCCTCGGAAATTTTTGGGATTCTTCCGGATATATTTTTCGTGGTTTGAAATATTTATCTGGACTTTTCTAGATTTATTTTGAACTTAAAAATATGTTCTGGAAAATATTTCTATTTTTTTTCATTTTCATCGCAGTCAGACCGAGCCGTATCTTTGTTGTATATCCTTTTAACCTTATCCTCTCCGAATCATTAAGAAGTTCTATCGAGCTCCCGATCATCTAACCATTTTTTCCCGATCAAGTCATGCTCGAAAACGACGCCTCGTGGCTCGTCTTCAGTATTTTTCCGATGATGTTCGATCACCGTCAGCTCCAACGACTCGGCCTGATCCTTTCCTTCTCTTTTCCGCGCTCTCGAATAACTCGTTCATGTTCAATCAGCTCAGTCAGCTCGTTTTCGTATTCACCACTCACCCGATCATGTTTCGGCTCATAAACGAACTCACTTGGCCCTTCTCGTTTCCTCTTTCTGTTACCTCTTCTATCCTCTCGTTGCTCGCTAAATTGTGGGACCCGCTGGTCGGTCCAATCCCGTCTCCCGTGAGCAATCCGGACTCAAGAACGAGTCCCAGCCCGATGCGTCGCCGCGTCCTTATCCTCGTTCGAGTCGGAGCCCAGCACGATATCTCCAGACCCATTTAAACGCGTCTTGCACCACCTGTTCCCCAATAGCCGGCCCTAATTCTCTCCCCTGCGTCGGTTTCTGCGTGCCCTATAAATTCTCGCGTAACCCTAGGCCGCATCTTCCCTGCTCATATTTTTCCCCACCGCCGCCCCTCGCGCCCATGCGCAGCCATCTCCTCGCGTGTGTCTCTCCTGCAGCACCGCACGTAGCGCCGGCCCTAGTTTTTCCTCGTCGCCTTGCTCCTCCTGCAGCGCCCAGCGCCGCCCCTGCTCCGTTCTCCCTCTCCCGTGAGCCCCTGTGCGCTTGCACCCCTGCCCATCGCTTCTGCCTCGTGCGCTCCCCCTCCTGCATCCTCCTGCGTCTCTGCAACACGGCCACCACCAGGATGCCGTCCTTCTGCATCACGTGCGCCAGACCTGTCCAGTGCCGCCGCCCTGACCTGCGCGCGCCCTGCACTCCCTCCTGTACCGCCCCCTCTTCCAGCACCGCGCCTGCCTAGCCCTGCATGTCCAGAACCGCCAGGAACAGGAGCAGACGCTCAGGAACAGAACAGACCCGCCTCTGCAACTTCCTTCGCAAAATTCGATCACGTCGACGCATCCCCGGGGTAAGTTAGGTATGGAACGGAATCCCCTCGTCGTCCTCTTTCTTTTGCCCCGCTTCCCGCGACCTCTCGTGCCCTAAATCGACGGGAATCTGAGCTACAGTACCCGCCACCACCATTGGAGCTGTGCTGTGAAGCTTTTTCAATTTAGTCCCTGAAGAATCCTGTAAATATCGTGTGCATTTTTGTGTCTAGCGAAAATTGCAGAAAACCCCTAGATCTTTTCCATCTTTTCAATCCAGCCCCACCATGGAATCTTTTCAGATCTAACCCTAATCTTTTCCTATTTTGCAAGCACTATTTTCTGTGTCTTGTATTTCTTTTCAGCTAACCCTTAAAGTCTATAGTTAATTGCGTATAGGTCCCTGCAGCGCTGTTTTATGCGTAGTTTCCGCGTTTTATATCCGTTTCGATCCGTTCTTTTTGCGTTAGTCTTCTAAAACCCTAAGCTATCGTTTAGTAGCGTTGTTGTGCCGTAATTCCTGTTTTTAAAATTCAATATCAATTTAATTTGAATAATATCCTCTCATCTAGTTTTCCGAAATAAAATCCAATTAAGTCTTTTCTCCGGTTTTCATAATTAATGTTAATTTGATTAATATCAACTTAAATGTGTTTGTAATTTAATTTATATAGTTCAACTCGAATCATAAAGTTATGCGTTTAGATGTTCTCACAAGTTTTCTTTTCTAACTAATTATTTGATTAGTGTAATTTATACATAGAGAATTGTATATAAAATTTGACTAAGTTATATCTTCGTCTTTATAAATGCAAATATAATATGAGTTAATTATAAATAAGGATATTCTCTTTGGAATATCTTTTACATTGGTTTTCTAAATTAAAATAAATGAAAGCCTATAGTTCTTTATTTCTTTTATAACATAAATCTCCCGATAGTTGTATGTTTTCAACCCTAGCTCCGTTTTCCGCGTTTCTTTCTTTCTCGTGACCGTAGCAGCGAGCCTTATCCTTTAGTTCGCTCTTTTAAAGCTTTCCTTTTGTTTGTTGTATTTGTTCTTAGTTGTTCTTGTTTGTTTGCTTGCTTGTATGCTTCGGTCGGATGCTGGTGTGACGTTAGAAGAAGCGCGACCCAAGAGATTTGAAGATATAGAGTTTCAAGAACAAGAATTGAAGACTCTGAGCAGCTATTCTCTAAAAGAAAGGCAAGTGTTTCCTTGATCATGCTTTTGTCCTAATAATCACAATAAATATAACTTTTTCTTTATGCATGCATGTGTCCTAATTTTGATGGATCCTAATTAAGGATATGCCTAGTCTTTATGATCATTCCTTGTCAACCTGGGTTTTATCTTTATTGTTGGGTAGCTATTGCTTAGTTGCTTCAACTGGTTATGGTTTGGGAATAATATATAATCATGATGAGAACAATGATGATGTTACACCTGTTCTATCCATGTTCATGCGCTATGCGTTGTTAATACAAGATTATATGTTTAATCGGAACATGGAGAACCACCCAGGAAAACAGTGCAACCACAATACTATATGGCTCTGGTCTTGGCTAATTAATTAGAAACTCTAGCTTGTGATGATCTTACCGAAAGGGCAAGAGGGGAGTGCGTTGATGGGGTATAGCCCGGTCCTCTTGAGGCATATTGATATATGTGGTCCTTGGCTAAGGCATTTCCTCATTAGGGAGGGTTATGACCACTGCGGCCTGAAACCTTAGCGGATTATCATAAGTTGGGGAATCTTTGTAAAGGCCTCGTAGTGAATCCCTTGCCACTCACCTCGGAAGTGTTTAAGAGGCTAGCTACCTCGGGCAAATCGGGAGACACGAATTGTGGGTAAAGTGTACAACCTCTGCAGAGTGAAAACTGATGTATCAGCCGTGCTCACGGTTAAGAGCGGCTTGGACCCTCACATGATTAATTGAACTTGAAGATAAATTAAATCGTGGACCATGGCTATGGTTATGGTTATTGTGGACCATGTTTATGGTTGTGGTTATGCTTATGTTGTATATCTTCTCTCTTTTAATGTGGGTTTTTGGTATGAACTTATACCATAGTAATCAGGTGCTAATAAAATTTGACCAACTAAAATTGCTTATCGCAGTAAGCCAGTCAGCCTTTCCTTGATTTTAGCCTTCATGTCATATAATTCCCAACACTTGCTGAGTACCAACCATAAGTGTACTCACGCTTGTTATAATTGCTGCTCAGAGGAGAAAGTGATGTGAAGTCTTTTGAAGATGATGCTGAGTTCTAGGCCTGCGCAACCCCCGGTCGATTGCCTGTGAAGTTTGGAGTCTACGTTTCCAGGATAAGCTGTATAACTCTGATAATCTTTATAGTGTTTAAATTCTCTTTTCGTGATACTGTTGCTGATTATTCACTGATGAAGTCACTATATGTATGGGACTTGATCCTGGCATACATATAGTTATACATTCGGTTTTGTCTTTAAAAACCGGGTGTGACATTTTGTTCCTTGCAAATAGCGCAGAACTTTCTTTACCAATTTCCAGTGTTCTGGTCCTGGATTACTCTGGAATCTGCCAAGCAACCCGGTAACATAAGCTATGTCAGGGCGTGTGCATACTTGTGCATACTGTAAGCTTCCCACAGCGGAAGCATATGGTACCATTTTCATTTGATCAATCTCATATTGAGTCTTGGGGCATTGAAATTCCCCATATCTGTCGCCCTTAACTATAGGTGCAGGTGAGGCACTGCATTTGTGCATATTGAATTTCTTCAGGACCTTTTCTATGTATGTCTTTTGAGACAGTCCTAATACCCCTTTTAATCTGTCTCGGTGAATCTCGATTCCTAGGACGAATCTTGCTTCACCGAGATCTTTCATCTCGAAATGCGAGGATAAAAACTTTTTCGTTTCTAGCAGTAGACTAACATCACTACTTGCCAGTAGAATGTCGTCCACATACAAAATTAGGAAGACGTACTTCCCATTCTTGAACTTTGCGTAAACGCAATTGTCCTCGACATTTTCTTTAAACCCGAATTCTTTTATTGTCTTATCAAATTTCAAGTACCACTGTCTTGAAGCTTGCTTTAGCCCATAAATCGATTTTCTCAGATGGCATCCCAATTTTTCTTTGCCTTCCACGACAAAACCTTTCGGCTGTGCCATGTAGACGGTTTCATCTAAGTCCCCGTTAAGGAATGCTGTCTTCACATCCATCTGATGTAATTCTAGATCGTAATGAGCTACAAGAGCCATTACGATTCTGAAAGAATCTTTACAAGAGACTGGGGAAAACGTCTCGTTGTAATCAATTCCTTCTCTTTGTGTGTATCCTTTTGCCACGAGTCGTGCTTTAAACTTATCTATATTCCCTTGGGAGTCATATTTCGTTTTGTAGACCCATTTGCAGCCTACTGTTTTGGCTCCTTTAGGAATCCCCTCTAGGTCCCACACTTTGTTGGTACTCATCGATTTTATTTCGTCTTCCATAGCGTCAAGCCATTTCGACGAATGTTCACTTCTCATGGCTTCTTCAAATGAAATGGGATCATCCTCCATTTGAATTTCTTCGCTATTATAGACTTCATAGTCATTAGAAATAGCGCGTTTTCTTATTCTTTGAGGTCTCCCGTGAGCCTGAGCCTGCGGTGCCTCATCTATTTGGGGCTGCTGGGGCTCCTCTTCTTGTGCGGCAACTGGCTCGTCAGGAGCCTGATGAATGGGTTCCTCTTCCTCATTCATCGTCACCACAGAAGGAGTCATTACAGGTATCGGCATCGCAGTGACTTGCACTGGCGGTGCAGATACAACGGGCAGCGAGAAAAAAGATTCCTGAATCACAGGATTGGGTGTATACACCCTCTTCTCCTCAAGATCAATTTTCCTTGTTGTGCCGCTCCCCCGGATCATTTGATCCTCAAGAAAAACTGCATGCCTCGTTTCTACAAATTTCGTCGATCTGTCTCGACAGTAGAAACGAAACCCCTTTGATCTTTCTGGATAGCCAATGAAATGGTAAGATACCGTTCTTGAATCTAGTTTTGCAATGATCGGGTTAAACACTTTTGCCTCAGCAGGACTCCCCCACACCCGCAGATGATTTAGTGAGGGTACTCTTCCTGTCCACATTTCATACGGCGTTTTCGACACCGATTTACTCGGAACTTTGTTGAGAATGTGAATGGCGGTTTTCAGTGCCTCCATCCATAAACTCACTGGCAACGTAGAGTAACTGATCATACTTCGCACCATATCCATTAGGGTGCGATTGCGTCTTTCAGCCACTCCGTTCTACTGAGGCTCGCCCGGCATCGAGTACTGGGCTACTATGCCTTGTTCCATCAGGAACTTCGCAAAAGGTCCTGGAACTTGGCCATATTGGGTATGTCGACCGTAGTATTCCCCTCCACGATCGGATCTTACGATTTTAATCTTTAAATCGTGTTGATTTTCTACTTCGGCCTTGAATATTTTAAACTTATCCAAAGCCTCCGATCTTTCTTTAATTGGATAAATGTATCCATAACGGGAATAATCGTCTGTGAATGTTATGAACGAGTCATAACCATCCACACTCTTTATATTAAACGGACCACAGATATCTGTGTGAATTATTTCTAATACACCTGTGCTCCTCTTAGCATTTTTCTTTATCTTCTTTACAAATTTGCCTTTTATGCATTCAATGCATTGCTCTAAGTCAGAGAACTCTAATGGAGGAAGAATTTCATTTTTAATTAATCTTTCTATTCTCCCCCTCGAAATATGGCCTAAACGACAGTGCCATAATTTCGACGACGTATCGTGAGTTCTCTTACGTTTTCTATTTGCGAGTGTAGGCGAGGATACATTCGCACTGTCATCGCATACGGAATTAACACTTTCGCGTAACGATACCAAATAAAGATCATTCTTTCTGAATGCAGTGGAAATTACTGTATCATTACATTCGATCAAGCATTTCCCATCTCCAAATAGACAAGAATAACCATCTTTGTCCAGGCGAGACACACTAATTAAGTTTCTGTGTAGAGAAGGAACAAATAAAACATCTCTAAGTACAATAATGAAGCCAGTATCGAGTTCCAAATGAACGTCTCCTACTGCTTCAACGTCTGCCTGATCTCCATTCGCCACTCTAACTAGCTTTTCGCTTCTTTGAGTGGTTCTCGTCGAACGGAATCCCTGTAAAGAATTTGCAACATGAACAGTTGCTCCTGAATCAATCCACCAAGTAGATTTTGAATATTCTATATACAAGGATTCATTTACAAATGAAATAACGTTCTCACCTCTTTTCTCCATGATCATCTTTAAATATTTGGAACAGTCTTTCTTGTAGTGACCCCTCTCTTTGCAGTAGAGACATTGATCTTTATCTACGAGAGCCTGTCCCTGCTGCGGTCTGTGTTGTTGAGAGCTTTTACCTTTTGAGGAGGACGAAAAATTACCCTTGAAGTTGGTATTTTTCTTCTTGTTTACATAGTTTAAAGATCCGCCAGTGGTGGATCTTATCCTTTCCTCCTCCTGAACACACATTGCAATGGTCTTTTCAATGTCCCAAGTTTGTGGTTGGGTGTTGTAATTGACAACAAAAGTGTCAAATTCTTTTGGCAACGAAGCAAAAACCAGATGGACAATGTGATCCTCCTTAAAGGCAAGGTCCAATGACTTTATCTTGTTATTCTGATTGACCATGCGATGGATATGTTCCCTTATGCCACCGCCATTGTATCTCTCTGAAACCAGTTGTTTGATCAACTGGGTTGCATAAGTCTTTGAAGAACCAGTGTACTGGTTCTTTAATTTTTCAAGATACTCTATGACGGTGGCACAATCTGGGATTGAGCCCATAATTGCAGGCTCAATCGTATTCTTTACCACTGCCAAACATTTCTTGTTGGCAGGTAACCATTTTGCATACAGCCTCTCATATTCTGCTTTTGCTTTCTTGTAAGCAAGCTCTGTTTGCTTCCAAGAAGCATCTGTGTCTGTGTCCTCCCTTTCAGGAAGCACAGGCTCTGTAGGAGTCGGTGTAGCTAGGACCCAATCTAATTCACCCATGATGAAATAGAGATCCAGCTTTCTGTACCATTCATTGTAATTATCTCCCTTTAATATTGGAATATCGTTGATGGAAAACATCATTGATACTCCTCCTGAAAAACATTCATGAGTGGTGAAAACATTAAATTAAGGTCAAATAAAATTTATTGCACACGTATAAATACGACGTTGGTCATAAATTAAAATATGCAATAACCTTGTGTATTAAAACTAAAACACCGTTGGGCAGAATTAGAATTAATACATAAAAATAAAATTATCTATTAAAATTGAGGCATAATCTCTTTTTGTATTAAATCTAGAATACCGTTGGGCATAAATAGAAATAATACATGAAAATAATCTATAAAGGATAATTCAGTAAAATTGTAATATTATCGCTTGTTAACGTTGGTCAAAAGATAATAATATTACAACTCAGAAAAATTATCTATTTGCCTTGAAGAATTTAAATTATTCCGTTGGTTCAAATTTAAATTTCAAGATAAGTAATCAAAAGCATATAAAAATATTTAATCTTTGCAGCGGAAAACTGTAATTCTATCAAAAAGTGTCTAAATTTATCTTTTATAAACAGTGCATCAAGGTTCATTCAAGTTTGAATTTGAAATGTATCAAATTCAATCAAACTCTATTGGAAAGAAGCTCTGGAAAATATGAAAAAGACGATGCACTGTTTAAATCTCAAAGGCAGCCCAGCTGGCCCATTCTTCTCCGACGGCCCAGCGGCAACAGCTACCGCGCGTCCACGTGCTCGGCCCGCGCGCTCGTAGCAGCCCACGGAAAAATCCCGCACGCGCGGCCCGGTGGCAGCGGCCCAAGACTCGCCGGCCCGCGTCTGCCCCGCGCACCCCCGCGCGGGCACTCGCGCTCGGGCCAAGACAACCTGGGCCCGGGCCGCGCATTCCCATTCCCGCCTGGGCCGAATCTAGCCCACAGACACACGGGACGAACGCTGCCGTTGGATCGTGATCAACGGCTGTCCGCGCGTTTCGGGGTAACAAAAACCCCCCGCGCCGGTCACTCCCAAAACCCTAGCTTCATTCTATTCTTTCCCCGACGCCTGCTTCTCCTCCACGCGAGCGCGCGAGTGAGCGGCCGTCGGTGACCAGCGGCGACCGGCGGGCGGCGGCTGCGGCGGCAGCCGCGGTGGCGGCGCCACCGTGAGGCGCCTCGCCGACGCGCGCATCCACCGAAAGGTGAATGCGCCGCCGTCGAGGTGTTTCTCTGTGGTGCCCGTTCGAGCCGAGCTCGATTCCGGCGTGGTGGCGCCGGATCTGGCCGGGAGGCGGGCTCACCGGCGGTGGGCAAACCGAGGTTAAGTGTCTTTTCCCCCGGTCGGCCTCTTTTCCTCTTTTTTCTTTTGCATCTAGGGTTAGGGTTTGGATCTAGGGTTAGGGGTTCACGGGTTGCACTGGGATGTTTCCGGGGATCTTTTCTAGGGTTCTTTTCTACTTCACTTTCCAATTCTAATCAACGCAAAATAGCTAGAGGCTCTGATACCATTGTTGACCATTAAGGATCGGCTAATGCGTTAATTAGACTAGGAAGTACTCTGTGAATTGCTTGATCTAGAAACAGAGAGAGGGATTGAGAGATGCAAGAGAGGGCACGGGGTTATACCTTCGTGCCCTAGGCCGGCGGCGGATGCAGAGGTGCCTGCCATGGCGGTGTAGCGCAGGGATGGGAGTAGTTCGGCCGTAGGCGTACGGGTCGCGGTGGCCGACGGCGTAGACGCGTCCGCGAGCTCGGGGCAGAAGCAGGGACGTCGAGGGCGATGCCGGAGGAGCTTCCCGCCGCTTACCGCGCTCAAGGTAGATCGGCTACGCTGACTGTGGGTGGGGTGGCGGCGGCCGGTCAACCTCGTGATGCGAGCCGCTGGCCCTCACCCCCTTTTATATTGCGCGGCGCGACGGGGGCCCACCAGCTAGGGTTGAGCTGGGGCGCCCCCGATCAGGGCGCTTGGGTGAGGTAGCCCATCGGCCCGTTAGGGTCCGATGGGCTAGGAGATCAATCTAACAATTTAGGCTTGTGGACGGACACGGGGGCTTCGCCATGGCAGCGAAAGCCGGAGAGAGGTTCCCGTTGATGAGCTGCTGCAGTTCATGCTGGTGGTGCGACGCCGGCAACACCGTTGCACAAGGCGTGCGGCGGCGAGTCATGCGCACGCGCTGCTGTCCCGTGCTCGCACATGTGTCGCACCTGTGCGGCGGCAAGGCCCAAGGCGTGCGTGCTGCTGCTCCTCCCGTGCCCGGCCCGCACGTGCGCCTATGCCACGCATGCTGCTGCTCCCGTTCTTGCTGCTCACTGCCATGGCCCTGGCTCGATAGCCAGATAGGGTGTGGAAAGGGGTGGACGTGTGGGAGAAGACAGCCCGGGTCTCGGCTGGACGCGTGGGAGAGTTAAGGACGGATACCGGGCCGATATACATCTCTACTACTAATAAATATAAATTATAAATTATAAATTATTATTATTATATTATACATTATATATACTAATAAAAAAACTAAGTTCTAAAAAAAAATCTGACTCTGTATGAGTCTGTCTTCTAAGGGCAAACTACAGCAATAGTTCCCTAAATTAGACCCTCAAATACTAGAGGCTAGCTCTATTTTTTAGACTCAAATTTAATTTAACTCCAGCAAAAACCTTTAATTCTAATTTATATGACTTTCTACAGATCCTCTATATCTCCTAGGAATAAAAAGTAGATGAAAAATTTGAGAGGCCAGTGGAGCTGCTGGAGTGCAACTTTTTTTTTTAACTCTCTGGCCTCGGCAGCGTCTGAGTTGCTCTCATCCTTTCCACGGTACCTCAAACCAAACAGCGTCGCGCGCCTCCCCAATCCCCCGCCTCTTCCCAGCGCCTCCCCACCTCTTTTCGCGAGCTGACAGTTCCACCTAGTGACCCCTCCGCCGCGCCCCCTCCCCTCGCGACGCATTCTCCTCAGCTTTCTCCTCCGCGCACACAGCCCCACCGCGCGGTCGCCGCCGTCCTCGCCGCCGGTATCTCGCGTCGGCCCTGCTGCCCCTGCAGAGCTCCGCCCCGAAGCCCTCCCCCGCGCGACTGCCGCTGAATCCCGCTAGCTGGTCCGCCCCGACGCCCTCTGCGGGCGCTCCGCCTTCGCCGTTCACCGTCCGCGGGTGCCTCTCTCGTTGGCCGCCGGCCGCCCGGCGCGCGGCCGCGCGGGCTCCCAGGCGTTCCGCCGTCCGCTCTTCCCACTCGCGAGCACGGGAGCCTCTCGGATCCCCGGCGCTTGCCCAAGCCTCTCTCCCCCGGCGCGTGAGCCGGGGATCCGCGCGAGGTCGCGGCCCCGGTGCCCAAGGCGTCGCAGCCGTGCGCACACTGTGCCGCAGGGCTTCCGGCTGTCCGTGAGGGCGGTGGCGCTGGGAGCAGGCATCCCGGTCCACATCCGGATTCGCCCTCCTCTCCCCTGGATTGGCTCGTGCTCGAGCTTAACGCGTCCCCATGCCGGAGCCCGCTGCCGTCGCGAGCATCTCAGGCCCGAGCTCGCCCCACCTGACCTTCCTCCGTCTGCTCGATCTGGCCGGCACATGCGGCGCGCGTGCACTCCTGCTGAAGGGCCGGGTCTCGTGTGCGGCGTTGGTGCGGGAAGTGGCCGGTGGCGCTTGGATTTGAAGAGGAAGGAATCGGGCAGCTTGCTCGGTTGAGAGGAGCAAAGGAGAGGGAGGGAGACTGCTCGGTGGTGGATGCATCTCGGCCTGTACTTCCCCCAGGTTGCTGATCTGATTGGGCACCTTTCGTGGTGAGCTGCTCTTCAGATGATGCTACTTTGCGTCGGTGCAGATTGGTTAATTTTGTTGAATGCATAGTCGGAATTATTGGTGTAATATGATGTCACAGTGACTCTTAAGGAAACACCATAAATCCACTAGGATTTTAGCTTCTGGTTCAAGGAGCCGATGACTATTGTAAGTTTGTACTTAGACTTTTGTGCTACTAAATCTAGCTTTATCCACAGGTCTCACCAACTGAATTCAATTCTGATACACGTAACCTTGACAGCCATTGTACATATGTTTGATTCTGCTATTTTGAGATCGTTGAGTAAAGTAGTTCTACAATTGAGAAGTTGCTTATACAAATTCCCTCTCTCTTTTTACTGCAGGCCAATCTCTAAGGTTGCTGAAAATGTCTCCTGCAATATTGGAGATGTCTTATCGGTGAGTAACTTCCATTTCCTGAAACTATTCGTCCATGTAGTAATTCTAGGAGAATATACTGGATTGCAGTAAAATTGCCCTGTTAGAATTCTATCTGCTACTTTGAACGCATCAACTTTTCTGTACTGGTTTGTTGCCTTTTGTTTGTTCTGGTGTGCATGGCATGGAAGGCAAGGGTGGGTGAGACTTATGATTGCTTGACTTGATGGCTAGATTTAACTTTTTTATGGCGCCTTTTTTTCTGGTCCCCATGATAAAAAAAAAGGCACAAGTCTGTTGTTGCTTCACTTCATCACAACAAGTTCACTTTTCATGATGTGTTCAGAGAATCGGTGGGAAACTACCTTTTGCAGAATACAACGGACTTGACAGATTTTTTTTAGCTCTGGCAGAAATAAAAATGAAGAAGAGAAATCTTTTATTCATGAGTATGAGCTGAAAGGCTTGGCTTTCAGAGCTGCGAGGTTTGTAATACTCTATCCCAAGTATAACAAACTCTTTAACAACCACCTTTCTTTGCATCCATTGTCTCTCCTTTGGCAATAAATCTGTTCCGGAACTATTTTTTGGTAGCGAGTTTTTCACCCTTTGACATGTTGACATGTTGGTTTGTATGCCTTGCTACGGGCTATTCACCAATTATCTATATGTACCAAAACACAATCAGGTTATCGAAGAGCTTAATGCAAATCACTTGCATAGTTAGTTTACACTTTCCTTTCTCCAAATCACCCCATTTGTATAAATCCTTCTGCTGCTTAGCAAAGTTTCAGTTGATATGCTAGAAAACTTATATATATAATGCCCATTGGATTATCCTTACAAGTTTCACTTTGAATAATTGTGCAGACAGATGTTTCTTTTTGGCGAAGTCATATAGTTCTGCTAGCAAAAGGGCAGAAGCATATGCATTATTCTGTCATGAACAAACTCTCTCTGGTTTTTCACAGCAGCTTGCGAACAGTCCTGACAAGGTTTTGACACTGAACCGACAGCTTGCAAACTTTTTATTCATATACTTCTTTGGATCTTGAGGAATATTAATGTGATAACTAGACACTAGATACAGGAGTTTTATTTGCCGTCCAGTTAATCTAATAACATAGGTTTTGGTCTCCTCTGAGTTCAAGCAAATCGAATCCCAAGTTAATTGACTTTTTTGGCTTTCTCAAAATATGGCTTTTATGGTTCTACTGTAGAAAAGCTCTCAATTTATAACACATGCTCATTTTTCACAGGCTTTAATCCAAGATCTGAAGTCTTTATCCAACAATTGTAGATCCAATAGCTGCATAGAACATGTGACGGGTATTATGGAGGAGTATAGTGTTCCTTTAAAACTTTCAAAAGGAGTCTCAACTATTTCACTTGATGATAAAACAAAGGTATGTTATCATCATGAAATTTGTCCACATAAGCATTGCAGCATTGGTAGGATACCCTGACGATCTAGGTTTGCACTGAATTACTTCTGATGTTTATGTCGACTGTTGTATGATGGCAAAGTTTTGGACAAGTAACTGAATGCCCAAAGGTTGACATTAATTTGGCTTTTTTAAATACTATTCTTGGAGTGATAAGTGCCTCTGGCGATCCTTTGAATGGCAACTTGGCAGTTTGAGTAGCCTGATATGTCTGGCTGCCAGTTACCATTTTCAACCTATCTTCATTATTATTACCACAGCAAGCCAAGCTATTACTGAACATTTTTGAATAACAGGTACTAATGACATACCGGTATCTTGCACAAGAACAAGTATCTTCTTGATATACTAGAGAGCTATGAATCAGCAATCGGTGAGCCAAACACCAAAGGTCCATGTCGCGTCGCACAATTCCCAATTTCCCACCGCCCTTCCAAACAGTGCCATGCAATCCAATCGTGCTTGATATGGCATACAACACGATAGAATGCCTTGAGAACCAAATAAAGAAAGAGAAGAAGGGTCTTCTGCACCGGTTCTGGGGGTCAAAAGAAGACGGAATTTGACCTCGTGCATTTTGATACATTGTGCTTTTGTCATTTGCTTTGTTTGCCATGTGCATGAACTCGTACAAATATAGATGGTCCTCTCGTTAATACTGCTTTTTGATGGGTTAAATTTTTTTGTCAGGCCCATATTAGGCCCCCCCTAAGAAATTTGGACAATCTTTTATCCGCAAGAGTTTTACTACTCATAGACTAATTTGACTAACTTGATATTTTACACCATATTGAACATTGATTGAAATAGCTTGGAGTGTTGGGTGTTAAATTGTGTATTATTTTCGATCCTTGCTTACTCAATGCAATAAGCTATAAAAAATAATTCTTATGAAAAAATTTATCACCCGTAGCAATGCACGGACATTCAACTAGTACAAGAATACAAATGGAGATGGTATAGATACAAAAGGGCCAACGGATGGTGGGCGCTGCTGTGGCGGCCACAGCGGTGGTGCGGGCACTGGCTGTCGCTGCCCGCCCAAAGGCGCTAAACGAGAGTCGCTGCCCGCCCAAAGGCGCTAAACGAGAGCCTGAGCGGCAGGACGAGCGTGGCTGTGGCCCATTTGGATCCGATTATGGATTCCCAAAATCCGGATTTTAAGTGGTGATTCAAAATCTAGATTTTAGGTAAAATCTATAGCTAGTGTTCGGACCCACAGATTTTAGAATCTCTCTCTTCCTCCTCTCCTCGTCACTTTCATCCCTCCGCTCGCTTCCATCCCGCTTGCGCCGCTGTCGCCTCCCTCCTCTTCATGCTCCAGCACCCCCCTTCCGCCGCCTCGCTCTCCTCCCTAGGGTTAACTTTACCGGCAAGGGAAAAAAACCGGAGGTTGCTGGTAAACACGTTTATCGAATTTCTTGAAAATTTATCGGGTTTAACGTTTTCATTTCGGACAAAATTTAGAGGAAAAAATCCATCAAACTGTACACAAAACAATATAGATTATCTACAAGCAATCTAACATGAAAAATAAGACATCACAATGCATAGAAATGAGAAAACATAAGGACTAGGAGGAAGGGTGTGGGCATAGATTCAAAATTACGGAAAATTTTCAACAAACCGGTCACCACTGATAAACGCGATTATCGGTTTTCTTGTTTTTTTTCTCGCTCCTCTTCTTTTCCTCGGACACGGGCTCCGAGCCGCCGCCTCCCTTCCGCGAGATCCAGCCACCACCTCCTTCTCTCGCCAGATCCAGCCTCTATCGCCAGATCCAGCCGCCGCCACCCTCTATCGCCAGATCCGGCGCATCGGTGGGCACGGACGGGTATGGGGGTGGCATCAGCGTGCGGCAGGCGCGGACGGGTATGGGCGGGGCGTGCTCGGCGGTCTTCGTGGCTAGGCTGGGTCAGCGCTCCCAACCATGGGTCGGGTGATCGTGTCGTCCACCCCGAACAGGGGGGGCGTGCCTGGTGGGGAAATCTATATATCGTGCGTGCGAGTGGGAGGAGAGCGTCACAGAAGGGGGAGCGGCCACCGGCGAACTAGGGGAGGGGGGAGGGATGGGGGTGGAGCGGCCGCTAGCGAGTTAGGAGAGGGAGGGGGTGGAGCGGCCGCCTTGGAGGGGTGGGAGGTGGGGGGAGCTGCCGCCGGTGAGGGCACCGGCGGCCAGGGTGGTGGACGAGGTGGCGGAGCTTTAGGGTTCGGGGTTATCGGGGTCCGGAGGGCTTCAATGGCCTCCAGATTTAGAAGAGGAGGGGGTCGGGAGGGCGGCGGCGGCGCGGGAGTGTTACCGGCCGAGCAGGGCAGGATCCCCGTTAGGTGGTAGCCGGCGGCGGGGGCGAGGAGAAGGTGGCAGCAGTGGACGGGCGGTGCAGCGGCGAGAGTGGTTAGCGTCGGCGGCAGCAAAAGGCGGTGGTGGAGGCGGTGGACGCGCATCTGCAGATGAGGGCGCTCGGCTGCTACAATTGGATCATTCCAATTGCACGTAGCGAGAAATAGACGGCCTCTGCCTGGTTGGTAGTGCGGCTCGCCCCTGTACGCCTTTGGCCTGGTGATGAGAGGCAACGTCGTACGGCTTGTTCCGTAGATTTGACGGGACGCGGGCAGGTGGCGTGGGAGCTGGTTAGAGCTGGTCATGGTAGCCCGGCTGATCCGGAGCGCCGGGGTCGGACTACTGGTTAAGAGCGTCTCCCAACAAGACGATTTGAGCTAGCTATTTGATAGCTGACTAGGCTCGGTGCTTGACGTGGATGAGAGAGAGCAGCAAAAAACTACACACCAGCGCTTCGTTCGTCGCTAGCAGGAGCTCGTGAATCAAGAATACATGCATGCGGCGGGGGAGGGGAGGAAATGAATAAAAAATATGATTGTGGGGTATAGAGGATAGAAATAGAGGACGTTGTTGGAGTAAAATTTGGTATAGAGAATGAAGTTGATATGGAAGATGGAAATAGGGGATGGGATTTGGAGGATATCGTTGGAGATAGCCTAAATAGAGAACAATTTTGAGGGGCCCATTGAAAGGAGAGAGAATATGTAAGAATAAAATTAACCTTACAAGTGGCGTTGATTAGATGATGTGGAATTCTCCTAGTACTAGCTAGGACTATTGGAGGCGCCCAAATAGCTAGCGTCTGTGTCCACGGTGTCAGGCTAGGCACATGGGCCAGCTTGCGCGTCGCATCAACGTTGGGAGCATTAAATGCTCCATCCTCCTCCCCGTATCCTCCCAAGTTACGAGGTCGGGGTCGATCCCTGCGTGATGGCGTGCGCTCCCTCACACATCATCAAGCCACGTGCTCCCTCCCACATCGGCTCGGGAGGTCAGAATTGTGGCCCGTAGGGCGGGCCCTGGTGGTCAGTGTTGTCCAGGCCGTTTCGCTGTTGGGCCTTGTGCCTCGTTGGGCCGTGTGGCCCATTGGTATCATTTGGGAGTGATCTTTTGGTACTCGTGGTACATACACCCGTCACCTATCTTGATTGGCCTCTTATTATTCAGTCGATTGTTTTAGTGTTCTTAGCAAGTAGGCTTGGTATATCTCTTATTCTCGCAGGGTATCCGCTGTTTATAGTTGTTTGGTGAGTGGTTGTGCGTTGGGGATTTCTTTCTTTCTTGTGTTTTTGGTTTGGCTGCCACGGTCTGTTTGGTAGGGTGTATTTTTGCGCTTCAGGAGTTCAGTGATAGTTGTGTCAATGTAACTCTTTAATGAAATACGTGCCGTGCTCAGATACATTCGTCAAAAAGAGTGTGAGTCTATGTGTGTATATATATATATATATATTACAGTTGTATTTTAGTAGTCCATGTTAAAGAAGAACCAACATGTCACAGTCACAGTCACAGCATATAAGTAACTTTTGGATACGCGCTGGTTGAAAACTCCATACGACGATTCAATGGGTATGCGATAAGAAAAAATGCATTTTACAAAATTACTTTGTAAAGTCCTCGACGTATGGTGTGCGTAGGTCGTAGGTCTAGCGTGCGCGCATAGGTGTGCATCTGTGTGACTGTGGGGGTGTGAGTGTGAGTTTGTGCGCGCGGGTTCAAACAGTACAGTGTACTTCGTAGGTTAGGGTAAAAGGAAAAATCGACATGTCACACCATACAAACTTTTGGATACACGCTCGTCGAAAACTCCATGCGATTCAATGGGTATGCGATCCAAACACAAAACTTTTTTACAAAATTACTTTGTTATTGACTCCACTACCGAAAAAGAAAATGGTTGCCTGCCGTGCTAGGCACTACCCGGTAGGCCGGTAGTAGTTGGCATCTGTCACGGGTTGCTGGTAACAAACGGGAAAACAAGTGGAAACTAGAAAAGCGCAATCATTGACTCCAATCGCGGTTCAAGAAAATGAACAAATACCTCAGCGCAGCATCTAGCCTTACGGCATCCAGCACGAATAAAGTAAATCCGGAGCTTGCGCACAGGCGAGCATGAGCAACTCAGCAACTTGAAGGAAAAAAAACAAGCCAACACGCGTACGGAGACGGAGATGATACCTTTTCCAGTTATTTTATAATCTTTGTTTTATATGGTACTGCGTGCGCGGCATCTTCTGCTTGCTACTAAAAGTCAATTGGGCGGACGGCCGCGAACCGACCAGGAGGAGCAGGTCAGCGGGATACAGGACTGAGCGGCGGCGGCCAGGCCACCAGGGATTGTGCCCCTCGATCTCCCTCTCCCCCTGGTACGGCCTTCCCTCCCTTTCTTCCTCCGCTAGATTCCAGAGGCTTGCTTTGACCTGAGAGGGATTCATCCGAGTGTTCTGGGAGCTGCGGCTTCTTGATTTCTTCCGGGAAATTTGAGCTGCTACGCATTGGCCTCATCTCGTTCAGGGGATTCACCCATTTCATGTTGATAAGAAGGTTCTCGCGCCATGGTATGGGCCATGTGCGCAAATAGCCCCAGAAAATTTCCTCTTTTTTCCCCAACAGTTTGGAATGTTCATTTAATTTCTGGGCTATGGCCTACAGGCAGGGTTCTGACCCTGCAACGTTGCAATCCTGCATCTGAATGGATCTGTAAAGTTGAAAGATGAACTGGCGAGGACTGAAACTTACTTCGCTATTTGTATCTTGCACTGTTGTACTGAATACAGAACTGACGCACTAGTATTTACAGAATAGGATCACTAGATGCTCCACATTGTTTTTCAGTTATATTCCCCTAAGGAAAAAGATAACAATATCAAAACTAGCTGTTCTAGTGTACTATTGTTTCCCCCGAAGCGGATAAGGCCATATTTGTTTGAATAGTTGAATTGCAACTGTGTTTTCGCAGATGTGATTGAGGTTTGCACTTTTCTCAATTTTCTGCACTGGAGCCGCTGGATGTGAGTGATGGGGTGCGTACCAACAAAGTATGCTGGTCGGTCACTGCATTCACTGGATACACGGGAAGCTGTGGCCCTTGCTGCCGAAACATCTTGTGAGAAAGTGGATCTACCAGATTTCGTTAATATTGCTACTGGAACAGCGTGTGAGAATTAAACCCCTTCTTTCATAAGAAAGAGGAATCAATAGATTGCTTTCGGATATACTGTTGTGTATTTCTGCTCAAACCAATCAGTTAATGTTGTACACTTAACATGCAACATAGTGCAGGCTTAGCAGTTCTTTCATAGTTTTTTTGGGTCAAACAAGGCTAATAAAAAACACTGTAGCATTACTAGTTATCTGACTAACTCTGGTATTCATGTATCTGTTGTGTTTTAGAACAAGTTTATTAAGCTTCACCTATTGTTGCAGTTACAGTAAATGAAGTTGAGGCACTACATGACCTCTTCAGGAAAATAAGTAATTTGATCATCAAAAATAATCTAATTAGCAAGGTAGTCCTCAGTGCATAGTTTTAGTTGGGTAACTATCTTGCGATAAACTAATTAGCATGTGCCTTTATTTTCCCTTTACCAGGAAGAATTCCATGTTGCTCTCTTTAGGAACAAGAAGAAGAAAAATCTCTTTGTTGATAGGGTAAGTGTATCAGTTGCGTCAAGTTCTTGTAGTTCCAAAATGTTGCTCATGACTTCATTTACTGTAAAAAGAACAGCTTCTCTAAGGTTTTTTTTTCCCATATCAAATACGTGATGATTGTTTGCCGTTTACATTTTGTATTCACTGGTTGCTTTTACCAGAAACCATCCGCACTCATCTGTCAGACTCTCTAAAAGCTTTTCTGCTTAAGTGTCATAGTTGTAGCTTCTGTGCTGTTTAAATCTAAGATTGGACAAAGTATGATATACAAGGCTTAAGCATATTGTTGATTATGATGATTTGTGTTTTAGTTAAAGAATTAGTTAAAATGTGTTAGTGTTGTATAGCCTTAAATCATTTGTGTGTCTATAAATTTGTTATAACAAAGCTAAAAATAAATTGCAGGTGTTTGATTTGTTTGATCAAAAACGAAATGGTGTTATTGAATTTGGTGAATTTGTTCGATCTCTTAGTGTGTTTCATCCAGATGCACCTGAAGAACAAAAAGTTGCATGTAAGAACTCTTGGTGAAGTTATTATTCTGAAATCAGAATCTTCACAAAAAAAAATATAGGTTTAATGTTGTTAGCTAACTTTTTGTTATTGATTATTGCAGTTGCATTTAAGTTGTATGACTTAAGACAGACAGGCTTTATTGAACGGAATGAGGTATCTTTTTATTAGCTACTCCATGGTTTTCAGTGAACATAATGTTGTACATTCTTGTATCTGGTTGCATTATGTGCTGCATTCTTGTTAATTAATACTGATATTAGGTTGTCCTGTCTCTTAGAGAAGTTTTGTCTATCTTTTCTTGTTCACTTGAAATCTGGAGTTAACCTAATTTTCCGGTCAAACAAGATGCCGGAGGAATGGAGGAGAAGTATTTTAGTACCGATCTTCAAGAACAAGGGAGATGTTCAAAGTTGTACTAACTACCGGGGGATTAAGCTGATGAGCCATACGATGAAGCTTTGGGAGAGGGTTATCGAGCATCGCCTAAGAAGATTGATAAGGGTGACCCAAAACCAGTTTGGGTTCATGCCTGGGAGGTCGACCATGGAGGCGATTTCCTTAGTACGACAGTTGATGGAGAGATACAGAGAGGAGAAGAAGGACTTACATATGGTCTTTATTGACCTAGAGAAGGCATATGATAAAGTACCGAGAGACATCATGTGGTGGGCCTTGGAAAAACACAAAGTCCCAACTAAGTATATTACCCTCATCAAGGATATGTACAAGGATGCGATGACCTGTGTTCGAACATGTGATGGCGATACCAGTGACTTTCCAATTAAAATAGGACTACATCAGGGGTCAGCATTGAGCCCTTATCTATTTGCTTTGGTGATGGATGAGATCACAAGGGACATACAGGGTGATATCTCTTGGTGTATGCTCTTTGCTGATGATGTGGTGCTAGTTGACGAGAGTAGGGCAGGGGTTAATATGAAGTTAGAGCTATGGAGACACACGTTAGAGTCGAGGGGGTTCAGACTGAGTAGGACCAAGACCGAGTATATGATGTGCGACTTTAGCCCGACTAGGCATGAGGATGGGGACGTTAGCCTCGAAGCTCAAGTGGTGGCCAAGAAGGATACTTTCCGGTATCTAGGATCAATGCTTCAGAAAAATGGAGACATTGATGAAGATGTTAGACATAGAATTTCAGCCGGTTGGTTGAAGTGGCGGCAGGCTTCGGGCATCCTCTGTGATAAGAAGGTGCCACAAAGGCTAAAAGGTAAGTTCTATAGGATGGCGATTCGCCCGGCGATGCTATACGGTGCTGAATGTTGGCCTACAAAAAGGCGACATGTCCAGCAACTGAGTGTAGCAGAGATGCGTATGCTGCGTTGGTTCTGCGGGCATACAAGAAGGGATAGAGTCCGGAATGAAGAGATTCGAGATAGGGTCGGGGTGGCACCTATCGAGGAGAAGTTGATTCAACATCGGTTGAGATGGTTTGGACATGTACAACGGAGGCCTCCCGAGGCACCGGTGCGTAGTGGAGTTTTAAAGCGGGGCGATAATGTAAAGAGAGGTAGAGGTAGACCTAGACTAACTTGGGACGAGACGGTTAAGAGAGACCTTAAGGAGTGGAATATCGCTAAGGAATTAGCTATGGATAGGAGCGCTTGGAGATTAGCAATTAACATATCTGAACCGTGACCTTTGTTACTTTTTGTTTAACCCCTAACTCTTCCTTTGGCTTGTGCCTTTTTTGTGTTTTTTGTGTTTCTTATTCTTGTTTTATGTGGGTTTCATCTCTAGTCTACCCCAACTTGCTTGGGACAAAAGGCTAAGTTGTTGTTGTTGTTGTGGTGGTGTGCTGCAACACTAAAAGATATGAACAATGTGAAACTTAGCCATATACATGATAGTGATTGCAAAATATATAGTTTTTTTTCATTTCAATTGATTACTTTTGAAATTTGTTAAAATAGTTCCATCTGAAACTAGCTTAGTAGGAGGTTCAGTATATGCTCAGTGGCACCAAAAACTAATAAAACAGGCATCTAGAACTCATTTCCGATATGATAGATCAGGAATGATATGCAATTTGTTCTGTTGTATTTCTGAGAAATATTGTTCAAAAAATATTCTGATGAATATATAGTCTGTTGTGAATCTCTTCTTTTATAGATAGTATGATGTAATACCAATTTATTGTCATATATTGTTCTCTGTTCTTTGATAGTAGAAGAGAGGAAGCCTATCCTATTGTAAAGACCAGAGTGAAAAAGTGGCATGTTTCGAACCATGATATGTTTGCTTGTGTGAATGGTCTTTTGACTATTTAGCCCGTTCATCATGTCTACTGTAGCGAGCACATTAATTCAGTATTGCGTAAAATTTGATTGTTAAATGGAAAATTAGGAAATTTATTGCTATCCTCAATTATGTTGCAGTTAAAGGAGATGGTGTTGGCTCTGCTGGACGAATCAGATTTGGATATTACAACTGATGCTGTCGAGATGATTGTTGATAGGGTATGAAAATATTCCATCCATTTAGTCCTTAGGTATCCTAAATCCCTAGCATAGAAGCAAAGCTATCCCTTTTGCATGGTGCTAAACCTTTTGATGTTGGTTGATAGACATTTGACCAGGCTGACACAAAAGGTGATGGAAGGATTGATCAAGAAGAATGGACAGCATTTGCTAAAGATAATCCATATGCACTAAGGAATATGACCCTTCCATACCTTAAGTAAGTATGCACAGTTTCTAGTAGTATTTAGCAATGATATGTTAACAGTACACCTTAACCATTAGAGTTTTCTTTGTTATTTTTTGACATTGTTGAAACCAGAATATAAATGCAACCATAGAAGTCTAGTCAGATGCATCTTTCTTGTTTTTGGTGGGAGAATGTTCCTTTCCCTGTTTTATATCTAATATGTGCCCTGTGGGCTGCTTTCATATGATTGATGGACTGTCACATTCAGTAAATGGACATAAAGATATAATTTTTTTTTCCTTCAGACTCAGCCTTGGTATCTTTTTGTCATTTCTGGGTGACCACGTACACCTTGGCTGATTTTATAAATGCCCTTCTTTGACTGACTATTTCGATGGTCATAATCTGCAGGGACATCACCATGGTATTCCCAAGCTTTGTGGTTCATTCAGAAATCAGTGAAGCAGACATGGCTGCCTAAACTGAAAAGTGAGAAGTAACTGCAAGCATGCAACACATCTCTGTACATCCTGATCTAAATACTGATGAAAGGGAACGCTGCAAGCTTTTTCATCAAGAAAAGGTTTGAAACACGTCATTCAAGCACCCGTTGTGGTTAGAATTGTGGACTGGCTGTAAATGGTGGAAGTAGGAAACGAGTTTTGTTGTCTTACCTACAAGCAAAGGAGCAATGTAGCATCCAACTCCAGCATCACTGACCATTGTCTATACATGTACAAGTGTACAATGTCACAGCAATTTTTCCATTGTTGGCTGATCTTTTTATTATTTCTGCTTTTGTCACGTTGGAGAATGCTTAGACAAGGATGTTGTAGCGTCATAGTGCAGCTGTTCGATTCAACGTTATTTAAACAAAAAGGATATACAATAAAAGTCAATGTTTAACACATCTCCCCTCATGAAAAAGGATTATATGTTCTATGAGAGTAAGTTAATTGATTCACCATTAAACCTGATGTAAGATTGCTACCATATCTTTTTTTTTATCAGTTTTCTATGGTAAACTGTTAGCGTGATGTATGGGCTCTTGGGCCCGGAGGGATCGGCTGTTGCCTATCTGATTAGCTCCTTTCTGTTCTTAGGGTTATCCTTGCCTATATGTACTTGAGCCTTTGCTCCTTCATAATCAATCGATTAATCCTCCCAGCCATACTCTCTTTCATGGTATCACGAGACCGGGACTCTTCCCTCTCACCCTTCCGCTGCCACCGCGCGCTACTGCGCTAGCAGTATGGTCGGGACCCCCCCTCCCCCCCGCCTCCATCATCGACCCCGCAAAGCAGGCACGCCGTGACGCCGACGCCGAGCCGACGCGCCTCGCGGATTCCCGCGCCGCTGCTCGCGAGGCTGCCCTCGCCGAGGCCCAGGTCGCCGAGGAGGAGGCCGCCGCTGCCTCCAACGACTGCGACGCCGCTGCCGAGCGCATCCGTGCTGCTCTAGCACGGGCGGCCAAAGCCCGGGCCGATGCCGCCGCCGCGGCGGATCCCATCGACCCGGCTCCTGGAGACGGCCTGGACGTTTCTCACGCCATGGCTCTCCACGAGGCAGCCGCCATCCTCAATCTTCACGCCCAGGCTGTCTCTGTCCAGAACGCCCGCAGTCTGGTGCAGGTCACCCTCGACACCTCCTCCGGCAATTACTCGCGGTGGCACGAGCAGTTCCTCCTCGCCGTCACGAAGTACTCGTTGCAAGATCACATCTACAGCGACCACGCCACCTCAGCCCTTCCTGACTGGACTCGGATGAACGCAGTTGTCAAATCATGGCTCTACAGCACAATCTCCTCTGATCTCGCTGAGGCCGTGATTGACCACCGCGCCACCGCCCGTGAAGCCTGGCTCGCCATCGAGGGTCACTTCCTCGGCAACCAGGAGACCCGCGCCCTCCACCTCGATGCCAAATTTCGGGCCTTTGCACAGGGTGATCTCTCCATCACCGATTACTGCACGCGCTTCAAGAAGATGGCCGACGACCTCACTGACCTCGGCGAACACGTGACTGACCGCACACTGGTCCTCAACGTGATTCGCGGGCTCGTACCTCAACGTGATTCGCGGGCTCAACGAGCGCTACAAGGACATCGGCGTTCATCTCCGGCGCGGGCGCCCCTTCCCCTCCTTCGCCACCGTACGCAATGAGCTCCTCCTCGAGGAGATCAACATGGTGCAGCACCCTGTTGCCCCCTCCACTGCCCTCATTGCCACGGGCTCCTCCGCACCTCGCCAGCCCGCGTCGACCGATGGTGGCGCTCCTCGGACCGGCGCCCCCAAGCAGAACAAGAAGAAGAAGCAGAAGGACCGCCGCACCCCTTCAGGCGGCACCTCTGCCCCTGGCGGCGGCGGTTCCTCTGGTGGCCCCTCCTCATTCACGCCCGAGGTGTCTGCTAGGTCCGGGGGGACCTGGCCCTCCTTCTACAATCTGTGGACTGGGCCCATCTAGATGTGGCCCGGCCCACGGATGCCTCCCCTGGCCCAGCTTCCCCAGGGACGCACCGGCCCACAACAGCAGCAGGCGCTGCTAGCTCTTCAGGGGGCCCAACAGCTTCCCCAGGCGGCCCAGCAGCTCCCCCACCAGCAGGCCTTCCTGCCGGCCTATGGAGCTCCTGTCCAGCCCATGTTCCAGCCGCAGCAGCCGACGCTGTCGGCCTGGCTCTCCCAGGTGCCGTACCAGCCCATGGTGGGATCTCCGGCTTGGGACCAGAGCTCCCTCACCTCCACTTTCAGCACCATGACGCTCACTCCGCCGGTGAACAACGACTGGTACTTGGATACAGGTGCCTCTTCCCACATGACCTCTCATGACGGTTCTCTCTCTCACTCCTCGACCCCACGGTATCCCTCTCCCACCTCTATCGTTGTCGGTAATGGTTTGCTCTTGCCGGTCACCGCGACCGGCACAACACACCTTGGCTCTCTTGCATTAAATAATGTTCTTGTTTCACCTTAGCTCATCAAGAACCTTATTTTTGTTTGCCAATTTACTATCGGTAACAACTGTTCCGTGGAGTTTGACCCATATGGTTGCTCTGTGAAGGATCTTCTCACGCGGACCATGACCATCAGGTGCAATAGCTCCGGCCCGCTCTACCCTCTGCAGCTTCCCGTGGCACACTCTCTTGTCGCGAGCTCTACTCCGGCTTCGCTGTGGCACCATCGCCTTGGTCATCCTGGTCGCGAGGCCCTCTCCAAACTCGCTTCGGCTATTCCTACTTGTAACAACAGTTTGGATTCTCTATGTCATGCGTGTCAGTTAGGACGACATGTTCGCCTCCCTTTCGGTACTTCAGCTTCTCGGGCGTCAAACAACTTTGCTCTTATTCATTGTGACTTATGGACATCCCCTGTTGTCAGTGTCTCTGGTTACAAATACTACTTGGTTGTTCTCGACGATTGCTCACATTACTTGTGGACGTTCCCTTTACAGCTGAAATCTGACACCTTCACGACATTATCTAACTTTTTTTGCCTATGTCTCTACCTAGTTCGGCACCTGCGTCCAGGCCGTCTAAACCAACAACGGCCGGGAGTTTGACAACTCCAGCGCGCGCACTTTCTTCCTGACACATGGCGTCCTCTTTCGCATGTCATGTCCCTACACGTCTCCGCAGGTAAAGCCGAACGGATCATTCGTACCACTAACGATGTCATCCGCTCCCTTCTATTTCAGGCGAGCATGCCTCCTTCGTATTGGGCTAAGGCGTTGCACACTGCAACTCTTCTCCTCAACACCTTGCCCACCAAGACCCTTGATTTTTCGACCCCGCATTTTGCCCTCCTTGGCAGTGCGCCGTCCTACGATCATCTTCGGGTCTTCGGTTGTAAGTGTTACCCCAATCTTTCGGCCACTGCTCCCCATAAACTTGCACCCCGTTCTGCTCTCTGCATCTTCCTTGGCTATTCTGCTCACCATAAGGGATACCGCTGTCTTGATCCCACCACCAATAGGATCATCATCTCTCATCATGTTATCTTTGATGAAACCAATTTCCCCTTTGCCGAGCAAACTTCACCTCCCATGGCTGCGGATTTCACCTTTTTAGATGAACTCCCTAACCCGGCACCTGTTCCCATAGGGCTGCCAACACTATCTTCTGCAGGACCTCCAGGTACTCCTGCTGCCGCCGGTCGCCCTCCTGCGGACGTGCAGCCGCTTCCTGCACCACGAGTTCCACCGGGGTTTCCTGCCCTCCCTCGTGCGGGTGCTGCGCCACGCGCGGCCACGGCTCCCTCCTCGACGCCCATTGCGCCATCGCCCGCGCCACGCGCGGCCACGCCTTCACCACGCGCGGCGCTGTCCTCTCCGCCTGGGTTCCCGGTGTCACCATGTGTGCCCCCGGCGTCTTCCCCTCCCCCTCCCTCCCCCCCCCCGACGGCGCCTGCTCTGCGCGTCTACTCCAGGCGTCCCCGGCCCGTCGAGCCTCTTCCTCGTGCTGCTGTTGCTGTTGCCCCACCGGTGAATCAGCATCGCATGACGACTCGGGCCAAGGATGGTTTTCGCGTACCATCCCTATTCCACGCCGCACCACTGTCTCCAGTCCCGAAGACCTTCCGCGGTGCCCTTGCCGATCCCAATTGGCGGGCCGCCATGGAAGAAGAACATGCTGCTCTCCTTCAGAACCAGACTTGGGATCTGGTTCCTCAGCCCCGACATGCCAACATTGTCACCGGCAAGTGGATTTTCAAGCACAAGTTCCTCACCGACGGTTCTCTGGAGCGTTACAAGGCACGTTGGGTTCTTCGTGGCTTCACTCAGCGCCCGGGTGTTGACTTTGCCGAGACATTCAGCCCAGTCGTTAAGCCTGCCACAGTTTGCACGGTACTCTCTTTGGCTCTCTCCCACAAGTGACCTGTTCACCAGCTCAATGTCAAGAATGCTTTCCTCCATGGTACTCTGACGGAGACAGTGTTTGCTGCTCAGCCTTCCGAATTCAAGGACCCTGCTCACCCAGACTTTGTTTGCCGCCTAAACAAGTCTCTCTACGGGCTGAAACAGGCCCCTCATGCTTGGTACAGTCGTTTTGCCACATACCTGGTCTCTCTCGGCTTCGTGGAAGCCAAGTCGGATACTTCGCTGTTCATCTACTATCGTGGCACTGATATGGCATACCTGCTCCTCTACGTTGATGACATCATCCTCACCGCCTCCTCAGCACAGCTCCTACGGCAAGTTATCTCGGCCCTTCAGCAGGAATTTGCCATGAAGGATTTGGGCGAGCTCCATCACTTCTTAGGGATGCAGGTCCAGCGCAACGTTGATGGAATGGTTCTCTCTCAGCGGCAGTACATGCTTAACATCCTGGACCGGGCAGGCATGGCGGAGTGCAAGCCTTGCACAACGCCAGTGGATACCAACCCCAAGGTCTCCGCCGACTCTGGGGCTCCGGTCGCCGATCCATCAGATTACCGCAGTCTTGCAGGCGCTTTGCAGTATCTGACCTTCACGCGACCTGACATTGCCTATGCCGTGCAGCAGGTCTGTCTCTACATGCATGATCCTCGAGAGCCTCACCTTGCTGCTCTCAAGCGCATTCTTCGGTACATTCGGGGTACCCTGCACCTGGGTCTTCACCTTCGGCCGTCGATCCTGGATGATTTGGTGGTCTACTCTGATGTTGACTGGGCTGGTTGTCCTAATACTCGCAAGTCCACCTCGGGCTATGCTGTGTTCCTTGGTGATAACTTGGTCTCTTGGTCGTCCAAGTGTCAGAACACAGTCTCCCGTTCTAGTGCTGAAGCTGAGTGCTGAAGCTGAGTATCGCGCCGTGGCCAATGGTGTTGCTGAGGCTTCCTGGCTCCGTCAGCTTCTTCACGAGCTTCACACTCCGCTCCGCCACGCCATACTTGTCTACTGCGACAACATCAGTGCGGTCTACATGTCCTCCAACCCAGTTCAGCATCAACAAACGAAGCATATCGAGATCGATCTTCACTTCGTTCGTGAGAAGGTAGCTATGGGGGCTGTACGGGTTCTCCATGTTCCCACGACATCACAATTCGCCGACGTCTTCACCAAGGGGCTGCCTTCTTCGGTGTCACGATCCGGCCCAAGAGCCCATACATCACGCTAACACGCCCCCGCAGTCTGAACGTTGGTGAAGACATCGGCGAATTGTGATGTCGTGGGAACGTGGAGAACCCGTACGGCCCCATAGCTACCTTCATAATCAATCGATTAATCCTCCCAGCCATACTCTCTTTCATAAACGCCTAAGGGCAGAAATTTATTAGATGCAATAATGAGTACAGATACCATATAGGAGTATTCTCTAGTCCGGTATGTGAATCGTTTCCAAATATATATTTTTTCTTTAGGAAAAGTCCGGTTTACATCCTCGAACTTTCGCAAAAGTTTAATTTTCAACCTTCAACTACAAAATCAGATAACATAGGCCATCCAACTATCGAAACCGTGCAAATTTGGCCATTTGGATAGTTTTAAAGCTAGTTTTTATTTTATAAAATTAAAAATATACAATTTTAAACTAAAAAATTCATAAGTAATTCGTTTTAAATAAAAAAATACGAAATGGGTATCAAAATTTTTCTAAAAATGTAACCTATCTATTGACACTCTACTTCTCAATTATTCAGATCTAATTTTTTTAATATTCATAATATTTGGTTGCTCGTAGTTATGCCCAATAGAGCAATAATAGATAGGTTACATTTTTAGAAAAATTTTGATACTAGTTTTATATTTTTCTAATTTAAAATGGATTAGTTTTGATTTTTTAGATCTAATTAGAATTTTTTAAAAAATACAAAATCACCTTTAAAATTATCCAAAGGGCCAAATTTGCATAGTTTCGGTAGTTGCATAGTCTATGTTACCCGGTTTTATAGTTTTTGGTTGAAAATCGAACTTTTGCGATAGTTTGAGGGTGTAAACTGAACTTTATCATTTTTCTTTTGTTTTATTAGGCAGACAGTTTTGCAGGCATGTACTGCATGGCAACTGCAAGACCTTTTGCTATATTTCTCACATATAAGGGCACCATTGTTCAACACATATAGGTTCAGGAATCAGGATCATGACTAGATGTCGCTCCAGCAGTTGACTTAGCTGCTGCTGCTGTTTCTCTTCTTTTTCTTATAACAAGTTTGCTGCATTGATCGGGATCTGGCCGAGGGAAGGTGAGCTCAATGGCGACCAGCGCTGAAGCACATAATGTGATTCTAATTAGCATTGCTGATTGCATTATTAGGGACAACATGGTCCTTACATATACCAAAAGCTTGATACGCTGGATAAAAGGTCAAAATACTTCGGTGATACGCCAACTACAGTTAGCAGCTTTCAGACTATTTTGGATTGAGTGAACTAGGTGCCTCCTGTACCGGTTATTAATTTTTACTAAAATTACTTCTTTTATATTTTTCAAATATTTAATGCTTAATAGCTTTTTGGTAATTAATATTTACTTTTTTTGAGATTATGGTAATTAAGATTTACTAAATTGAGTAGTGCGAGGAGCCGGCCGAAAGGTATAAGGGGCCCAGGTATGTTCAAGGCCCAGACAAAACTTCCTTCAGGGCCCATAACCAAAGACATCGGGCCAGTGGCCACTCGTCAAGCACTCGAGCCACCCCCCTCCCTCTCGCAAGCGAGCTCGCACTAACCGTCTCCCAAACCCCATATTCCCCAACGGCTCCAGGCCAAAACCCTACTCCGATCCGATCGCCGCCATGGACGCCGCCGGCGAAGGCGGAGGACCTGTGACGTACGACCAGATCGAGCACTACTTCAATTCCTTGGAGGGCCCGACCGCGCAGGAGCGCATTGACTGCATCTTCTCGTCCATCATCTCCCTCCTCCCCCCGCCCTTCGTCCCCGCCCCCGAGGCCGCCGGCGACGACGACTCCGACGACGAGCGCTTCTCTCTCACCTCCTCCGACTCCGAGGCCTCCGACGCCGTCGCGGACCCGCCCGCGCTCCACCCGGCGGCGCTCGGCGACGGCGAGGACCACATCAGCCGCCTCCCGGACGCGCTCCTCTCCAACATCATCTCCCGCCTCGCCACCCGGGAGGCCGCGCACACCGTCGTCCTCTCCACGCGCTGGCGCGGCGTGTGGGCCTCGACCCCGCTCCTAGTCGATGACGCCCACCTCGTCGGCGCGGACGGGCCACACGACATCCCCGTCGTGCGCGCCGTGTCGCGCTGCGTGGCGGCGCACCCCGGCCCCGTCCGCGGCGTGCGCGTCACCCGCATCCCCTTCTACTCCCACGAGTACGCGCTCAATCGCCTGGTCGCGGACCTCGCCGACAAGGACATCAAGGACCTCATCCTCTTCAACCGCCCGTGGCCGCTCAACATGCCGCTCCCCGAAGACATCCTCCGCTGCGCCTCCCTTGAGCGCCTCTACCTTGGCGTGTGGCAATTCCCGGAGATCACCAGCGCACACCCGCCCGTGTTTGACAAGCTCCGCGACCTCGGCCTCTTCCATTGCATTGTCCGCGATGAAGAAGTTAACGCCCTTCTCGCACACTGCCCGAGGCTGGAGATCCTCTCCATCGTCATGTCGTACGGCTCGCCGTCACGCCTCCGCATCGTGTCCCACAGCCTCCAAGTCGCGGTGGATTGGAATTCAACCTTGGACGAGGTCGTCGTCCAAGATGCTCCCTGCCTTGAGCGGCTGATTTTACAGACCACTGACACAAGGAGGCCCTTGAAGATTGTTGGCACGCCCAGGCTGGAGGTGCTCGGGTTCCTCGACCTCAACTTACATGAGCTTGAGATTGGCGGCATTGCAATCAAGGTAACTGCGTTCATTTGTGACTCCTATGTTCTGCACATGGCATTCATCACGTGATCTGTGACCACGAACTAGACTGTAATGCTGAGTTACCAAAAAATGGCAGGCCGGGATGAACGTGAGGGCCAGGGCCACGGTTCCAAGCCTGAAGATACTGGCTGTCACAGTTCAGTTTGCACGCAACCAGGAAGCCAAGATGCTGCCGACCCTACTCAAATGCTTTCCTTGCTTAGAGGCGCTGCATATCATGGTAACGTTTGAAGTCAATTTACACTGATAACAGTTGATTATAGTTAGACATATCAATTTGGTAATATAGATACCATCTCATTCAAGGATTAGAGCATGTACAATGGTACTTAGAGGAGATGCTTAGCTGAAAAACTGGGTTTTTTCGCCACGTCGTTTGCATCCAGTGCTTAAAAGATTGATAAGACGCTTAATTTTGCACCGGTTTTATTAATGTCTGCTAACAGGGTGGTTGATCCTATTTAAACATCAGTTTGCATTGTAAAAACATTCTCTCTTTTTATGCACTAGTGACTAAGCATCCTATATTGTATCTTAGCAGTACTTGATTTGCAACTTTCGGATTGAAATACTGCTGACATTTGTTCTGCTTCATTTCAGGTCATTCCATCTGCGTCCCTTAACAGCGCCCACGACCTTGAGTTCTGGGAATCCCTAGATTCTTGCACGTGCCTTGAGTCGCATCTGAAGACGCTCATGGTTCATGGGTGCCTGGTGCATAACAACGAGATTGGGTTCCTGAAGTACATCATCAGAGAGGGAAAGTCACTTAAGGCTGTGGGTGTTGATCCATCACCTAAGAACAAGGTTGCAATTGATTTGGTCTTAGCTTCCTTTGGTGAGAGCTATGCAGCATCAGGTGGTGTAAGCAGTGGTGACATTTTCCATGCCAAAGTTGATGGGCACTTTACCTTCCAAAATGCCATTGATATGACATTGGACAACCCTTTCTGTGTGGACGACGTGCTAGTTTCGTGTTTCTGATTCTGCTGCTAGTGCTTTATTGTCACAAATTAAGAGATCTGCAGTGCTAACTGCTTAGTATTTTGTAATTTTATTCAACTTATTCAGGAGGTCGTGGTGAATTTAGCAGAGAGAAACTCAGACATGGATGTCTGAAAGCCAGCTTAATGCATATTATTCTGAATGGTGGTTTTATTGGGAGACAAATTAATATTTTGAGTTAGGCAAGTGGTTTTTCTGCATGTTGGTTTGGGCTTATATGTGCGTAATCTATCTGAAACTGCTATTTGTATGGATGCCATTTCTAGTTAGTACTTTTGGTACTGATTGGCCATTAGCTAGTTCCTGAAACACATTAATACAACTGTTTATATATTTCACTAGTCTTCTATCATCAGTTTGGATGAAAAAATCCATTGAAACATATGTTTGTGAACCTTAATCTATGGAATGTGCTGTTACTCTGCTATGTGTGAGAAATTTATAGTTTTTAGCCCAAATTGGAGAATCTTTATCTGTTCTGATGTGTTTTCACCAGTCAGGTTCTGCGGGTTTTGTTCATCTGTTGGGCAGTTGCCACATGCCAGGGAGATGATAAACTTGAATCATAGGGCTCGAATCTTCTTTTCTTTGCAACCAAACCTTTCTACAATACCTTGTTCATGATTTTTTATTTTGAATGGAAAATTAGATATCTGATATCTTTTCTATTGACATCAATTTACAACTTTGTTAATAAATTTTGAACATTTTTGTGCTTATATTGTAGGATTCCATCTCAAAAAAAATTTGTATATGGTGTAATGATACTTGAGCATGCAGTGGACTGATTGTGGTTGGTTAGATGCTCACTGGATGCAGTGAGAAAGCTGATCCATTAAATTCTTACTCGTCCAGCAAAATTTCAGTCTTTAGAAGGTCATAATGACCATTTCTAGAATGGATGGTCTCCTCGCCCTAGCTTTAACTGCAGCCTTGATGGTATTTGTGGACATGGTGTACCATAGCAATTCATGGATTATCTGTACATTTGGTTGATTTCATTTCTAAATACTATTATATTAACTCACCTTGTTGAGATTGCATGGGGACTTTGGTGGAACTATTGACAATTAGAAGCAGTAGGATCAGACCATCAAGATGTTAATTTACTTGTTTCTTCGTATTTCATCTTCAAATTTCAGTTTGTTCTAAAGCTTGAACGATGCTTAAGAAGGAAAAATAGTGATTGTTGGACCACATGGTACACGTTATTCAGCAAGTTTGCTTGATTAGCGCATCTGCCCTTTAATCAACTTCTATTTTTCGTATGGGTGGCCTTTTTCTCGTATAGTTAGGCATATATGTGTTTGATGGAGTGCGATCTGACACAGGATTATTGGCACAGCTAGAGGCTGATATGGCCGTCTTCATGTAGAAGCTTAGTTAGGCACTAATCTCTCTTTTGGTTACTTCTCGACTTACTCAATGAGCACTTTCATTTTTGGCTTTGCTGATTAAGTTGATGTTCTCCTGCCGGTGCCAAGGTCAGTCGAGTAAGGAAGATAGAGAATTCCAACATTCGAGACTCAGACTGGTAGTTGCTAGTTTGCTACAATGGAGCGTGGATTGAAGAAAATGTTCACGGTAGTCCCAGGTATCAGAATGTCCTCATATATGGTTTACTGACATCTTTGATTCTTCAAAGTTCAAACAGTTATCACACTATTTTTCTAATGTTCTGATTTGAGAAGAGAGAATGATCTTAATTCTATCATGTGCTTGGGCTTTACAATTTCAGTGTTTGAAAACTATTGGTCCAGGAAACATTCCTCTAGACCACTGTACTGTCATTTTTACAATTCTTCTGTTCACCGTTCGGTCATTTTTTTTTTCTGAATTTGGTGGTTGCCAGAATGATGAATGTGGTGTGCCTGTACTAATGAGTAGAATGATGGATCTACTTATAAACCTACTAGCAAATATAATGGCTACTTTGTTGTACGGTTTAGACATCCTAAGTTGAAATTCTATCCGCTGCCTTTGCAAAGACATCTTACCGTATGCAACCTCTATTATATGAATCAGTACATTTTAGTTGTAAAGGATTTATCATAGCATACGCCTAATATTGATCTCCCTGTTCTTCCTAAGTTATTCCCGCTTGCTTCGCATGTCGGATGGACGCTATTGTGGTGGAAGTGGCCTTGCCCCCTCCTTTTCAAATTCATTGATTTGTCATATGGTAATTTTCAAACAAGTTTACTTAGTTTCCTCATTGATTTTTCATATGGTAATTTTCAAACAAGTTTACTTAGTTTCCTCACACCACTTGTAAGCTTGGCTCCCTCTCAAATGCGGTGCAAGTCAAATGTGGATCCGTTACTATTTTGCCATGTGATGATGTAAAGAGCAAGGTTGATTCAATGTATAAAATCTAGCAATATGTTTCAACACACACATTTCCTGCTTAAAAAAAAGAGAGATTCAGTTTTTGCTTTTTACAAAAATCTCATGGTGACTTGGAATTTCTTCAGAACATACAGTCTGATAGCAGTCAAGTTTGCACCTGGATTCCCAAGGGCCAAGGAGCTGGTGTGCACGCGCAGCATTCTCATGATGATCATCCGTATAGCACTGTAAAGAGTATTTCAAAGGCTTGGCAAATGTACTTGGTGATTCGTTTAGCTTCACAGGATCATTCTTTTAACCTTTTCCCCTCTCAATTCCCCCCTGTAGATGCGGTGGATGTGGATCTTGCAAGTGTGTTATGCTAGACGCCGGCGAGGACCGGGGCCGCGGGCTGGAGCTGCTAGCCTCGGTGTTGAGCGAGGAGCTAGCCAGTCGCTGAGCAGGCAGGTGCTGCTGTGCAGGTGCGCAGCGGGTAGAAGTGAACCACCAATTGGGCCACTGGCACCTTGCAGCCTACATTTGGTTGGAAACGCAGGTGGTTCTCGTTCCCAGCAAGCCAGGCCGGAGGGCCACTTTTGCACTCCCAGGGCCCGGCTAGCAGGCTACCCCCAGTGTTTGAAAATAATTGGCCCAGGAAACATTCCTCTGTAATTCACTGTACTGCCATTTTTCCAAGTCTTTCGTCCACTGTTCGGTCATTTTTTTTCTTCTGAATTTGGTGGTCGCCAGAATGATGAATGTGGTGTGCCTACATTAGCATAGAATGACGCGTCTGTGAATCCCATCAGGTATCATGTCGTTTTCTTTGATATTTAATTTACATTCCCCGTAGTATCATGTTATTCCCTGCTCTGAATGTTCTACACAGTAACTACAAAATATACAAACCTGCATTTAGCAAGCTAATTCATCATTACAAATTTACAGTGCCCACACGTTCTCCCTGCGGACCCGATCATTTGCTCATCCTTGGCGTAGTCGTCGATGGCAGGAAGGATGCCGAGGCGCTCGCGGAGCTCCTCGGTTCCTCATCTGCTCCGCCGCCGGTCACCGCCTCGCACCCCAGGTGCATGCGTGCCCTCTCCACGACCCAGCAGCATCGTTACAGTACTGACAGTACATTTCAACCATTTGACTTTCTTGAGCTTAAGGGTATAAATGGTACTCTAAAATAGAGAACGCTACAGGTTTCCTCTATATATAGAGATTCTCTCTCCTCTTCTCTATTTTTTCTTTACGTTTCAAACACTGAATTAAATAAAAATAAAATATGTCCATAGCGTTTGAGGTATGATAAATACGTACGTACAAAAATTTGGAACAAAATACGTTTCTAATGTAGGGTTTAATGTATAGAGAACGAGATTTAGAGAACGTTGTTGGAGATAAATGAAATACAGAGGAGAGAATCTTGTAGAGAATTCTGTAAATGAAAGATGTAGAGGATGGGATTTAGAGGATATCGCTGGAGACAGCACGCCCTGCGTACCGATCGATCGGCGGGGACAAACTTACATGCCTGATGTCGTAGAGCGCGTCGTCGTCGACGGCTCGACGCTGACGGGCTCCATGCGGGGATCGGTCGGCGGCCTTCCTCCTCCAGCATGGCCCCTGATCGAAATGGCAGTAGTTTCACTTAGGGCTTAGGCGTATCTCGTTCAATATCAAACAAAGATCATCGCGCTCATCGCGTCAAGTTCAACAAAGAGAGAGACCACTCCTGAAATTGCCCTCTGAAGAAAAAGAGAGAACCTTGATGGAGGCAAGAGATCTATGTCGGAGCAAACTTCGCCACCATCAAGAGTGCTCAAGCAAGCTCTCATAAACATTGCAAAACCGTACAGCAAGGTCAAGATCACATAAGACGAGGGGTCAAGCAAAGGGCCATCAAGGCTCGAGAAGATTTAATAACTAGAATAAACCACGTAAAGAGTTTTTACAGTGAGTCTGATGAGGAAGCAGCGAAGTTCACCCGTTCGCGCTGAAAGACCCGCAGCAGCCGGTGATCCCATCGGAATCACGCGAGCGCGACGGCGGCGGTGCAGTTTGAAGAGGGGGCGGTGCGCCGACACGAGTCACCCGGGTACACGGGCCGGGCAAACGTGTCCACACCCGCGGGTCGTCGTCTGGCGGCCTGTTTAGATTTCAAGCAACTTGCAACAGTGCTACTGTAGCACTTTCGTTTGTATTTAACAAATTTTATCTAATTATGGACTAACTAGGCTTAAAAGATTCGTCTCGTGATGTATAATTAAACTGTGCAATTATTTATTTTTTTACATATATTTACTACTCCATGCATGTGTCTCAAAATTGATGTGATGGAAAAAATATAAAAAATTGAAATTTTGAAGGCATCTAAACAATGCCCAAAGCGAGACGCGCCCGCCCGCGCTTCTCTCCGTTGGCGACTGCGCGGCGCCGAAACATTTAGGGCCTGTTTGGTATCCTGCCTAAGGTGCCACAGTTTGCCTAACTTTTCTGCCTAAGGTTAGTTCTTCAATTTGGACGACTAAGGTTAGGCAAGTTGTGGCGCCTTAGGCAGGATACCAAACAGGCCCTTATTCCGTACCGCCTCGAGGCGCGCAGGCGAGCGCCGCACCACCGCACCGCTTGCCCACCGAGACATCCCACGGAGATGCGCCTCATTAATCAAACACCCCGGGCCCCCTGGCCGGAGGCCACACTAATTAATTAATTAATTAATTTCCTCCTGCTAATCTTCCTGTCCCTGAGCGCTGCAGGCTGCCCGCTCCCCTCCTTATACACCGCCAGCGCCCTGTGGCCGGGGCCAGTACCCTCCACTGGAGCAAGCCTCTGCTCTGCTCGCTAGCCATGGCGCCTCTCGCGGTGCTGCTCCTCCCCCTCCTGCTCGCCGCGTCCTCCAATGCCGCCGCGCTCGCCAAGCCCGTGGAGTACCACAGCTTCGCAGCCACCCCGCTCTCGCCCCACCCGTACACCGCCCCGGCGGCCGGCGCCGACGAGGACGTCTTCGGCGGCAGCCTCGCCGCCTCCGCCGCGGCGGGGGAGGAGGCGCCCGCGGTGCGCTTCCGCGTGGTCCACCGCGACGCGTTCGCGGTGAACGCCACCGCGGCCGAGCTGCTCAGGCACCGCCTGCGCCGGGACAGGCGGCGGGCCGCGCGGATCTCGCAGGCGGCCGCCGGCGGCGCGGCGGCCAACGGGACGCGGGCCGCCGGCGGCGGCGGGGTCGCGGCGCCCGTGGTGTCCGGGCTCGCGCAGGGGAGCGGCGAGTACTTCACCAAGATCGGCGTGGGCACGCCCGCCACGCCGGCACTCATGGTGCTGGACACCGGCAGCGACGTGGTGTGGCTGCAGTGCGCCCCCTGCCGCCGGTGCTACGACCAGTCGGGCCCGGTCTTCGACCCGCGGCGCTCCAGTTCGTACGGCGCCGTCGACTGCGCCGCGCCGCTGTGCCGCAGGCTGGACTCCGGCGGCTGCGACCTGCGCCGCCGGGCGTGCCTGTACCAGGTGGCCTACGGGGACGGGTCCGTGACGGCGGGCGACTTCGCCACCGAGACGCTCACCTTCGCGGGGGGCGCCCGCGTCGCGCGCGTGGCGCTCGGGTGCGGCCACGACAACGAGGGCCTGTTCGTGGCCGCGGCGGGGCTCCTGGGCCTGGGCCGCGGCAGCCTGTCGTTCCCGACCCAGATCTCCCGCCGCTACGGCCAGAGCTTCTCCTACTGCCTCGTTGACCGCATCTCCTCCTCATCGTCGTCGTCTCGCTCCTCCACCGTCACCTTCGGCCCGGGCGCCGTGGCGCCCTCCGCGTCGGCGTCCTTCACCCCGATGGTCCGCAACCCGCGCATGGAGACGTTCTACTACGTGCAGCTGGTCGGCATCAGCGTGGGCGGCGCGCGCGTGCCTGGCGTCGCCGAGTCCGACCTCCGCCTGGACCCCTCTACGGGCCGCGGCGGCGTCATCGTGGACTCGGGGACCTCCGTCACCCGCCTCGCCCGCCCGGCCTACTCCGCGCTCCGCGACGCGTTCCGCGGCGCCGCGGCGGGGCTCCGGCTCTCCCCCGGTGGGTTCTCGCTCTTCGACACGTGCTACGACCTGGGCGGGCGCAAGGTGGTGAAGGTGCCGACGGTGTCGATGCACTTCGCGGGCGGCGCCGAGGCCGCCCTGCCCCCCGAGAACTACCTGATCCCCGTGGACTCGAGGGGCACCTTCTGCTTCGCGTTCGCCGGCACCGACGGCGGCGTGTCCATCATCGGCAACATCCAGCAGCAGGGCTTCCGCGTGGTGTTCGACGGCGACGGCCAGCGCGTCGGGTTCGCGCCCAAGGGCTGCTGAGCTTCGCGGAGGGAGGGAGGAGCAACGGCGGCCGTGGCGCGGTTGATTAATTAGCGGGTGATTAGCAGGTAAAAGAAGCGAGCCGCCTTGTTAGTCATAATTAACGGAGGATGTCAGTGAGCGAGCTTTGGATGCTGTGAAAAAGGTCAAGAGCTGGGCGATGCAGAGTTTGTCTCTCATGGCAGTGGTGCTGTACGACTAGTAGCTTTGGTGCGCGAGAGGATATCAGGATAAGGCGGTTGGTCGATGAAGGCTGTAAAAGGCCCTGTAAAAGTATTTGGGTTAAAAAAAGAAGTGTGCTTCTGCTTTGTTGAGTCGAGTACTTTGCCATTGTGGCGGCTGTAAAAGTGTCTTGAGCGGTAACTCGAAGATGTTGGCCTTGCGCTGGCGGTGGCGAGCTCTGTCTGTCCGTGTGCTGTTAAAATCTTTTCTTTTTTGAAAGAATGTGTGCTGTTAAAACCGAGCAAAGAAACCACGAGCAATGCGAGCAGCGAGAGTGCAGAAACAGGCACAGCTCGTCAGTTTTCTAAGGCTAATCGTAATCAGATTTGATAGCGAGTTTTATAACATTAATTACCATGATATATCAGTATTTTTGACGATGTGGTACTGATCTAATAAGGGAAGAGAAGCAACTCCCATAACACTCTGCTAACTCGTTTCTAAGACGTTGAAAATAGCGTGAAACGAACACTGTAACCGCCGTTGTTTTATGGAGAATCCCGTACGCCAATAGATCAACTAGCATTTAATTACACTGGTTAGTTTTGAAAATAGTGAAACGAAACTCTCCATTAACATATAGTGTTTCATTTATCCCGAATCTAACGTGGTATTGTTGAAAACAGGATACGAAAGACTTTACTGTGATTAGCCTAACGGTCCAGTACGGTGAGGTGAAGATATTTTTGTCAGTGGAGGGGCAGCACGCAGCGGCCCTCGATGTGGGTCCAGCCGCTCGTCTAGGCCCGCCCCCACACCCGTCTCCTCGTCCCTGTTCTCCCTCGTCATGCTCATGGCTTGCGTGAGAGGGGGAGTTTCCGCCTCTCCGGGCTCCGGCAGCCCGGCACGAAACCCGGACGTCTTGCTCCGCCGCCGGCGGCGGAGGAAGAGGACGTTGGAGTGCGGAGCGAGTGGGTGGGCAGTGGCCAGTGGAGGAAAACGGCAGTACGGGACGGAACGGAACGTTGGTGCTTTGTGCTTTGGCTTCGCTTTACCGTACTCCTCGGAGGCCGCGCCGCGCAGGCTATGCTTGTCGCTGTCCGGCCCTGCCACCTGCCACCTACCCCGATTCCTCTACTACGCGTCCACTTTTGTACCGCCGCTGTACTGCGGCCACACCCTGCTACCCATCGTGATCAAAGATCAGCCTGGGCCAGGCTCCTGTGTCCTGCTCCTGCTATGGGAGGTTTCCCACATCCAGGCCCAGCATCCGCGTAACCACGCCGCGTGCTCGCAGGTGACGGGTAGCTCAAAACAGGGTGCGGTGCAGGCCAATGCCAGCCAAATCTGAAGAGCAGCGCTGCAGCGGTGCTGCGGTGGGTACACATCCCTGTTCTCGCAGCTGTAAACGGCGTGGTTCGTTCGGGAATCATCGGTGCGAGCAGGCAGCAGGCAGGGGTCGGGGTCGTGGTCGTGGCGGGGCGTGACGGTGGCGTGCTCCCCGTTTCCGGCAACGAAGCCCGGCCGCTTTCGCTCGCCCCGCCTGTGTCTGCCCCCTCGATTCCTCATACGCAGCCGCAGGGCGCCTGCCCCCCGGCCTCGCTGCGTGAGCGCGTGGCCGGCGCCATTCATAGAGCCGGGGACGTGCACGCGGTGCCCCTCCGGCTCAGCCGCCTGCAGCCCGGCATAGCCCGCGGCGAGGCGGGCGGGCTCCTGCTCCTCCTCCACATGCCACTGCACCTGCACGGCTGGGCGCTGGTGCTGCTCGGGTAGCGTCGACAGTCTGCGGCTGCGGCACCGCACCGGTCGCCATTGATTGGGTGGTGAATGCATGCACGGTGCCGGGCGGTGGTTAAAAAATAAAATGCGCGCCGCGCGATGGGCATCTCGCGTGCGCGCGCACATGATAGTTAGACGCGTAGGCGGGCGCATCCATTAGAAGGGCGCAGGGTGCTCTGCCAGGATTACTCTAACCGGAGCACCACCAGCATGGCCGTGCATCATCCGTCCACTGCGCAGCAGGTGGAGCGCCCGTACATACGTGGCGGGCGGCATTGACGGATGTCGCGCGGCGGGTCAACGCAACGATCGAATAGCGCCGCGACGAAGGGCGTCTCGTCCAGCGGCAGCCCGCAGCCATGCGGGGGCTGGGGAATTGTTGCCTCGCGTGCCGGAGAAGTAAGGCTAAAGGGAAGGACGCTCGCGAGGCAGAGGGGTCGTGTTCCTCGTCCTGCTCTGATGCTGTTTTTCTTTTAAAAAAAATAAAGCTCTGATCGGACCTGCTCTTCCTGTCAGCAAACCCAGCATCAGGCCGGGGATTACCAGTCAGCAGATGTCTTCTGTCTGGCGCCCTCTTGGCCTCTTGCATACATGTGCGCGCCGTGGTGTCCAACGCGTACGGCCGCCCGCTCCGCCCCCCGCGCGGAACGCCTCGCCGACCATTGCATCCGCCGCGGAATCACCGCCGTATACGCCGCCCGCGCCCGCGCCCGCGCTGTCCCGTCGTCCCGCGACGGACGGGATCCGAGTTTTAATTGGAAATCTATCTAGGCTCGGGTACGGACCCTCCGGCCGGATCGTCCACTCGGCCACCCGTGACTGCCCCTGCTCAACTCAAAGGGCAGGTCAAGGCGCACATGCCCGGCGCGGCCGTGCGTGCTGGACCTGGGCGACCGCCAGGCACCGCTCGCCTCCCTCCGCGGCTGCTCTCGCCAAATCGCCATTCCCGCCATCCACGAACGAGAAGGCGAGGCAACATCAGCCGTCGCTCAATAATAGCACGCTGCGCCTGCGCGCAAAGCCTGCGGGTTGCACCAACCGCAAGTGTCCGCTTCGGAAACGGGTTATCTGTTAGCGCAGCGCCGGCACCGTCATCGGCCGGCAGCCCGGCATGCCGTGAGCCCGTGACGACGGTGGATGCTTGCAGCAGTTAAGAATCTTGGCTGCGGAAGAACCTCTCGACTAACGGTAACAACCCTGGCCCCGCGACTGCAGCGGGCAGCGGCGGCGGTCCTCGCTCCATGTCCGGTTGGAGCCTTGAGAGCTCTCACGGCTGGGGTTTGGAGTGCACCGCCTGCGGGGGTCGGCCTCCCAAAATGCTGTCGCTCTAATGGATCTGTCCCAGAAAAGCGAAAAAAGGTTTCACAAGACAGGGCAGGATCGCTTTGTTGGCTAGCATGGGGAGTTGACGCCAGATGGGATTTGTCACGTACTCTCCAGTTCTCCAACCCTACACAGACATGCACAAGCTCAGTGCCAGACTGCCAGTGCTCAGTGCTGTCGTCTCCGCGCGCTCTCGGATGTTACTCTCGCCCACGTATGGAGAGGACAAGCTAGGCTGCTTGGGAGGTGTGCTTTTTTTTAAAGGGAACGATTCACCTAGTGAAACCGGTAAAGTCAGAAAATTAATTTTATCCGATTTCTAATTTATTTTAACCCGAGTTACAAAACAAAGCATGCTGTAGTGTCTCGATTGTACGGAACAGGTAAAAATGAAACTGGAATAAGCCCTCACTAAATCTCAGGGTTCGCAGGCGTACCCACCGCCCACGCCCCGTCTTGCATCGCTTAACCGACGTGACCGGTGCACGCAACAAGCTGCAGGTGCGTTCGTCGTCCTTACAGATGAGCCGTCGTAGCCCGTAGGTAGCCCTGGGTCCTTTTTCTACTTATTAACCGTGAGATCGAGCCATACGCAGGGAGCTTCAGTGCTCCACGAGTCATACCGTAGGAGGATGGAGAATGGGTGCTTTGTAAAGTTGTTGACGATGAACGTACCTACTCGCCGAGCTTTGAGGGCTAAAGGCCGTCCAAACACGTCCACAGATCCCCGGCTTTGCTTGCCATCTTTCCTTACAATTTCGAGGCAGGCATCTTCACTTTCCTTCTTTCGGCTGGAGCCCTTTGCTTTTCCGGATTACCTTTTCCTAATTCCTGGTAGACGAAGTGTTTAATTGTCTGTCTGGTGTTCCATTCAGACTGGCGAACAGGAGAAGTGAAGATCATAGTGCGCACACCATTCATTAAGGCACCATTAAACACCGGCCGGCCGCCTAATCAAAAACCAACGCAGTTCTTTCATCCCATCCGTGCAGCGAGCGCGAAAAGCAGGCCAGAACCTGTGATAAATTGCTGTTAGGCTGAATCAGCCCATTTAGTCCAGCTAGTAGATGGCCCAATTCAAGCCCACTTTCGTGCTGCATTCAACATAGCCCGCGAGAGGAAACCTTCCTGACCGATGCATCCATCCCATTCCCACGGCGCCGGTGCGCAAGGTACGGCCCACGGCCGGGGTGCGCAACGGTGCGGCCCACGCATGCGCGTCGCTCTCGGCTCGGCTCGGCTCGCCCCGCCTCCGTTGCGTGGCGCGGCGCGGCGCGCGCTCGGCTCGGCGCACATGCGCATCCCGGCATGTCCTCCGCCGAGCTCGCCGCTCCTTCACCTGATGCCTCCTCCCCCGTCGCGCCCCGCGCCTCCTGCTTTTCCCCCCCCTCTCCCGCCGCTGCACGCGCGCGCGACTCCGCTGCGCTTCGATCAACCACGTACAGGGGGGCACTCCCCAGCGCTCTCGCGCATTTTGCCAGGACCACCGCTCGCCGGTGTGCGCTTCTGGGGCCTGGGGCAGGGGGCGCACGGCCAGCGTCCTTTCTCCTGACGCGACGCGGGTTGGCTCGCCACGAGCGCGCCGGAAATAGGCAGGCGGTGCATGCATGAGCAGGAAGAGGAGAGAAGGAGGCGGCGGCGGAAGAGGCGCTGGGCCCGGGGACCACCACGGCGGCGGCAGGGGGTCGGGGGCCGATGCCGTGTCCATGGACGGCGGCCTCCGCGAGGTGTCTGTCTCCGTCGTCTTCTCCGTCTGGTGCCTCCTCTTCCTCCTCCGCTCCCAATTCCTCCACAGCCAGACCGATGGCCCGTCAGGTTCATCATTTCACCATCGATCTCTGTTGCTGATCGATCGATCGACCCGTCTCTCGGGAATTGAAATTCCGCGGATTTGGATTATCGCTCACGAGCCGATCCGATCGATGGTGGACGCAGATTTCTACGAGGAGCACGGCAGGCGCGACAGCTACTGCAAGGTGAGGCCGCTGGAGGCCTACGTCCTGCCACACCATAACGACTCCTCGCCGACGTGCCAGTCCTCCTACTCGGCGCCGCAGGAAGCCTCGTCCGCCGCGGCCCCGCTGCCACCGTCCAACGCCAGCAACGAGTCGTCGCCGTCGCCCGAGGCGGCCTTCGTGGGGCTCGACGAGTTCCGGAGCCGGATCATGCAGGGCAACTCCGAGAACGACACCACCGGCCGGCCCGCGGGCGGCGGCGCCGCGCACCGCCTGGAGCCCAGCGGCGCCGAGTACAACTACGCCGCGGCGTCCAAGGGCGCCAAGGTGCTCGCGCACAACAAGGAGGCCAAGGGCGCCGCCAACATCCTCGGCGGCGACAAGGACAAGTACCTGCGCAACCCGTGCTCCGCCGACGACAAGTTCGTCGTCGTCGAGCTCTCGGAGGAGACGCTCGTTGACACCGTCGTGCTGGCCAACCTGGAGCACTACTCCTCCACCTTCAGGGACTTCGAGGTGTACGGCAGCATGAGCTACCCGACGGAGGCGTGGGAACTGCTTGGGCGTTTCACCGCCGAGAACGCCAAGCATGCGCAGCGCTTCGTGCTGCCGGAGCCCAGGTGGACGCGCTACCTCCGCCTGCGCCTCGTCAGCCACTACGGCTCCGGGTTCTACTGCATCCTCAGCTACCTCGAGGTCTACGGCGTCGACGCCGTCGAGCGGATGCTCCAGGACTTCATCGCCGGCGCGGGCGCAGGACCCGAGGCCGACGCGTCCAAGGACCGCGCCTCCATCGACGCCGCCAGCTGGGACGCCCGCCGCAACGACTCCACCGCTCAGCAGGCGCGCCAGCAGGTCCCCGCCAAGCTGCCCGGCAACGGCGCCGGGCGGAACGACAGCGCCGCAGGCGACGCCAGGAACAACGGCTCCAGGACCGGCGCCGCCGGTGACGCGAAGCTGCCGCTGCAGGGCAAAGAGGCAAAACCGCCGCAGGTGGCGGCGGCGGCGGCGGCGGCGGCGGCGGGAAGGACCCACGGCGACGGCGTGCTGAAGATCCTGATGCAGAAGATGCGGTCGCTGGAGCTGGGCCTGTCGACGCTGGAGGAGTACACGAGGGAGCTGAACCAGCGGTACGGCGCCAAGCTGCCGGACCTGCAGAGCGGGCTCTCGCAGACGGCCGCGGCGCTCGAGAAGATGAAGGCCGACGTGCACGGCCTCGTCGAGTGGAAGCACGGCGTGGTACGCAGGCTGCAGGACAAGCCCTCTGAATCGTGTCGATGCTATCGACTGCTAGTGACTGACAGGGCGGTGTGCTTGCAAATGTGTTCAGGCCAAGGACCTGGACGAGCTCAAGAGCTGGAAATCCAGCGTCTCCAGCAAGCTGGACGACCTGATCAGGGAGAACGAGGCCATGAGGCGAGTGCCATGGAGATCAGGCGAGTGTTCATCTGATCTTCACGAGTGTGGTGTTTTGATTGGAATTTTGCTGCGGGGGTGCAGGTGGAGCTTGGAGGAGATGCGGGGCGTGCAGGAGACGCTGCAGAACAAGGAGCTGGCGGTGCTGTCCATCAGCCTCTTCTTCGCGTGCCTGGCGCTCTTCAAGCTGGCGTGCGACCGCGTGCTCTGCCTCTTCGCCGGCAAGGGCAAGGAGGAGCCGGAGGCGGAGAGGGTGTGCGGGAGCAGCAGGGCGTGGATGCTCGTTCTCGCCAGCAGCAGCTTCACCACCCTCATCGTCCTGCTCTACAACTGAAAACAGCTTATGAGTTGATACGTTCTTCAGCATGTTGCTGTCCTGCTCATTAACTCAAGCTAATTCTCTCAAGTAGATGGGTCACTGGGTAGTGTCTGTACTCACTATTTAGAATAAAGCGGGAACTCAGAACACAGGTTCCTCGTTCATTGTAAAACAACCTCGAATATAAGTGTTCTAAAATAATACTCCGCAAGTCCAAAGACAAACGAAACAATATTGCTTCAATGATTTATTTTTTCTTACGCAATGAGCACAACGAAGCCAAATAAACTGCAACTTTGGTAACAATCAACCAATAATGTTTTTCTCAAAATAATGACACGGAAAACTAGACATGCAGCAACCATCCAGTTAACATTCATAGTCATATGCAATGCAAAACAAATTCATTTGAGGCAGAAAGGAAGACACAAAAGAGTCATCTTGCAAGGTACTGCAGCAGATGGAATTGACAAAGAATTACAGAGCATCAAAATGGACAATCGAGCGAGCAAATTATTGAGGCAATGTTGCAACGATGTGCCCGTCCTTGCTGACATTCAGCACTAGAGAAACTCTTTTTAAGAAACAAAATTGTGAAAGAAGGCAGGTATCATCGTCGTTTCGACAAGCATCAGCTAAAAGTATAGATTGTAAAGCAGGTCTTAACCAGAAGAAATCATCTAGACCTTATAGCCGGTTAAGGTGAACCCTCTGCCAACAATCTCGCCTACGCAGAACCATGCGTAAAGCTCAACTCCAAATAAAGTCGCAATCCCAAGGTCCTCAACCTTGAGCTCCTTTCTGTTCTTCCATACCTGCTTGACACCATCAAGCTCCTTCCAGAATGCTTCATAGCGGCCTGGTAGACTGAATAAACACACCAATGGTTAGAAACCATCAAAAGCAAACTCCCAACTATTACAAGTTATAAAGACATATTTGCATATAGCAAGGGACAAACAACAGTATGCTTATGCTTTCAAGTTTTAACAAGCCATTTGTATTTAGATTTAGACAAACAATTGGATAAATTGCTGCTCCCTTATGCTTTTAAGTTTAAACAAACCATTTGTATTTGTTATGGTCAATCTCAAAATTCAGAAAACTTCCAGGTTATTTATTAGTGCCAGGAAAGAAAATTATTAGCCTTATGTTAATAAACATTTCCATTCTTATGCTACTTGGATTATCTAACATGACTTGAAAATTGCAGTGAAGTGTATGTCTCCAAACAATGCACTTGGTAATCAAACATAGTGTTCAAGTGGCTCTTCACTTGTTTAAAACTTGTGCTCAGCTGACTAGCTAATGTAAAACATATAATCAAGATGCACATTAGCAAGATATCAGAGGGTAAACAAAATAGCAGATTCAGGAAACAGATACACCTGCATGATGCAAACAGAAAACTTTAGACACTCCGCTCAAAGCAGCTTGTGCCAACACCCAACACCAAACAAAAAAATGCATAAACTTACCCAGAAATATGCATGTATATAGGGTTTCCTCTGTCAGTCAAAACACACATCTAAACTAAACAAAAATTCTATCACATTTCCCAATAACCAATCAAGTTACTACTTGTTTCTACCGCTACATTTTTATAAAGTTGGATCCAAAACCTTTTCAAATATGCATAATTTTGGGTCACAAGAATATTTATAAAGATCCATTCCATGAATCATACAACAAATTCTTCATGCTATCCCATGCCACATCAACTCCACAAGAGACTCTACACCAGGGCACTGAATGGTCAAACTTTGGTTTCACCTAGCAGTTGCTCGCTGTGTTCTATCCATATGTATCCATCGAAATGCAGAAAAATTACTATGAATACATAGTTGTAGACATTGATAATCGAGCATAAGAGCATTGTTCTGTAGGTCCCTTCTGCTATAAAGATCCAAAATTGTATTTAATCCACTAGAACAAACTTGAATTAACGGAATTGGCAGGAATAATCTTGAAGGGCAACATGGAAACCATTGCATAAAATGTCTACAACCACGCATATATGCTACAATACAGACATTACATATAAGTGAGAGCTTTATCACATTCCCTAGATGCTACAAGCCGCATGATTAAGTCATATTAAGTGTGAAGTCATAAACAGTGAAGCCATGAAGAAACCTAGGAGGATAATCCAAGCATTGGCCCTCAAAAATGAAGAACATAAATATTCTATACTACCTACAAAATCTCAGTTACACTGCCACTAACAATCTTAATCCACTCACAGAATTTCACACACAAAGCCTTGGTACAACCATTGCTGGTACGGACCGCAACCAGGTCCCATCATACTAGGTGATTTGGACAGTAGCTAATTGCAGGGAGAAAATATTAACCACACGGCATCATACCCATCGAACAATCAGTCCGAACAAAGCGCGTTACTATTTACTACGCGCACGAATAGATCATGTGATACTACACATCTACACACAACTGAACCTAATTGCCCAATCGGAACGGTACACCACAACGGAGAGGCAGGCGTAATTCACCTTGCGAGGCGGGTGTAGAAGAGCTGCTTGGAGAGCTCCTGGCACTTCTCGACGGTGGGGGGCTGCACGACGTACTGCTTGTTCTTCTCCATGACCTCCTTGTAGTAGGCGCCGCCGCGCTTCGAGGCGAGCTCCGCCGCACGCGCCGCCTGCGCGCGCAGCTGCGCCAGCCTCGCCGCCATCACCGCCGGTCCTAAACCCTACGGCACCACGCGCGAGGAGAGAAAACCGGGTCAAATCGAAAGGAAGCAGATCTGGGCGTGCGGAGTGGCGAGGCTGCGGATCTAGGAGGAGGTTAGGGTTTAGGATGGAGGACGGGGAGCTCACCTTGGTTAAGCGCCGGGGAGAGTTGCGGATGCGAGGTGCGAGGAGATCGAGGAGGAGGACGGCGGGCGAGATGGGGAGGGGAAAACGGTGGCGGACGGTGGGTGGGGGTGGTCGAGGCCTCAAGAGGTCGAGGGTAGTATGGTCACTTCATATATACTAGTTTCGGGTTCGGAGATTAGGGATCCGTTTCTGAGTACTGCAGTTAAAACATCTTATATGATAAAAGCATTAGAAAAATTAAAACGAACTATATTTTAAAATGGAGGAAGTAGATTTCTGGATGACGGATGTATAGGTTATAACCTTCGAAAAATCTAATTTAATAGTAATACTATTAGTACATTTCGTACTAGGAGGACTTATATCCAAAGTACAATATATTTTGGCGCATTCAATAAACAATTACAATCTAAGTTAAGTTTAGAAAAGTAAGCATTTTGTCAAGCAAATAAGCAAAATAAATAGTGCCTATAAATAGCTATCAAACATCATCCAGATACATAAAACTACCAAATCTCGGTGTACTCAATCTTGCATAAGCTCCAAGAGCCTGCTCAGAGCCGAGAGCGTACCAATCCAAATAGATCAGTGATCCCTGTAGGGGGTTGTAAAACTTTCCCCACATGATGCAAGATGAACCACTGTATCTTAGGTCCAAGATAGGTGTCAATTTAATACACCAACCTTTCACATACTCGTTTGACACTGCATAAACATCTGAGATAGATAGATACAATGGAACCGCCAACTACACCTCATCGAAACCGCTTCAAATTTTCCTAGTGAAAGAGTCTTGCGTATGGTAATCTCAGCTTTATGGTTCCAAATTAGATATGTGGTTTGTGCTAGAAAGGTGCTCAAAGACAAAGCACCAACATCACGGTCCTTAATAGGTGAGCCTATCATACTAGTTTGGGTTCGCACTTCATCCACATCATATGTAGCTCACCTTTCTTATCACCGTCATTGAACATATAAATCAACAAGCATTCCCTAAATCTCGCAAGTAGCGATATTTTTGCCCCCGCTCAACTTCTATGAAACTAATAGCATAATATAAATGGCAAATCTAGCAATTATTCTTATCCTAGAATATTTGGGCTGACCAAAGATGATATTCATAACTAATACTCCCTCCGTCTCAGAATATAGCTACTTTTAGATTTTTTTCAAAGTCAAACCTTTTAAACTTTGACCATAAATAGTAAAAAAATATAAAGATTGACAACATAAAAATAATATTAGTATATACATAATAAGACCAACTATCGTAATATATAATCTTTTCTATTTAAACATAATTAATTTTGAAAATATTATTGGTCAAAGATGAAGATGTTTGACTTTAACCAAGTCTATAAGTTACTATATTTTGGGATGGAGGTAGTAGGTTTTACTCATCATGTATAGCTAAATATGATTGAGCCTATGCACAAATATTATTCAATAATAGCACACCAGTATTCGAATGGTGGGATGTAGAGCAACATATAGTTATGAGTGATTGAGTTGAGGATGGTGATTCGATCGAACTACTGCTGGTCTTTGGATGAAGGTTAAAATGTCTTTCAAGCGAATCACCGATGATCAAGACAAGATCTTGAGATGATGTTTTCTCCTATGGATTTCTTGGGGCATTGTAGGAAATCTAAGCCACGAGGGTTCCACTTGCACTAAGGATCTTGGGCTTTATGGATCTAAGGTGAGGATGGGAAAATGGCTAGACATTGGTGTTCTTTCTAGGTTGGAACACAAATTGCTCACTGATTATAGCTCACTAAGTTTAGGCGCACAGCAAGAACATCTCTGATTCTCGCACCTTCCTTATCCTTGTCACCCTCAAAATCCACAAAACCATCATCATCAGCATCCCCTGAATCTCGTTAGGCATGGGCTCGCCGCACTTGATGAGAATATTGTGGAGCAGACAATCGACAACCACAACATAGGATAGCGCCTCTTGGCACTCACCCTTCCAGCATTCATCTAGAAGCCGCCACCGTGCCCGCACATGGCCAAAGGCATTCTTCACCATCTGCAATCCGTGCGTGTGCATATGAGTGAAGAAGCTCTCTTTGCATAACCCATTTGTGGCATCCACATCCTTGTACAGTGTCGCAAGCCACGGGAGCAACAGGCAACAAGCAAGCCCCAAGAAGTAGTGCGGCACCGAGCCACCAATGAGCTCGCCCTGAGGCGCATTGGCGAGCACAATGGATTGTGAGGTGTACAGCTTCATCCGCGGGAGGATCTCACCGGCACCATGGCCGGGTCCCACCCGATAGAGACATCAAGGAAGCGGCCGTCGGTGTCAACCAGGGCCTGCGCGACGGCAGCGTCCCTGAACCACACCTACCTGAGCGTGTTGCAGCAGTTTGGTAGCGAGAGCGCGCAGAACCTCAGGACAGAGCGCGCAATGCGGTTGGGCGCGGCGAGGCCTGAAAGTGCATCTAGGCCCTAGTGGGTTTTGGTGAATAGAATGACACCACGATTAAATAACTAATGATCTTATTGAGTATATGAGCAGGAATTGATTATTATATCAATAGAATATTTGTGATGAAAAATATTAAAAGTAAAGATAAAAGTCTCATATGACAAGACGTGTGACTAGGCTATGATTAAAGTAACAATATTAACAAGCAATGAATAGTATATGGATCGAGTTACGTGTTTGATGACAACTATTTATTCTCATATCTAAATGAAGCTTGTTGACAAAGTCAAAGCACTGGAAGGGAATTTCTTGTGAAGAAATGGACAATCTATCAATAGAAGATATAAGTTGCAAAGAATTGTGAAGAATGGATTTCATTGATGATTTAATTATGATACAGATCTATATGGAAATCTATGTGATGCAAGGATAAAGAGTTGGAATTCGGGATAGTGTTTTGAGGGATTAAGCTTGGCGAAGGGCAATTGGTTTGTGCTGAGATACCAACGCTAGGGTGAAGAAACTGTCAGACCCGGGGCTACCGGGCTGGGCATGTAGCGTAGTCTACGGAGGTTTAAGAGATTAAATTCGTCTTATCTCTTATTCATCTTGTTTATCTCTTATTTGTTCCGTTTAAATAGGAGATAGAGCTAATCAATACGGAGAGGATCTACTCGAGATCAGTTCTGGTGTGATCCCTCGGCAAAGGTTGGTTAGCATCTTTGTAACCCTGGCCTCTCGGATATATAAGGGAGGTCAGGGACCCCCCTCAAAAGAGGAGATCATTAGGTCATTCTACACCAAAGAGAATACAAACCACCATACAGGACGTAGAGTGTTACGCTCCGAGCGGCCCGAACCTGTCTAAAGTCTTGTGTTCTTTGCACCTTCGAGTTCCTGATCTCGGCGTTCCCTCACCCAAAACTTACCACCTTGGGTATATCCCTCGGTGGGCAGCCGGTTAAACACCGACAGCTGGCGCGCCAGGTAGGGGAGCGCGTCGAAGATCCGCCGGCGAGCTCGATGGCAATTTTCAGTTTCATCAGGTCAGTACCCTCTCAGGGTACGACGTTTGTTTTTGGCTCGTGGGTTTGCGTCGCAGACGGTGCGGGCAACTTTCGGCGATTCCTCGTCGACATGACGCCGAAAACCGTCGCTGCGGATCCTCGCAGCGGCCTCGACAAGTTCGTCGACGAGCTCGACAACTTGCCGCTCCATGCTTCCGCGGCACAGGTCGAGATGGAATCTGTTCCAAGCTCGACTTCTTCTGATGCCGCGACAACTTCTCCTGGTTTGGACTCGTTTCAATTCAGGGGTTCTGAAAGTACGCCTAGAGGGGGGGTGAATAGGCGATCGTCGCTTAAAACCTGCACACAAAAATCTCAGCCCGAGGCTGCCTGGCGGACTGTCCGCTGGGAGTGTCCGCTGGGCACTTCCAACGTCCGCTGGGAGGTCTCGGGAATGGAATGCAATCTTTCGAAAAATAAAACTTGTATACCAAATTCCACTTGAATAGAAAGACTCTAATACAGGTGAGGAACACTAAATGTGGAAGCAATCTAGTTCAAAGTAAGTACACAAGTAGATCGGGCAAGAATACTAGACGAAGGTAGGAATAACAAAAATACTAGAATGAAGTAAGATAATCAAGTACAAAAGACACAAGATTTTCACCCGAGGTTCGAATCCACTCAAGGATTCTACGTCCCCGTTGAGGAGTCCACAAAGGACCGGGTTCCTCTCAACCCTTTCCTCTCTCAAGCAACCACAAAGGTCAAACTTGAGTTTTTCACTAGCAACAAGGGTAATACAAACTTCTCAATCCAACCACACCACGAGTTGGTTGTTCTTGAGCACCTCTAACCGTCTAGGAGCCAAGCTCCAAGAGTAATAGATGTGGAAAGTGTTGGAGAATGCCAAGAGATGCCCAAGAGAGGTGAATCTCTTGGGGAGAACTTGAATCTTGCTTGGATCTTGCTCAAATCAAACCCTAGGCCAAAGATTTGGAGTTGGGAAGCTAGGGTTTCACTTTGGGAAGCTTTGGAGTGCTTAGAATGTGCTTGAGACTCAGTTTCACAGGTTAGGCAAGTGTTTTTCTCGAATGGGGGTCGTGGGGTATTTATATGGTCTCACTGGAAACTAGCCGTTAGGCAGTTTCCAGTGACCTGGCGGACTGTCCGCCAGGCCTGGCGGACTGTCCGCCAGGAGCTCTCGGGTTTAGGCTGATTAAGCGCCCTGGCGGACTGTCCGCCAGGACTGGCGGACTGTCCGCCAGGAGCTCTCGGATTTGCATAAATTTCTACAAGGCTTACTCTCCGGATTTGATTTATTGGTGATCTTCCACACACTTTCCACATCCCCCTTGATAGTACGGTATACCTAAACTCAAGAAAACATAAAACAAATAAATTTCTCCACTTGCAACTCTTCTCTTGATCCGGTACCGTTCTCCAACTTTGAATAGTCGTCAAGATTCACTCCTTTTTCTTTTCTCCTTTTTGGTTTCTTTGACCCCTGCTCATTATACTCAATTGAAGCATTAGATACTCATTTAGGTTGTTATTAATCACCAAAATAGGTCATTAGGCCTAGATGCACTTTCAGGTTCGTTGGGTCGTACTCAACCCGGCTTGCGCGAATTGGCCACTGATCTTCAGGAGGCCAATGCGCTCAGATCTCTCTTCATGATTGAGAAGGATCGGGATCTGCTGCTCCGGGACGGAAACTCCGAAGCCACCGCATGTCGGGGGGCTTCGGGTTGTTTTGGCCCCGGTGATTTGGTGCTCGCTTCCTCGCCAGAGGGATATATCGTGCATTGGAAGGGCATGAAGCTCTCCAATCTACTCGAGGCAGAGAGTCGACTCGTGGCTCACCTCGAGCCCTTGCCTTTTCAGGAAGGCAGGCCGTTGGCCACCGCGGCGGAGGGGACGACGGAACTAGTCGACGAAGGTTCTCATGAGCTTTCTTCCCGCCAGGTGCTGATGGCCGAAGAAGGCGAGGACGGTGGGGATTTTCTCATTGACAATTTTGAAGCGATCTCCGAGGATGAGATCACGGCCAATGTTGGTGACGAGAACGACGCCGATCGTGAAGCGCGGAGGGCCAGAAACAGGGCCCGCACAATCCGGCGGAGGAGGGCCAACGAGCGTAGGCGATCTATGCATCGCGAGCTTGATCCTGAGTTCGCCGCCGTCAGCGAACGGGGGTTTCGGACTCCGGTGGCCAACATCGCCAGGGTTACGGCCATCCTCGAGCGCAGCCATGACCCGGAGGTACGTCAAGCACTCTTGTACGCGTAGAGGGCTTGGATCCAGTTGGATCAACACAACCCGGCGCCTACCATCAGGGAGGAGCGCGTGGGCGAGAGTCGAAGTCAGACCCACAGCCGAACGGCTGGCGGCCGTCCTCGACGTCAACCCAGCAACGACAACGCTTGCGCGAGCCAGACCCCTGGCGGGAGGCAGCAGCCACCGCAAGGGGGTCAGCCACGACAAGTCCATCATCGACCCCCTCCGGAGGATCTGCGCCAACACATCAATGAAGGCCGCGATGCGCGCACCGTGATTTCTTCCAGGCGCAAGACCCGTGAAGAAGTCGAGAATGAAGGTACTGACTGTAGCGATCGATTTCCTGCTTTTTCTGCTCGTTTCAGCAGCTACAAGTACCCGGAGGGCTTCAAGCCGATCGGCATCACCAAGTACGACGGCAAGCAGGCTCCCCAGCAGTGGCTTCGTTGCTACTCCACGGCCATTGACGTCGCGGGGGGCTCAAATATCACCAAAGTCGTTTACTTCCCGATGGCTTTGGACCCTGCGCCGCTCACTTGGCTGGAGAGCCTCGGCAGCAACACAATCGACTCCTGGGAACGACTTAAGAAGGTCTTCATCGATAATTTCCAGGGAGCAATTACCCGTGCAGGTACTCGACACGATCTTGCCCAGTGCAAGCAGGAACGTAACGAGCTTCTACGGTCCTACACGCGTCGCTTCTTTGACGTCCGCGCCACCATCGCGAACATCTCGGAGGAGGACATCATCGACTACTTTTACAACGGCATCACCGACCCAAGCATATACAGAGATTTCGGGCGGAACAGGCCGAAGACCGTCGCGGGCCTTCGTGATATGATGCACGATTGGTTCGAGCAGGAGGAGAAGATGCGGGAGCGGTTTCCGCGGCGCCATGATAGCAATCTGCGGCGCCCAAACGACAACCGCAGCGACAAAAGCCAGCGGGACTTTTCCGGGCCACCCCGGAAACGAAAGCCAGATGATGTCATCGCGGCTATCGATCGTCCTTCGCGGGGCAAGAAGTCGACGACGCAGGAGGAATTCGAGAAACTCCTGCAGAAGAAGTGCCCATGGCATCCGGGCGCCAGCCATGCCGCCATTGACTGCTACCACCTTCGGAGGACGTTCAGCAACACCGGTGGTGGAAAGAAGAATAAGAAGCCTGCTGACAAAGAACCCGAGGATGACGATCACGATGACCAGGGGCATAATCCGAAGTTTCAGGATGCCTCGAAGGTCGTCAACGTTATCTTCGGCGGTGATGAGGATTTCGGTTCCAGGAGGGACCAGAAGCTGCTTCTTCGGGAGATCTTGTCCGTCGAGCCGGCGGTACCACGGCCTCTCCGTTGGTCGGAGGTCCCCATCTCGTTCTCTCGCGACGATCAGTGGACGAGCTTCTCGGAGCCCGGTAAGTTCCCATTGGTCCTGGATCCTGTGGTGGCAGAGGTCAAGCTTACCAAGGTCCTCATCGATGGCGGAAGCGGGCTCAATCTCATCTTCGTCAGTACTTTGAAGAAGATGGGCCTGGATTTCAAGGATATGCTGGTGCCCAGCAAGTCTCCCTTTTACGGGATCGTCCCAGGTAATGCGGCGCATCCGCTTGGCACGGTGGTCCTCCCAGTCACCTTTGGCACGCGGGAGAACTATCGTACCGAGTTCATCAAGTTTGAGGTGGCTACTTTTGATTCCTCTTACCATGCAATATTGGGTCGTCCGGCACTGGCTAAGTTCATGGCAGTGCCGCACTATGTTTATCTGCTTCTTAAGATGCCAGGACTCGGTGGAGTGCTCACCCTCCGTGGCGACTTGAAGAAGTCATATGACTGCAACCAGGAGGCGATCCAATATGCTTCGACTACTCGTGTGCCAGATGCTTCGGGAGAAGTACTCGCGGCCGCGCAGCAGCTTTCCCAGTCTGGGCTGGAAATTCCCTCCAAGAAGGCCAGCAAGTCGAGCATCCAGTCGAATGATAGCGTGGCCCTCAAGTCGATCCAGCTCCAGGAGGGAGATCCATCTAAGACCGCCGTCATTGGCGCGGGCTTAGGCGACAAATAGGAACTCGCGCTCGTCAGCTTTCTTCGGGCTAACCGAGACATATTCGCATGGAAACCTGCGGACATGCCAGGGGTGCCCAGGGAGTTGATCGAGCATGCTTTGAATGTAGACCCGAAGGCCATGCCCAAAAAGCAACGCCTCCGGAGGTTTGCTCACGACAAGCGTGAGGCCATTAAACGAGAGATCGCTAAACTCCTCGCGGCTGGATTCATTAAAGAGGTAATTCATCTAGAGTGGGTAGCGAATCCCGTGCTTGTAAAGAAAAAGAACAATGAATGGAGAATGTGTGTCGACTACACCGATCTCAACAAGCATCTCGAAGCAGGGTTTCAAGACGAAGCTTCAGAAGAAGTCGAAGACTGCTTCGAAAGTACTCGATAAGCCTGCAGTACTCAGCTACGAAGAGCTCGGGGGCTTGTCAGACCCGGGGCTACCGGGCTGGGCATGTAGCGTAGTCTACGGAGGTTTAAGAGATTAAGTTCGTCTTATCTCTTATTCATCTTGTTTATCTCTTATTTGTTCCGTTTAAATAGGAGATAGAGCTAATCAACACGGAGAGGATCTACTCGAGATCAGTTCTGGTGTGATCCCTCGGCAAAGGTTGGTTAGCATCTTTGTAACCCTGGCCTCTCGGATATATAAGGGAGGTCAGGGACCCCCCTCAAAAGAGGAGATCATTAGGTCATTCTACACCAAAGAGAATACAAACCACCATACAGGACGTAGGGTGTTACGCTCCGAGCGGCCCGAACCTGTCTAAAGTCTTGTGTTCTTTGCACCTTCGAGTTCCTGATCTCGGCGTTCCCTCACCCAAAACTTACCACCTTGGGTATATCCCTCGGTGGGCAGCCGGTTAAACACCGACAGAAACTTTTTTTTGGATTCAACTTGAAGAATCTTGATCACGTATGGTGTTCATATTAGTAAGTATCAATCTTTTTAGAATCTTATTATGAAGATGGTGGTTTGAACTAGAAGTAGATTTCATTCAAAGATAATAGTTTAAGTCACTAGCTCAAGAAAGTTGTGCTCAAGTTATAGAAATCAAGTTGGATGCACTCTTCAGATTGAGAATGATTAAGGCACGACATGGTACACTTTTGAGAAACTCAAATGGTTGAAATGTACTCTATTTTTAATCTTGAGTATAGGTGCACCGTACTATCAAGAAAGGCTGCATCACATTGTGTTTTGGTTTAGTCTCAGTGCTCAAGTAACCCAAATAAGTTGAGAGTCACAAAAGCCTCAAGTGCACATTGGGTGGAATTAACAAGGGCAGCCCGGAAGTTCCGGATTTTGCATACATGGCACTAACGGCTAGTAGGTTTGAAAATCCGGAAGTTCTGGGTATGAGAATTCGGAAGTTCCAGGTTCTAACTATCACATAACAGCTTTCTTTGGACCCAACTATTTATACCCTTAAGCCCCCTCCTTGGTGGGCTGCTATTCCAGGCATTACTTTACTGCTTGCTAGTCATCTTAAGAAAGCTTGGTAGTCTTGTTGAGCTCTTCTCAACCTCTCTTTATGAGATTGTGCAATTCTTGTAATATCTTTGAGTTGGGTTTGAGAGAGTGAAAGCTTGAAAGCATTAGAGAGCACAACAAACCTTCAGCACTTAAGTTTGGCCGAAATCGTGTGTTTTGCATTTGTTACTCTTGGAGCCTTGGCTCCTAGAAGGCTAGGTGTTGCCCGGCGAGCATCCAATTGTGTGGGCTGTCGTGGGAAGTTTGTAAGGGTCAATTTCCACCTCCGTATGGGAAGGGAATCAAGATAGTGGAAGGTCAAGGTGTGCTTATGTAGCGTCTTGGCGGGGAGGCTTCGCGGAGCTCCTCAACGGAGAGTAGAATTCACTAAGCTTGTGTAGTACATGCAGTGAATCCAAACTTCGGTAAAAATCCTTGTGTCAATTGTGTTTGATTTTATGTTGTGGATTTGAGGAGCTCTCCATTGAACACTTGTGTTCTTGGAGAGATTATTGTTTTTGTAATTACAGGGACTGTGTGGACCTGCTCTAGAAACTCCACTTAGCATAGTCTACATCTGGGGTTTGAACTTGTATCCATTTACCCGCACTAGATTAATTGTCTTCACTATGCTCTCTGTGTGAACCCAGAAGTTCCAGTTTGTAGAACCCGGAAGTTCTGTATTTGCTAACCCGGAAGTTTCGGGTTTTGCAAGGAGTGAATTTTATCCGCTGCTTTGGAGTAAAAATTTGTAGGTGCGCCTATTCATCCCCTTCTAGGCGACATCACGGTCCTTTCAAGGTCGAGCAGCACGGCAAGGTGGTCGGCTATCGCACGGCAAGGCTAGCCTGCCGGTGGGTAGCGGCGCGCGGGCGGGGCTGCTGTGGCAGAACCAACATGAATTACACCGGCTCAAGTGCGCTAATCCTTTCTCGGAAGGCAGTAAGTACTCAACCACACTTCAAACGGTGAACCCCGTGGTCTGTCGGGTAAAGTCCCGATAAAACCACCTAACTTAGGATCAAAACAAGGTACCTCATACGAAGGCGAGTCCAGAGATACAATCACCGATAATTTTACATCATAGGCATAATATTACATTATTATTCAAACATATACGGTAGCAAGACCTAACTAGTACGAATTTATACAAACCATTCAAAGTTAGAGTATCTGCAGTGGAAAATAAAATGCGACACTACCAAACGTCGCGGAACGGACATTGAGCTAAGCCCAAGCGCAACATCACTCGGAGGGACCTGTGTTGGCTGGGGATGGATCCCACTCCACGGCCCAACCATCGGAAAGAGTATAGGGCCAGGGCACAGGCAGAGCAGAGTCCTCAGGGGGATTACCTGGAACAAAAGTCACATCGCAAGACTGAGTATTCTAATACTCAGCAAGACTTACCCGTTTCATGGTATAGTTAACCATGTAGCTAGACTATGAAGGCTTGTAATGGTTCTGGATATAATTTCAGCTGAAAAGCAACAAAGAGTAGATCCTTAATTTCAACTTTTAGCTTTCAAGTTCTAATTGGTTATCCATTCTAAGTAAGCAACTATAGCTACTCAAACATGGTAGAACTTTTTAAGCAAACATCATTCTTTGATCATCATCAGGTTGCTCTTATTATTCTATGTGGCAAAGGGATCAAGCAGTCACAATCTCCGCGAGAATCGGACGATTCTGAATCAAGTTTCAAAACCTTGCAAGGGTAAACCTAACTCACACGCTTAGAACATTCAATGATCGTTCCCAAGCAACCGTTTGTCTTTCATTCCGACTCTTGGATCAGTGCCACCACAAGCGACTGTAGGACCATACGCACATCCAATGTGCAGGACGTACGCCTGTAGCGTGACTACATGACCGTACTCCTGTCCGCTATGCGGAACGTACTCCCGCACATCGGGGCATGTGCGAAAAACCAAATTACGAGTGGTTGGGGTATGTCCACTCCTCGGGCCGATTGGTTACTAGGCTTACCGCTTACCATATTTCACGGCATGTGACTAGTACTTTCAAACGCTTAACCACCGCTACCACACACTGCGACCTTATCAAATTTTCATCAACACAGACGGGGTTTTAGCCACAGTCATGAATCATAATCATAACCCCGTCCGTCATCCTTATAGTGGTTGCAGGAATGTAAACATTACAACTCCTATAAAGCTCGCGAGTGACAGACAATCAGTCGACTTCTACAGGTCCTATTAGCTTAGCAGCTAGTCGGACTCATGTTCTAGTATTCAATACATAGGTTTCTAGGAATATGCAACTAAGGTTTCAATACAATTTCTAGAAACTTAAATGCACAAGTAGATATATATGAATATATAAATTGCAGTGTAGTAAAAATAGCGGTTTATGTCCGGGGCTTGCCTTCGCTGGTGGGGCTGCGGTCAGAGATGTCAACACTAAAAGTTTCCAAACTGGGGTTTGGGGCTTCAGTTATATTTCCGATGAGGTTCCTGGGGTCTTCAGAAATATCCCCTTCTGGTTCCGGGATCAGCTAGTAGTCTCCGTCAGCGAGAGTTGTCGAATCTATATGATATGCAAATATTATAGTTAAGGAAATGCATATGCTTCTATTTCATTTCACGATAAAGTTGCAATCCAACAAGTTAATTAACCTTTGCTATAGACAGTCATTTATCGAGTATTAACTTACATTACCTAACTTCATTAAACGACATGTGGAGTTACTCTAAATAATTAAGCTAATTACATTAAGTAGCATTGAAAAAGATCTTAACTTATCTAACCAATTTCCTTAAATATTATTAGTTTACTTTATCAATTAGACTAATGATCTTTTTTTAAGAAAAAGGGTTATTATTTTAATTCTTGGTCAACTAATAAAATCTTAAGTTAAGAGTGATTACTAATGCTATAAAAATTAGTATAAATAGGTCTAACTGAAATAAGCTTATCATTAATTTTTAGAACATTTTATGCAGCATAGCAATCAGAATAATTAACTTAATCAAACAATATTTAGATCATGCACTATTTTTGTAGTTTGATATACTACAAATTTAAGGTTAAAAATTTTACTGGAAAAAGGTTGATCTGAATCTAAACTATTGTGATTTTATCAAGATTTTTATCATTATAGCCATTATTCTATAAAATACACAAAAACAGCATTGTGATATTAAGATCTATTTATACCAGAAGTTCTACACTAGATCTGGTGCTGCAATTTTGTGAACATATTACACTACTCAAACGTAACGCTCTAACTTAATTTCATAAATTTTCATAATCCAGAACTATTATTCATGGATTATTTTTGAATTCAAGTTTAAATTCATAACTTAAGCTACTCTATGCTACTGATGTTCAAAATTTTATCATGGATTACACATGCTGAAAGAAAGTTAGGGTAAAATTTTCAGCTACAAACACTAATAGATTCACCCTTGAATAAATCCTAAAGCTTTCCTCAATTTGAAACAAAGATACTTGAACACCATAGTTAGGAAATAGTTCTGAGTCTACAAATTTTACATAAAGCTATGCATGAGACACACATCCTATGTTTCAATTTTCAGCAACAGCATAGCTATGGATCAAAAGATCTAATTAGCACACCCATTTCCTAGTATTTACTCTAATTCAAAATATTCACTTATTCAGCTCAAGGTTATAACACAAAAGTTGTAGAGTTTATTTCAAGAATTCAAACAAAACTAGTTGATATTTTTCTGAATTTCCTACGAATTCTTACAAATTTCTAAAGATCACTGATTTTGAATTGAGGGGAGGGACTGAAATCTTGCAGTCAGACCCTCAGAAAGATTTAAATCAAAGCAATTGAGTCCTTGACTCATCGGGGAAGAGAGCCGAGACTCGCAGGCCAAATTCCGGCGACGGTGGTCGCCGGCGGCAAGGGGGAACCGGCCAGGGAGGATTAGGGGGCTAGGGTGAACCTTGCTGGGGGTGATGTGATGGTCGGGGTTGACCGGAGGGGGTGGAACAGCGGTGACCCGAGGCGGCGGCGATGGAGCTCGACTACGACGGCGGTGTTCCAGCGTGGGGGCTCACCGGCGGTGGATCAGAGGTGGGGGAAAAGCTCCAGGGGGTCAAGGCGGTCCTCCCAAGCTACTTGTCAGGAGCTAAGATGGCCGGAAGAGCGGGTCCCCACGGTGACCCGGGACGGCGGCGAAGGGGGAGCTCGTCGGCGAGGTGGATGTGGTGCTCAAGGGCGGCAATGGAGGGGCTGGTGAGCTTCACGGGATCACGGCGAAACTGTGGGAGGGGTTGTCGTGGATCGGGAGAGGCTATGGTGGTCTGCCCACGGTGGACCAGGAGGTCGCCGGAGAAGAGCACGAGCGGCGATGGTGGATCCGGGGCTCGGGGTGAAATGCGAATGCAAGAGAGTGCGAAATGGAGGGAGGAGAAGCTACTGAACATCTTAGACCAGCAAAGAAGGGTGGGGGAAGCACGCACGGGCGCTAGCCACGACGGCGGCGAGGTGGCGGCTGGGCAGAGCTCGGGCAGAGGCGGGGCGACGTGGAGCGCGCGGGAGAAGGCCAGAGGAAGAGAACTAGGGCGGCGGCCGGCCTGGAGGTGATGCGTGGGAGCTACCAGAGCAGGAGGTGGCACCGGCAGAGCTGCAGCGGCGGTGAGCGGCGGCGGCCTGCGACGGCAGAGGGGCAGCTTGGGCGGGCGGCAGAGCAGCGTGGCGTGCTCGGGGAAGGTCAGCAGGAAGGGGTTGAGGCGGTGGGTGAGCGCGGGGGCGACGCGTGGAGGCCAAGAGAGGCAGGGGGAGGCCTCGGGCGGCACGGCACGGCGGCCAGCGGCGGCGCTGCTGCGCGGCAGAGGAGGGGCAGAGGAAGAAGAGAAGGGGGGGGGGGGGCGCCAGGGGCTGAGTTGTGAACTTCAAAAACTCCAGGGACCTCACTATAATATAAAATTTTCCACTATTCTAAAGCCCAAATGAGAAAATGGTCAAAATAAAAGTTGTAGAACTTTTCAAACCCTACAACTTCTATTTAGAGTTAAAATTCAAAAACTCAAAGGATAGAGCTTTATTTTAAAATCTTGGACTTAATTCAAACTTTTTAAAGTTTTTGTCCTTATTAGGGTAAATTTCATGTATTTTTGGACTGAATTGCAAGTTTTATGTAATGTAATGATGACTAACACTTTTACACTTTGACCCCTAGTCAAAATTGGAAGTTACATTTGTAATTCAAATATTTTGCATAAAAGGACTCATATTTTTGAAAGATTACACATAGGTCCTTATTTCCACACATTCACTCAATTTCACACAATTCAATACATATATTACAAATTCTAGTGTGTTACAATTTTGACACCTAGGGTGTCACAGCTGCGAGGCGGCGGAGCGCCGCCGGCCGCCAATAGTGGGCGCGAACAGTGGGCTAGGGCCAGGTGGGGGCGTCGCAAGCGGCTTGATTCACGTAGGGCGGCGCAGCGCGGCGGAAAGGTCATCGACGGCCGTCGACAGTGGAAGGTGGCTGATGGGAGCGGGGCGGGTGCTGAGGTGCCGCCACATGGGGTGGGCGGTACAAAGCCCACCAGGTCGAGGAAGAAGGCATGCGCGGGCGGTACACCTAAGCAAATGGCGGGCGGGGCTGAAAAAAGGCCTGGTTTTTTTGGGCCTTAAAAATCCCGCCCACGCCCGTCCCATGGGCAGCAATGGGCCCCTTTTTTGGGCTGGACTCGGGCTGGGTCCAGATCGGGCTCGGACTTTCCATTCTTTTTGAACGGGGAAATAATTCATTTAAATAGTTCAGGCAAGGCTCGGGCCGAGAAAAAGAATTTGGGCTTCATTTCCTCTATCCAAGCCCATCCCATTGAGTGTCGTAGGCGGGCCAAAGCCCACCGGGCTCGGGCCGGGCAGGAAATGCTTAGGTCTAGCAGGCGGGATCCTTTGGCAACAGTTTGGATTCCAGTCGCCCGCGCGACCTGGATCAGCTCCTGGAGTTGGGTGGTTTGAGATTCGTGCTTGGAGAATATCAACGGATGAGATTTCATCGGTCAAATAAGTGTTTTTTAAAAAATATGATGATGAAAGATTATACAGTGGTAAACGGTTTTATTTTTTCTTTTTATGTTATTTGATATATTGTCACGTCAATGTATTCACTCAGTAAAAAACTATTGACATGTTAGTGTCATAATTAACAATACAAACTGCCGCTGTTTTATGTGATGTTTTTTGGATAGAAAGATTTTTTTTATGGTTTTAATAGTTAAGGTAGGATTTATATATGATTTTACGATTATGTGATTATAAGTTATATATACTCTGACTCTAGCTTTATAAAGAGATAAATAGAATCTTTTTTAACCAAACTCTCTTCTTTCTTCGTCTCCAAGTCTCCCTTTGGAGGTTGCTAACGCTTTGTTGTTGCTATCCGCCTAGGTCTCCAAAGCCACTGTAAAACTATCAAACCAACCAAACACTCGAGCCAAAAAAACCCCCCAACTCCGATCACCCTGATGGTGTCCGACGAAGCCCCGCACCGACGGTGGAGCGAATTCGGGTGGTCGGCGCATGGGCCAGCGCCCTGGATGTGGACTTGGGCGCCTGGATGGTGCAGATGCTGAGGGCGCCAGGCGCGGCAAGCGGGGGACGGAGTGGAGCTTGACTACGTCGTCCTCATCTTCGGCGGCATGAATAGGAATGGATTATAAGTCGAAAACAAAGGATTGCGATATTTCGTAGGAATGAATATATGAGTTCTTAGAATGGCGGAGGAATTTACATGCCACATGTTTTTTGCTTAGAACATTGATGTATTTAGTTAGACCAGCTAAGGGAGATTTTATCATTCATATAGTTTCCTTCTTCGATTAACTTAGTCAATGAACCGGGGGCCCATTTTGGTCCATGACCCCACCCAACCGTGAAAAGGTGAGGAGCAGATGCGTGTGCGTGAAAAGGCGAAAAGGATAAGAAACTATCCTCCTTATTCTTATCCTTTCCTATTTAGGTGTCTCTTTTTCACGGACTCATATATTTATCTTCTTCGAACACACGGGAGCGGAAAAAAAGGGTAATGCTTGTATCCTGACGTCCGAGCAGTAAACAAATATCGGACGCTTCCTCGTGCTTCCAATCTATTCCCCAACTCCCTCATTTCCCTCGTCATCCTAGGGCGCGTTTGGTTCCTGGCATTTGCTCCAACCTGGTTGGTGGGATGCAACGACATGATGATTGGTTGCCCGATCCTTTACCTGAACCTGTCCCGAGGCATGCAAAATACTCCGCTCAGCCTGGCTGCTGGGAAACGAAAATGGAATCCGTTTCTTGGCAGCCTGGCTCGCGCGAGCCCGAACGAGCTGCGTGCAAGACAGAAAAATTTGATCCGCCCTACAAATACATCCATCCAAACAAGTGCTCTGCTCATCCAGTACAAATTGATTCAGTGAACCAATCAACAGCGTGATGCATGCATTCAGCCTGGCTCAGCTCAGCCTGGATGGTACATGCGAGCCAGGCTCCGTTGGCCTAATCATTTCCACCTCTCGCACCTTGGATCCGCATGCTACCTCGCTGAAATCCGATGCCCCACTCGATCTCTGTCGAATCGTGGGCGCTCGAGGTGGATCCCTACCCCGATCTGACTCCACCTCCACCACGATCGGCGCCGGCCGTCTCTACCGCGGTGGCCCCTGCTCCTCCCCCGCGCGGTGCCGCTGCGGGGGGTTGTCCTTCCTGCTGCTCGCTGCGTCGTCCTCTCCAAGATGGCATGCACGTTCGTGAGCCACTGGACAGTACGAAGACACCACGCCAATAGCACCAACAAGGGAGCAGCCAAACTGCACGGCTCGCGGCAGCGATGACGGTGCGCGGAGGGGCCTGGGGCCTGGGCAACGTTTGCAGGCTCATTTTCCGGTAGACATGTTGCATATGCATTTTGCAGGAAGACATTTTCCATGTTGCGGGTGTCATTTTGCCCAATCTTTCTACAGAAACATGTGGTGTTGTCATAGGTTTATTGATTTGTTATGAGATATATTTGGAAAGTGTTTCAATTTTCCGGATTCTCTTATTTTGCAACATGGTTCTCTTATTTTGAAGTCAGTACCTCCAATGTTGCATCGTGTATTCTATAGGTATTCCTACATGTTGCGGTTGGCTTTCTTGTTTGTTGCGGCAGTTGCAACCTAAATTTATTTGTATTTTCGAAATTTGTGCTAGATCTTCATGTGCATAAGCATGTTTTGGACTCATTTTTGCCGGCAGATCAATTCTTTGTATCATACCTTTTTATATTGAAATCTGACTGTGTTGCAGAAATTGAAATGAGTTTGTTGCATAAGTTACCTAGTGATGTTGCACAGAGCGTCCGATGCGATTATTCCCATCGTGTGTCCGGAGGCTACTAAGCCTAAAAAAGAAAAGAAAGAAAGCACAGTAGTGCCACGAAAGCATTAGTATAAGGGGCTTTTGCACTCGGCAGTGGATGGTGATCTGCACCATTGCGGCGTTGACCTTGCTGGGCTGCGAGGTGCCCTGCGGCCGAGGCATGCCGAGCATCCGCGGCTTCGCCGGAGCCGAGATCTCTTTCTTCTTTTTCTTGATCTGGTTTTCTCTCGCCTGCTTCTGATCTGATATTGCACCGCTAGAATCAGTGGCGGGGCTCGCCCAAAATTTTAGCTGGGGCAGACCAACAAGATCGCGGGCATGGTGCACGGCAGCCGGCGCAGCGTGATGCACACAGCCTCGCAGGTCCGACATCTTTGGGCACGTACTATCATTAGTTGACATCTATACGTCGTCCTCAGCAGCTTTCGCACGAAGGAAGTGTTGGAATATTTGAGCCTAACCCATGTAAATCCAAATAATTCCTATAAAATCTCAAAGATCTATTAGTATATAGGTGCATGTCAACAAATTAGTACACCTTACTAATTTTTCCAACGGGAAGCAGTGCCCATGGTGACCTCCTTCGGAGCGAACGGGCCGGCGTGGTCTTCAAGGTCAGCGGTGTGACGTTCGTCGTGCACTGGTGGGTGCTAACGGCGAGGTGGCGGTCGTCACTCGTCAATGCAAGCACATTGATGTCAACATGACGATGGTGGAAGTGTTGAGTACAGAACTCAGGATCGATTGGTAACCAAGCGATGAACACAGGTTTGGGAAGCTTTGTAGATTGTGTCCGTGGCGGATCCAGGGATCGAAAGGAGTTTGGACCAAACTTAAGAAAATTTTATTACCATCTCTGGTAAAAGAAGGTTGCGACCACAACCGATCAAATTTGAACAGCTAGTTATCATTTCTTCTCTTTCAATTTTCTGATCTCTAGTATTTATTTGAACACATGTACAAACTATTTGCCTTGCTTCTCTCTAGTGATGGTCAAAGCACATAAAAACTTCACACGTACTTTTACCATTATGATTTGCTAGCGCTTTACCGTTACGATTTGCTAGCATGGTAAATCTTACAGCATGGTAACAGACGACGGGCCCTGGATCCGCCGGTGGATTGTACTAATACGTACTTGCGTTACAGAAAAACACGACAAGACTCGAGAATATATAAAGCAACTAGCAGCTAAGCTATTAACCGACTCGGACACATACGTACTAGACGTGTACGTTTCAAGCTTCTAGCTCCGTTCTGTGACTCGGACACCAATACGCACATGCAAACTATGCAGGCTTGTACGTGAACTCCAAATACTAGCAACAGGATTAACTTCTACAGGAAGCGCACACGGCCGGGGAGGCTCTGATCTGCGCCGGCAGCTAGGTGGGGCATCCATCTGCCCCACCCTGCCATAACGGGCGGGCGCTCCGCCTATGGCCTAGAATATGCTTCTCTTGCCTCTCATTGCCTCGGGCTTGCGCGAAAACGGAGCTCAGAGCGAATGCTTTTTTAACAGTGTTTTACGAAGGAAACCGTTCCTTTCCTCTGGATTGGTTTGAGTAGTGCTCCTTCGTCTTCGTCCCCTGAAAATTTTCTAAGAAAAGCCTCTAATCTAAACGGGCCTTATAGTATCATTCCAGCCGTTAGGCATTTCACCACCATTAAAGACAGCATGAACCTCTCTTTTCACCTGATCACCGAGCAAAGAACAACCGTTTATAAAGAACTAACGGAATGCCATCAGCCCCCGGTGCTTTCAGATCACCAATGTTTTCTAGAGCCGACCACACTTCATCATCAGTGAAGAGTGCAGTTAGATAGGCTGTCATTCATTTCTTGCGTGACCCGACTCTGAACACAATCTATATCATTAAGTGATTTAATACAATATTGAGATACGATAGCAATAGAAAAGACATGTTTCAACGAAGGACGACCATAATTTCAGATTGATAGATAACAAAGGTTCAAAACCCAAAACTAACAGTAAGAGATTCTTTGTTCACATCGCCCAACTTAAATAAAAATGCAGGTACATGCCGTAGCACAAGTTCTTATCGCCTCATCCTCATAAGATAGCACTACTAAGATGGGACTACAGTTCACTCGTCATCTCATCATTGTCATCGGCACCACCAGAGGCAATGAGGGCGTTAAGTCTTTTGACGAGGCTGGCCTTCCTCTGCTCAGCCTGGGCATAATTACCCGAGAATCGAATTACCCAATAATTGAACCGAATTATTCAAAACCGAAAATTCGGTCACCAGTTCGGTTCTGGGTTTCCACTAACCGAAATATTTCGGTTAGTTCGGTTCTGGACCTCGGGTACCCGAAATAACCGATGGAACCGTGCTGAAGGCCATCGGTATGCAGCCTAGCCCATCAGTAAGCAGCCCAGCCCAATAAAAAACCCTAGCTATATAACTCCTCCACCCCACTCTCCACTCCCCTATCCCCCGCCCGGCAGCCGCAAGCCCCACGCCCCCACCCGCCTCGGCGCCTCCTCCTATCCTTTGTCGTCCCCGTGCGGGCGTGCCTCCTCTCATCCTCCTCCTACAGCTCACGGGGTCCTCTGGCGGTGTTGTTTCCGGAAATGGCTGGCAGCTAAACCTACTCGAAGTGTGTATCACGCGTCGTGATTGGATGTCTATTCCCTACCGCTCGCAAGCGTTCTTCTAGCACCAGATGCTGGAGGAACCACCGGCTCCATCAGGTGGACGCACACGAGCTGAGAGCAACTCCATTATACAAAACAAGGCTCACCCACGACTCAGGTTTTGGAAGGGTTCAAAAATGGGGTCCCGGGGAGCTCCATTTATAGCCGCTCGTGCATCCCCTGTCCTGAAAGCCAGCTACGTAGCGTGGGGCGCGGCTCTGCCTCAAAAGAATGGAAATCCTCACAGGGAAATAGGGAGGACCCCTCTGCGGCAGGCCAACGCGACGGATCGGGCAGGCCTTGATGTTCCACCCCCAAAAAGCAGGCAGCTGGTACCGCCGCCGTGCACTTATTGCGCAGTCAGATCAAGGCAACCCCGATTGACTAGCAGTCACAAGGGGGAGAGCTGAGGCAGAGCGATGCGACCTCTCACTCTGAGCAAAAGCACGGCGCGGTGAGAATAGCGCCTTCGCGATTAAACAAATCGCAAAGCCGCTCGGGGGCCTCTAACGGGTCCAGGGTCCTGGGGTCCCCAAAGGGCCATTTCCTGCTGGCACTCAGAATGACCGGACCACCGATGGATCAAACAGACGCCCTCTTGGGCTACGACCATCTCCAGGCCGTCCAGGTCCACGGTCCCGACTGGCCGGCCTGGCGGCTGAAGCCTTGACCCGCGTCCCCGACCAAGGGGACGACCAAGGCCTAGGTCTGTACTACGGTCCTGACCTAAGACGCCAGTCAAACCCCACCACACACATGTCGCTTTCTCCGACTAACGAGGTCGGGGCCGGCCGGACCTCGCACACTGACCGACCCCAGGGGCAGATGCTGTGGATAAGGATGGACGCACCAGATTCAACTACCGTACAGGAGCAACCACTCCCCCCACGGTGGTTACAGTCCCTCTAACTGCCGCTGCAGGAGGACACTATTCCACTTGGTTGTCCTCGCGAAGGGACGGGACGCAACGTCATCCCAATGCGGCGGACACGCCACCATCACAACGGAGTGATGGGGCGAAGTGCCAGAGACGGAGCGTGACTACCATACCGTACTTATCGTCGCCCGGGCCGATGGAGCATGACGCATAGGGACATGATAAGATAGCCGCCCCACGACCCAGGACTTGGATGGTGGTCATCAGAAGGCCCCAACTGATAAAGTTGGTGGCCCCGACTGGCGGAGCTGGTGACCCCGAGCGGTGAAGCAAAGAACATCCTCTCTTTCTACCTTTAGTTCCCCTGTAACGGAGGACCCCCTTGGACTATAAAAGGGAGGGTCATTCGCTTAGGAAAAATCATCACTAGAAGACCCAAAGACCTCGACAGCTCTCGATCATACCACATCATCCACTTGCAAGCTTATAACTCCCCAAATCCTCACGAGCACCTGGGCTCAAGCAATACAACTAACTGACCCCCAATTGGACGTGGAGCATGATTGCCTGAACCACTATAAATATTGAGTCATTGTGTAAGCTCCAATATAGTTCACCACTATTTTACCATTATGATCCATTGTCACCATGTAGTCGGTAATGTAGCATGGTGATGGCTCATGAGTGATAACCTTAGTCTTGATGGAAGCCTTAACCTTATTTTTGACTTGAGAAAGAGTTGTGGTGGTCACACCATGTGCTATGTTCATCAAGTCCTCAAGATTTGCTCTTTTTGTGAGCGTGACACATTCCTTACCTTTGACCACCTTCCGATCATTTACCTTACCTCTCTTGTAATGTCCTAGTCCATCCTTTTTGTTTGAATATCTTCCATTCTTGTAGTTTACCTTAGTCTTAGTCTTGGTATTACCTTCATATCCATTCTTTACTAACATGTTCAATCTCTCAAGTTGAGCATTCTTTGCTTGGATCAACTTTTCTAACTTAGCCATGTTAGTAAAACAAGCTTGTACATCAACTTTATAATATTTTGAGAACCTTTCACTTGTGGAGACATTGGAGTCAAGAGTTGCTTTAGAATTGGTTTTGGTGCTTTTCCAAAGGGCATTATAGCTAACTTCAAGAACTTTGTACTTGATCGTTAAGCATGACAAGCTTTCTTAAAGTTCACTATGAGTAGCCTTTAGGGAAGCTAAGGATTTATTTATCAAAATGGTCTCCTTTGACATCCTCTCTTTTGAATCATAAATCAATAGCTAATTTTTCAACTTTCACCTTTCCTTCGGCAAGAGCCTTCTCTAAGATAAGGTTTCTCTCCTTCTTAAGGATGAGCAAGTCCTCTTGCCTATCGAGACACTCTTTCTTTTTCTCTAATTTCTCCATAAGTTTTTAAATTTCTTTAAAACCTTTCTTTCCAAATTCTTTTATCATGAATGCTTTATGTTACTCTTCCTCATCATCAAAATTATTTTGTGTACTACTAGATGTGGTGGAAGGATGAGAGGAAGAGGTGGATGATTCTTGCACCTTAGTCCCTTTTGCCATGAGACAAAAAAAGACGTCATCTTCGTCGTCGGAGATGTTGTTGAAAAGTTTCTTTGAAGACTTGGGTATGGCTAGAGTTGCCATACCTTCATGATTGGAGTCTTCATGACAACACTCCCACTTTTGACCAACATGAGCATGACCTTGATATTTCTTTTTGTAGTTCTCCTTCTTTTGTTTATTCTTCAATTGTAGGCAACCGGCAATGTAGTAGCCCACTTCTTTGCACTCATAGTATCTTCTTTGTGATGGCTTCTTCTTGTCATCACCATCTTTCTGGTAGTACTTCTTCTTCATGAACTTCTTGAAGTTTCTCAACACTAAGACCATCTCTTCATCGATGGAGCCTTCATCACTTGAATCTTCTTTCCTTGACTTTAGAGCCTGGGGGCTTGATTCAACCTTGTCATTTGAGCTAGCATTGAGTGCTATATTTTTTTATCACTTTGTTGCTAAGTGACTTGGCTACATCGCTCTCAACCAACTCTTGATGAAGAATTTCACCAAGAAGTTGATTAGGTGTCTTGACCTTGAATTTAGGATCTCTTCTAATCATTGTTGCAAGAGTAGGGTTCCTTGGTGTGAAAGCTCTAAGCAATTTTTTTGTCACCTTCTGATCTTCCCACTCCGTCCTTCCAAGAGATCTAATGTCCGCACAAGAACCATTAGTTTATCATACATTTGCCTCATGGTTTCTTCATCATACATGATAAAGTGCTCTAACTCTCCTTGCAACAAATCCATCTTGTCTTCTCTAACTTCATCGGTCCCCTCATGAGCTTCTCTTAATGTGTCCTAAATTTTCTTGGCTACTTCAACATTGCAGACCTTATTGAATTCTTAGGCACAAAGGGAACTTGTGATGACCCTCACGGCTTGCGCATTGCGGAAGTAGTCTTGAGCTTGTTTGGCTGTGGGTACACCGTTCGTAGGAGGAGTCACACCTACAGCCACAACTTCCCAAATAGAGGGCAGAAGCCCGAAGAGATGCATTTTCATGTTATAAGACCACTTGGGATAATCCAACCCATCAAAGAAAGTAGGTTTTCCCAAGTGGACCGATTAAAATTGAGAAGTAGGATATTGAGATGAAGCATAGTTATGAGAAACTTGATGTAGTCTGAAGAAAGGATGCTTCTCGCTTTCTTCCTTAATTCGCTTCATCATCAACTTCTTGGTCTTATTCTCAATTTTGGCCTTCATCTTGTCTTTTCTCCTTCTTCTTGCTTCCAATGTCTCACCTTCACTTTCATCACTTCAACTTGAGTTGCATCATGAATGGAGGGTGCACGGCTTGTTTGCTCAAATGGGTTTCCGACACCATCTAACCCTGTACCGGCATCGACTTCAGCAGCGACGATTGTGGCGGCATCGGCACCATCCCCAACTATAGATATCTTGATATACCTTAGCGGTTAAGCCTTAATCAAAAGATTAGGCTCTGATACCAATTGAAAGGATCTTGGTGCTGCCTAGAGGCGGGGATGAATAGGCGTATCTGTAAAATCTAAAAAATTCTTCACAGCAATTAAATCTGTCGGAACTTCTGACACTGAGTAGGGAGTTCTAGTGGGTCGGAACTTCCGACACTAGATCGGAACTTCCAATAAAAGGAAATTTTTTCAGAATCTGGCTGAATCAAAAGTTGCGCAATGATATTAGGAGACTTCTGCAGGTGATCTTTGCAAGCATAACAACTCGAGTGCGTAGATCGGTACAAAATAAACTCTAGGTTAATAAGAACTAAATAAATACAATAAGCACACAACACAAGAGATTTGTTTCCGAAGTTCACTCCCACTAAGAAAGCTACGTCTCCGTTGAGGAGCTCACAAAGAGTCGGGTCTTCCACTAACCCTTTACTTCACTCAATCAACCACAAAGAAAGATTGAGTCACTTATGAAATCCACAAAGGATAGGGTAATACAAACTTTCCCTAGCGCGCGCACACACGAGAGGACGCTCCATGGGCGACACCAAACCGTCTAGAAGCAAACTTCAAGAGTAACAAATGTGAATCGAAGAATGAGGATGCTTCAAGTGCTCTTAGATGAACTTGGCTGCTCTCTCATTTAAATGGTTAAGTCTCACACCTTAATCTTGCTCTCACCTAAGCCTAGCTCAAATTAACTAAAGGATTAGCTCAAGGAGGGATTGAGGAGGTGTTTGTCTCGGGTTAGGTCAGCGGCAAATGAAGGAGGGGCTGAGGGATTATAAATACACGAGCCCCAAAAACTAGCCGTTAGTGCACTATTTAAGTGATTGTCGGAACTTCCAACCTAGCTAAAATCAGCTAGCCGAGAACCCCCTGTCAGAAGTTACTAAGAACTTTCGACAGGTGTCGGAACTTCCGACCCCTGGTCGGAACTTCCGACACATACTGTGATTCTATGTCTATCTTTCATAGTTAGCGTATCAAATAAGCACTTCAACACCTTCATGCTATCCATTCGTATGCCTCTTAAAAGTACGGTGTTTCCTATACTCAAATTCAAAATAGAAAGTAATAAAAGATCTTCTTTTAAGCCCAACACCGTCCTTTAAGCAAATTTGGCGTCTTTTCTTACTCTTTTTTATTTCATTGAATTTTAACTTGTCCATAACTTGATAAACTCATTAGCTCCTTAATTTTATATGTCATCAATACCAAAACCCATTTAGAGGGGCCAAATGCACTTTCAATTTGATATGCCAAAAAACCAGTTAGAGTTACATTAGATATGCCAAAAGAATTCTCTGTGCCACTTCCACACATAGAAGACACGTTCATACCATTTCGCTCCCATGACAAAACCAAAAGCAAAAGATGTACTAGTGAGCAGTACCAGAATAATCCCTTTCCTCAAAGCATCATTGATGTTCTCCCTATCAAAAGGATGTGCATAAGTTTCATTTTGGTACAAATCAAAGAAATTGTAGTACCTCCTACTAATAACCTCATAGCTTCAGCCCACAAAGCCGCTAACTAGAGCTATTTTTCCACATCCTAATAAAGAAACACCCACCAAACAATTTGATGGCATAAAAAATCTTCTTCTTCAACAACCATTGCCTCCATATCGATGTGGGGTTCATGGGATCAAGGGTATTACTGGCAATGGTTTTGATAGTTTCCTCCGCCTGCACCTAAGCTCTTCATCAACTAGATAAGAGAGAATGATTTTCTTTACATATGAATAGAGTTCGTCATAGAATTCTTGGTCCTCCAGATAGCTATGTGCAAAATTCTTAACTACTCCATAGACATATGTGTGCGCGGCGTCATACCATACCTTATAGGACGTATAAAGAATAAGTTCGAATAAGAACATGGTAATAAAACCCTGTTCAAAAGCTCATTTCAGTCGTTCCGTGTCATAGACCAATAAAAGCATAAGCTACAGAATTTTAGAGCTACAGAATTGTTGAGAAACTGGTGCCCTTAACCTTGACATCGACTTCCGAGAAGCGGTACCAAAGTAGTGTGATACCACTTCTTCTGCGGACCCTATACCCACACTACACCAAGAAATACCTTCAACTAGACATCAATACGGGAGACCGACTCTATATGGGGACTCGACCCTTTGTTCACCATAACTTAGTACAACGCAAGACTCTTACACTCTTTATGTGGCTACCCTACCATAACACTACTACACTATATTACAATCTTGCCATCTCCTACTTGAGACCTCTTATGCTATAGTATGGCAAGGGGGAGGAGAGCACCCCTATTTATAGGGCTCCATGGCTCTTGTGGTTTTGCCATGTGTCCAACTTCTACACACTTCTTTACAAAATATCTAACTCTAGAATTTTCCTCTTCCTTATCCAACCATGCTAAATATCTTATTCTAGAGAATTCTTGTCTTGCCATGAAGCATGGCAACTTCTCTCTCTTGCCATTTCCAAATTCTTCTAGAATCTTCTCGAGTATGCATTGTTATTTTCAACACTCCCCCTCAATGCATACTTGTCTTCGGCAACCAGACCATTGTGTGTCACTTTCCTTGAATCTTCTATGCTCTGCCATTTTGAGCCTTCTTCTTCTGTCCCTGTGATATGATCTGATCTTCCATTGGCTCATACTCCTCGACCTTCAGTTGGAGCTTCCCCGTAGACTTGATGCAACTATGCACCTCCTCTTTCTTCTTCACTCTTCTTAGCATCTTTTGTCTTGATGTTTCTTTGTATGATGGCATAATAACTTTAGCTAGTGAAGCATCGACATACCTGAGATCAAGTAGTTTTGATCTCCAAACATCCCCATCATGTGCTATTGGCTCATCATGTATCACCAATTCTTCATTTGTGTCTGCACCGTACTCTCGTGGCTTCTCATCTTCATGAAGACTAGTCTCTATCTTCTCATCTTTAGTATCTTCCTCCTCGTCGCTTAGAGTCTCCCAGTCTTCATCATCATCATCACATCCAAATACTACAAATCCAGTAACAGTATCTGGACCTCTTACCTCCATCGAGAAGCCACCTTCAGCGTCCCATTCTTCTTCTTATTATTATTCATATTCTTCTATAGCAACGCTGAGAGATTCACCCTCTATTAAGTCTTCTACGAAGTAAGCTCCACCATCTTCAGTTGTGATGCATGCCTCAGCATGCCACTCTTCTTCACTAAGCCACCCACCCTGGATGACTTCTTTCATGGTAGCCATATTTCCTTATGTGTGCCTCCTTGGACTCGGACAGTCCCTGGTGAAATGTCCGTTCTTGCCATAGTTAAAGCACTCACCTCTTCTCCTCTCATTCTTGACCATCTCCTGCTCACCTTCATCATCACTACCTTGTTGAGCTCCCGCTGAATAGTTGTTCTTCTTTAGGCAACATCTATCACCTCTTGTCCACTCTTTCACCTCTCCTTCGCCTCTAGGTGGACCCTTCTTCCTGATGAAGAGCGCCTCCTCCTCATCCTTCTCCTCCAAGGTGATGATGCCCATCCGCTTGGCTAATGCCTCTTGATTAGCCAATAGATTCTCCAATTCCATCACAGACGGCTGTATTGGCCATCCTCTCACTGCAGCCATAAACCCACTATACTCAGGTCTTAGACCATTGATGGTGATCCTTCTCATCCGAGCTTCGCTGACCTTCTCCTCCGGGTCAAGTTGGGATATCTCTCGGCAAATATTCTTTAACTTAGTAAAGTATTGATTGATGTTTAGACTGCCTCATGATATACATGCAAGCTCTTTCTCTAGGAGTTGGAGCCGTGCCTCATTCTTCTTCGAGAACAGCTTCGCAAATGTCTCCTAGGCCTCATTTAGTATCTCTGCATCTCTAATGTGCTCCACCAGATCTTCCTCTATCATTGTCTTCAACTCGAACATAGCCTTGCTTGCCTTGATTCGCCGCTTCCGCAAGGCTTCCGCATTCTTCTTCGATGGAGGAGTAGTCACGGTGCCTGCCACGACCTCCCATCGGTCTTGACCCATCAAGTAGGATTCTATGCAGGTTTTCCAATAGCCATAGTTATGGCTATTGAGCCTTCTCATGCCATGCGCTTAAGATATCCGCCATGTCGACTGACGCCCAGCGTCACCTACACTTGGTCCCTAACTAGCGTTCCTTCACAGTCCCGAACTGTGATCTCTGGCAGAGTCTCCCCTTAGCGTCTCTCGGTGCCACACCGAGCAATGTAGGTGTCCTACACCTACCGACCACTGCACCGATGGGGTTGGCAGCAAGGACGAGTTGCTAAAGCGGTTGGTTGAGAGCAGGGTGGGATGGCATGGCGGTGAGGTACGTTGCCATCGGCCGCGAGCAGTGGTGTAGGTCGGCGGTAATGGGCCAGCACAACGAGGTTACTCCATCGACCGATAGGATTGACGACAGGGCGGAGGCGGTTGGTGGGCGAGGCGGCATGATAGCAAGGTCTCCGCCAACCGGAGGTGGCGGTGGAGGTCGGCTGCGGTTGGGGTGATGGATGAAGAAGAAAGGATAATAGGGAAGGAAGGAGGACAAAAAGAAAGAGAATAAAAGGAAGGAAGAGGACCGGTTCTAGGGCTGTTAGCCAGCGGTGGCGCGCGCCTGCTCGTTGGGGGTATGTTTGAGGCTTTGCTTCGTCATCTCCAACAGATGCCACTGCTGCAGCAAGATCAGCGAACGATGCTGGGCCGGCCCCTTCAACGTCAGTTACAGTATTATATAGGGGTACATACAAGCTGCAATGCAGTAGCAACTTGCATTGGGAGCGGGGTTACTTGTTTCATTTCATACTAATTATTCCGGTGGTAATTACTCACGTGTATAGTGGTGTATATGTAGTATCAAGATGACTCTCCCTCCCCCCCCCCCCCTCTCCCTCTCCCTCTCTCTCCCTCTCTCTCTGCATTCTCCAGCAGTGATCAACTCTTAATTCAATTTATGCATCAGCTGTAAATTGACTATATAGGCCCATCCAATGTATTCCATATGTTGGAGTACAACAGAGGTCCTTGCTCAGCAATAAATTCCTTGCCTGTGCATGCATACTGCTAGTTAGTTGCAAACCAAATACTGGCGCGCACTTCATATTACAGTAGCTAGTACGAGTACTAGATGCATTCAGACACGTACCCTGCATCCTAATACAACCGAAATAAATAAAGAAATAAATCAATGGGAACTAACTAACGACGCATCCTTCCCCAGCATGCTCGTAGTGGTAGGCACCATCCCCGTCTCCTAGTCCTGCCTCCTTCGACCGCGTGGCAAGAGCAGCTTGCTTTGTCCTTCATCCATTCCTTCCCACATTTGTAGCCGAATTCAAAGCGGCACCTGCAATCACATTCAATTTTCAGATTACCACAGCAACACCGGCCTATCTATCCATATATGGAGTACGCAGTAATGCAACCAAAATTAACGAGGACAAGGGCCTACTTACTTGCAGGTCACGTGGGGGGCAGCCCATTGAGAGTTCGATCATGTGCTTGCATCTCCTACATTGCCGCCACAGCCGCTGCTTCGCCAGCTTCTGCAACCCTGCATCTTCTCGACCACCGTGGGGATAGCGCCATTGGTACTCGCGGCAGCTCATCCTCTCATGCCACGGCACCTTACCGCGGATGCACAGGGAGCCTCCGCATCTCGCACACTTTCTCAGTGCTGCATCTTTGCAGGTGCGGCCACCATGGTTGTACTTTGATGAGCAAGATCCCTGCACTTCGCTCAAGGACATCGAGGCTGAGCACTTGGGGTACGGGCAGTAAATCCTGTCAAACCGAGGGATCTGTCGTTCCCGGATGCGCTGCGCCATGATCTCCAACAGCGGTGGCGGTACGAATGCCTTTGAACCCTCCACGGTTAGCTGCTTGGTAGTGCAGCCGATCCTTGGACAAGCTGGGGCATTCCATAGAGTAACTTGACTCTCACGTGCTCCTTCATGCACGAGAAGCAAAAGCGATGACCACAGCCTTCAACCGCATGGATTTTAGAAACTCCAGTGTCTTCCAAGCAGATGCTGCAGGTCTCTCTTCTCTCCTTGTTACCTTTTTTTCAGCAGCTGACTCCAGTGTCTTCTCCTTGTTGTATCACTGACCGCGCGAGATTTGGCAATCTCCTCGACACCTAGAGCATCTCTTGCTAGTTTCACCACACAGCTCGCTTGGCTTTGCTGGACAAGTGAGATTTCAAATTGCTCGAATTTCTTTTGCACTGACAGAGCCTGACCCATCATATCTGCAAGCTTCTCCCCTGTCGGAGAGCAAATACAAAGCATCTGCAATAACAATCATGTTTCAAAATGGTCATGAGAATGCAAAACTACTTTTTTTAGTACTAGCACATATGGCGAGATACCATTATGAGACAGCAAGAGAAGAAATTTCAAGCATTTCAGAGGTTGAGTTTACATGTATTCCAATTATTCTCACAAAAGCTAGCAATTAATTCTATGTGACATGTAAGCAGTACATTTGCTATAGAAACCACCCTTACTGTGGCCCCGCAATTAATTCTTTTAACTCTCTCCCTCTCTCTCACCTCTCTCACCTCTTCCTCTGCATTCGTTCTCACCGGAGATCCAAATGGCAGGTGGCCACCACCAGCAATGACGCAGCGGCGTAGAGGCCAGGCTCGGGCAGCACCGGCCTACCAGCGCTGACGCGCGGTGGCTTCCAGTTCCAGGTGCAGGGCAGGCGCGGCGGCCAGTTCTCAGATTGTTTTTACGACATAGTATCCTATCAAATACTATGAAAAGAGGGTTGGAACTGCCCTACTCTCTCTCCATAAAGAAGCCACACCACCCACTTGTCGTGTCTATTTTGTTTCCTGTGCCAAACTGAGAGTTTTGGACAGCAGTGCAAATTTTAGGGGTACTTTTAATTTGCAGTACAATAAGCAAGAAGATCAATGAAAACTTCCAGCGATGATGCCGCTCGGCCCCGGCCCCACAACCTCGTCGCTTGCCATGCCCTTGCGGAAGACGAGGAAGAGCGGAGAGGATGAGGCGGCATTGGAGGAGGAGGAGGGTAGGCGCGGAGGGAGGCTTGAGGGATGGCCTCGGCGAGCGGCGGCTTGAAAGTGCGATCGAGGTGCATAGCGGAAGTGGCGGAGGAGGAGGCGAGATTGTCGCCGCCGGCGCACGTCGTCGGAACGGAATCCATCAATTCGAGATCAAAGGCGAGGGTTTTGTTTTTATTTTTTTAAAAGAAGGAAGGCGAAGGGTTTTCGAGATTCCTACTTGCTTTGCTGCTGCTGCTGCTTGGGTTGTGGTCCTGTGGACTCGGGACTGGCCTGGGTCAAAAACTGGCAAACTCGGCCCTTTTATGTTTGTAACAGTTTCTTGGGACATTGCTATACCTTGTGAACCATCAGATCCAACACAACCTCCGGTTTTCTTCACCATCGTGAGGATAATTTTTCAACCTATATATGCGTGCATTTTCTCTCTTTTACTCGAGGTGACGTGCTTTCTTTCTTTTTTTTCTCACTTGATCGATGATGCTGATGCGACCAATGCGTGGAGTTTCTAGGCGGAGATGGACGTCACCCATGTATCGTCAAAAACGACCGAAGGTTTGACGAATGTAGGTTACGGATCGTTACACATTGTTTGGATTAAGTTAGCGTGAGGACGATGTTTTTGCTTGCCGGCCTCCAGCAGCTGATCCTTTAAAGATCATTGAAAAATGAGGTCAAATTCCCCCCCTTCAGTGTCATCACTTCTTACACATAAGCAGCAGTAGTATTTTTGGTGTTCACTGCGAGGTAATAGTCATTCATAATTTATATATAGAAGTATTATACTGCAAATAGGCATGCCACCCTAATGTATTATGCATGGCCCAAATAAAAAGCAACTGGATAAACGACTAGTTCCAACTAACAACACTTGATACTAAAACTTTGGAAGATGATGCAGTGGTTGCATCAATAGAAACTTCTCCACATCAGCCTAGAAGTAAACATCGTCCTCATCTTCCTCATAATCATCATCATCCTCATCGACCTCCCTGATGATGTTGTGTTCGTCCCACAGCGGGCAGGAGCAGGTTGCTTTCTTCTCCTTCCATTCTTTCCCACATGTGTAGCAGAACTCAAAGCCACACCTGCAACAAGCAGCAGCGACATACAACAGAGGTTTTTAGCACAGGGTCAAAATGTATGAGCCTTCCTTATAGGGAATTTCACTAAGCAGATTTTCTAGGCTCCCCGATAAAAGAACAGCTATGACAGTTGTGCAGTCAAAGGGTCAAGTGAATGAGACTTACACGCAGATCATGTGATAGCATCCCTCCGCAAGTTCAATCATGTGCTTGCATTTCACACATTGGCGCCACAAACGTTGCCGCGCAAGGTTCTGTAACTTTGCATCTTCTGGACGAGCATGGGGGTACCTCCTCTTGTAGTCATAGCAAGTCATCCTATCATGCCACGGGACCTTACAGTTGATGCAGAATGATCCCCTGCATTTCACACACTTCCTCAACGTGGCTGCATCAGTAGCCGTGTAATTTGAGCTGGATTCTTGCATTGGATGCATCACTTCTTTCAAGGACATCAATGCTGAACACTTGGGATATGGACAGTAAACCTTTTGATTTGGAGGAATTTGCCCTTCCCTCACACGTTGCACCATGATCCCTAACAGCCGTGGTGACAGGAATATCTTTGAACCCTCCACAGTTAGCTTTGTGGTGCAACCACCTTGTGGGCAACCTGGGAGCATTCCATTGAGTAGCTTAACTTTCACATGCTCCTTCATGCAGGAGAAGCAAAAGCGATGTGCACAACCTTCAACCATATGGATTTTGGTAATGTCAGTGTCTTCCATGCAGATAGTGCAATTCTCTCTTTTCGCCATGTTAGCATTGGCAGCACGGGCTTTGGTAATCAGAACAGTTATTGAATCTGTTGCCAATTTAACCACATAACTGACTTGGCTTGGCTCAACAAGTGAAATTGCGCACTGATCGAATTTCCTTCGCACTGACAGAACCTGATTGATCATATCTGCCAGATTCCTCCCTGATGGACGCCAGATCCCAAGCATCTGCAATTCCAAAGAAATTAGGAAATAACAATCAGAAGAATGTATTATTAGATTTTGACAAGCACATACTGTGAGGTACCATCATAAGATCAGAGCAAAAGATTTTTTTTGAACAAGTTAACTACTGAATTTACAGGTACACCAAGAACTCTGACATACCCCAGCTAATCTGCTGCACAAGAGGTGAAAAACTTAGCACATGTAGAATGCACATGACTGCTGCTGAACTAGACGCATATCACCATTCAGGATTTACAGTTCTTGCTGAAGAAATGACTTAAAAGCATCATGCAGTTGTATTACAACAAATGCTCCGTTTTAAAGTTCATAACTTCATATACAACGAAGTGGTGAGCACTGAATAATTCTAGACTGACATCTTAGTGAACTACCCATCGACTGGAAACATGATGTTTTGGACAACACATGGCTAAAAAATAGGGGTATATGGTGAGACCACAAAGTTAAGGATGTTTGACATCTAAAAAAATAACACTTTATAATGTTTCTGAATAGGGAGAGTAGCAAAAAACAACAGCAGAATGCTTTTCAGTTCAAACTGGTAAACGCAAAAATGAATCATCAAGAACAGAAACTCTTGGGAACCGACTATTATCAATGGAAAAAATCTTATCGATCATATTTCTATTTCCGCGCAATGCAATAAGCAAGACAACTAGTGACATTTAGATAAGCTGGGATCATGGCATCATGGAACAGTCATTTCAAGCATAGGCTAAAGCTAATGTCCAACTAAACCTAGTCCTGTAGAGACCAGAACATCCCTATATATCTTACCCAATCAGTGAAGTATTCAGCAAGACTCGCAACTGAACAGCCATTGAAAAGTGAAGTGTCCTAAACATACAGCACCACCGAATATGCTAAAAAAACAAAGTTTTTTTTATCCAGCAATTTCAGCTAAAGCACATATTTGCTAATGGCTACTGACTGATCAGGTGGTGAGGGTGCGGACAATAGATATTAGGATTTGTGTCATGACATACATGGTTGTACAGCGGCCGGTAACCGGTGACGATGGTGACGCTGCGGATGCCCAGCCCCAGCGCGGCGTCGAGGCCTTCCATGAGCGCCATCACCTCGACTATCATGCGGCCGCCCACAAAGCGCTCCACCGGCTTGTGTATCCTGAGCAACACCTCCCCCTGCGGCCCGCAGATAGCCGCCGCGAGCACCGCGACGCTGGGGTCGCGGTCCCGCGGGCCAACGACCTCCCTGCTCGCCATGCCCTTGGACAAGACGCGGAAGAGCGGGCGGTGCGACTTGTCCGACTCCAGGGGGCGCTCGAAGTAGTCGCCGTCGTGGGCCCACTGGTCCTCCGGGATGGCGGCGAGTTCGCGCGCGAAGAGGGCGTCGTGCGCGGCGACGCGGGCGGAGGCGGCGGCCCGGGCGTGGGCGGCGCGGCAGGCCTCGGCGTCGCGGCGGTCCTGCTCGGCGCGCGCGAGGTTGGCGGCCTGGACCGCGAAGGCGTAGGCGGCGTCCGAGGAGGACTCGGGGACGGGGAGCGCGGGGGCGGCTTGCGACGAAGATGAGGCGGCGGCGGCATTGGGCCCGGAGACGAGGAGGGAGGCTTGGATGGCCTCGGCGAGTTGGAGTTGGAAGGCGTGATCTAGGTCGGAGGCGGAGATGGCGGCGGAGGATGTGAGGGCGATCTGCTCGCGCAGGGCGGCGAGGTCGTCGTCGCCGGCCATCATCGGAATCGACCCTCGCGGACCGCCGCCTACAGTTTCCAGGGGGGATCGACGATAATCTCGGGTCTGGCTGAACGGGTCCGACCCCCCAACGGTCATGCTTTGGATCGAAACACCGAAACAGGGGCAAAATTGTCCAACCACGTGAAAAGAAAAGAAAAATAGAAAGAAAAACCGTACTATACAACATTATCTGACCTGAGAAGGGCGTTTGGATCAGGCAGGGCTAATGCGTAGTCCGTCACGTTATTTGAATGCTAATTAAAGGATTAAATGGAAGCTAATGGTAAAACTACTTGCATAATTTCTTAGCTAATTCGCAAGATGAATCCATATGTTAATTATAAATTAATTAGTTTTAATAGTTTCGTCTTGCGAATTAGCTATAGGCTTCTGCAATAGATTCGTCTCACGAATTAGCTCTAGACTTATACAATTAGTTTTATAATAGTTCACGTTTAGTTCTTCTAATTGGAATGAAACATCCGATATAACAGATCTAAACTTTAATCCTTGGGAAAACACTTCCAAAATAAGACCCCCTGAAGGGACGGCGATTTGGAAGGTTCCGAGAGCTCCTAAAGAGTTCATTGGCATCAAACTCTTCGACCTTAAAATCCATGGAGTGATGTTTATCACAAGATTCCGAGACAGACAATAATTATAATAAATGATTAAAACCCATGAAGTGATGTTTATTACAAGATTCCGAGATATACAGTGACTATATGCTTCGACCTTGAAACCCATGGGGGATCGACGATAGTGGTAGATGGACAGTGATTATAAAAGATGTCGGAAGGCCAGGGTGATGGGATCACGCAGAGTCGTAAAGTTTAGAAGTGGGTAGTGGTTTGTACAAAAGCGAAGAGAAACTAGTTCTCAGTGATTCGTATTTGTGGTGCTGAAGCATATGCAAAAATTTCTATTATAGAAATGAACGGTTTTTATATTGACCGAGAAAAGTTTTGACATGGTGGTGAAGTATATGCAAAAAGTCCTAGAATTTTTAGAGTACCAGCTCTTGGAAACCTTTTGAGACTCATGGAGATTGAAGTGTTAAATTACGGGTGCATTTAGCAGCGCTCCGCACGAGAATCGGCGGAGCACTATCAAATGATGACTATACCATCTGGTTGTGGCGGAATCGAACAGGAGCGCTTCACCCACCTCCACATCGAGCGGGGTGGGGAGGTGAAAAACCCTCCTCCCTCCGGTTCCCTTCCTCTCTAGTCCCTGCCTGCTTTGCCCGTCCGTTGGATGCTCGTCCCTGCCGGTACCCTAGCCGCTCATCCCCGCCCGCCCGCCCACCGGAGCTGGATTGTCGGTGCTCTGCCAGAGGTTGACTCGCGGCCGCCGAAGCTCGGACAGGGGGTCCGCAACTACCGTTGTGTCCTGGAGGTCGATTTGCTACTGCTCATCCTCCTAATTCGCTGCTGCTCGAGCTGCACAGCCACTGGAGCTCGATTCGCGCCACTAGAGATCCATTCGTGGCACTGGAGCTCGATTTGCATCGCGAGAGGTTGATTCATGGCATCGTAGCTCGATTCACGATCGCTGATGCTGCGCCCTAGATGAGTGCCGTCATCCTCCTGGGAGCTGGAGCCTCACTAGAGCGCCACCAAATAGGCTATTTTAGAGAGCGAGAGTAGCTGGGAGCGAGGAGCCGAGCGGAGTGGAGTTGATTTTGAGCGCTGCCGAACACGCCCTAACTCCCTCCGGTTCATTGGCTCATCAGTAAGAGGAAATAGAGTTTCCATGGCCAGTTGTCCATGTGAGCATCACCCTAGTAAACAGATTCAAGCAAAAGAAGGTCCAAAATCTATTATATGGTCAGTGCAATTACTCTAAATCCATGTAGATACGGAATTGATGTGTTTTCCTCGCGCCTTGAATTTGCAAAGGAATGTAGGATGAATCACGCGCCCTAGCGATGGCGCAAATACTTAAGAACCTAATCATGTAATGCAAGTATCTCACCGTCACTCGCACTGTGCATCTGCATACACACGCAAGTCAAGCATGTAGGCTCATGGGTTGATATTGTTGGCCTGGCAACAAGACACATGGAACACCACTGGGTAGAATTAGAGACGATCTTTCATATTATATATATTTATTTATTTGTTTATGTGGATTGCGCAAAATATATAAAAAATAAATAATAATGCGGCATCCAATTTGGGGCAGTCCTTTTTAAGAGAACATTAAGGAAACAATTCATTCGGCACAGAAATTGGGAAATAAAGAGTTCCCACTGCAAAACATGACCCTGGAGTCTTCAAAGGGTGGGCAGAAAAACGAAACGGAAACAGAATTTCCGGAATCATGATATCTCAAATTTTAGATGCAACGTTCGGAAATGATCTTGTTGGCAACAAAATGAGATCACCAAGTAATCCATCGTTGAGGCATGAATTTTCCCTTAGTCATTTGAAAAGAGAAAAAGAAAAAAAAATTAGTCTTCCCTGGTGCGCATGGACGACCTCGAGCGTCAGCGCATACGAACGCACACGGGTGTAGCCCGGAACTGGGGAAAAAAGTTCGTAATAATGGCACGCGTTAATCTTGAAAGAGTTAGTTTGTTGGATGAGGATATATGAGATAGATGTTGAAAGTGGGTGTAATTAACAAAAGGGGTGGACGTCATGTGCTGTCAGTGTTTTCCTTGCGAGGCTACGGATTGCTATCTGCTTTCGTCAAGAGATGCGGTAACATTGCCATTAGCTCGAGAGTCAACTTAGGGTGCGTTCGTTTTCCATTAGAGGGTTCTAAAAGAGTGCTCGCTCCTTCTAAAAAATCGCGGTCTTATTAGAGGCCGGATTAGAGAACTGTTCGGTGCCGGACCTCTAAAATTTAGATGTTAAAATTTAGATGTTACGGGTTTAGAGTGGTGAAACGAACGGACGTAAACCATACTTGGCTAATAAACGGCCGAATAGTTTATGCAAAAGGCCATGCCGGGATGCTTTTTCCTCGTAGAAAAACAACAACGAGATCAGACGTCATGTGCTCGTAGCATCGTTGTCGTCGTCTCACTATAAAAAGGATTTTAAGAATTTTTAGGGGTAGGTAAAACTATATTTTTACGGACGGATGTGGTATTGGCTTCTAGTTCTCGCAGCTAAAATTCGCAGGATGGGTAGCGCGTCCGCTCTAAAAATAATTTTCATGACCCGCCCCTAAAAATTATTTTTAGAAAATAAAAAAAAATCAAAAACAGCAAAATACAAAAAAAATATTGCAGCCAACCAGCACGTAGGCCCCTGTACTATCCAGTTATATTTTTTTATAAAATATGCACACTTGCATCACTCGGGGTTTGAACCGCATATCTCAAACCTCACGTGTACCTTCCTCTCCGCCACACTACCCAATCACTTGTGATTTTATAGGGTATGCTGTTCTTTTATATTAATTCTGAAATTAATTTATAGGGGCGGGCGACGCCACCACCCGCCCCTAAAAATATTTTTCAATTTATTCCAAAAATTCATTTAAATCTTTCCATATAGCAAAACAAATAAAAAATTAAAACTTCTACACTGTGGTTATTATAAATTATAGATAAAAAATATACCAAGTATATTTCAGTATATATAAAGATTAAGATTGTTGAAACTTCAAAGTATAACTTGAGTTGTACGAGATACTATATAGTCGTAGCCATACGTAGGTTTATAATAATTTTTGGATTATTAAATGATCTTAAATAAAAAGTTATCAACTACAAAATTTTAGATCTCATCATTCTTTATAATTTTAATATAAAGTTTAACTTCATCCGAGATCATATTAAAAAGTTATGAATTTTTGTATGTGAAACTAATTTTAGGAGTCGGGTCATGCCATCACCCATTTCTAGAAATGCCACCATTTCCAGAAGCGGGTGGTGGCGTCATCCGTCTCTATAAATACCATCACCCGCCCCTAAAAATGATACCCATTTGCAGAAGCGGGTGACAGCGTCACCCGCCCTAAAAATAGAAGTGGGTCCGGTGCTACGGTAGCCGTGCTCGAAGGAACGAGCTACTTTTGATCTGCTCTAGGAAAAAAAAGACATAAGACGTCCATACGAAATAGTAATGGGAATCTTTTTTAAGTAGTGTCTGGTGTCTAGATCACCGATCGGCCAGGTAAAATGATCTTATTCATCAAGTATTAAAATAATCTGTACTATTTACCAACTTTAACTAGATTGTATCTGTATATATATGTATTGACTGGAAATGAACAACACATATAGTTTTCACATACTATGCTGCTGCGAATTAATAGTGTTCTAAGGAGGTTCTACACTAGTTGTAGGGATCATACCTCTTCTGATGATTTTCGTTGCATTTTTTCTTATCCAGGGCTCATATAAACAAGCTCGCCAAACAATGTTCTTATTTCTTGTTGCCTAGAATATATAAGTGCTTTTATCTACGCAAATAGAACCGTCTACTCCTACAAAATTCTCTCAAGATTTGTACCAGTTTTGAATTGGTTTTGCTCTGGAGACGACGGGCTGGAGTGCTCCGCGATGATGACATCGGGGCACGATTAGAAAACCATGGCGGGGGCAGGACGAGCAAGGAAAAGAAAAAGAAACGAAAAGGGAAATGAAATCCTTTTGGTTTCTTCCATCTTCGTTGTCGTTTCCGTCTTCGTTGTCGTATCAGCGCGGGCGCCCCCACGACCTCCCCTCCCCCTCCTCGCGAGACCCCCCCGTCCCCTCCTCTTCATCTCGCTCCCTCCCTCCCTCTTCTTCACCTCTACATAGGCCATTTCGCCCGCATGAAACCCCAAACCCTCGCCGGCATCGCCGACGCCGCAGCAGCAGCGCACGCGTAGCCCCGACCCCCCTTCGCCTCGGCCCCGGCCCTCGCACCCGCAGGCGCCCCGATCCCGACCGCCCCGCAGCCGATCCCGCAGGGAGCTCGACCGACGACGATGAACGGCGCCGCGGCACCGGAGCGCTCGCCCTCGGCCTCGCCCCCGCCCCCGGCTCCGGCCCAGGCGCCGCCGTCGCCCTCGCCCACGCAGCCGCTCGAGTGGAGGTTCTCCCAGGTGTTCGGCGAGCGCAGCGCCGGGGAGGAGGTCCAGGATGGTACCGATCGATCCCTTTTCCTCCTCTCTTGCCGTGCTCTTTGGGTCGCTCCTTGCTGCTAGCTGCTGGATCTTAGTGGTTCTGTACTGCGCAGCTTGGTGGGAGGCCAGGGGCCGTGAATGGGTGCTGTTCGTGTGTGGGTTAGCGGTGCCCTGCTCAGATCGACCCGGGAATTAGGGGTGGCTGTGGATGGGGTGCGCTAAAGCTTGGTGCTTTGGTGCTGGGATGTGGAATTTACTGCTTCCTCTTCCAGATCAGTGCGATGATAGTCTTGACTGGTAGATGCATACCTCTGTGCCATTCAGTGGTGCAGATGAGGTCCTTCGTAGCTGACACGAGGGTAGAATGCATACTCTTAGGAGTCTTGCTTAATGCTGTAGATGTGAATTTTTTTTTTGTCATGCTATTGCAATTACACAGTAGGTTGGCTAGCCATACAATATGTGCTGTGATTGAATAAGGACATGCTAGGATCTGTGTTCTTCTAGTTCTGACTTGGTTATATGGGGCAACGCTACACGCAGCTGTGCTCGCGTAACATGTAGGGTTATCGAATGCTGCATGGGATGTGGCTACTAGCCGACAATTTCTAGTCAATGTGAACTTACTAGTTAATTATGCTGAAAAAGGGAATTCTGCGATGCACACGCTTGTAGTTGCACGCATCAACCAGCAATATGGATTTGGATGCATATTGCTACTTCATTAATGACGTGTCGAGAACACACCCGGTGTGCATTTGTCTTAGCTTATGGAATGTTCAGATGACAATGGACATATATTTGGGAAAAATATCCTTTTAATATATTTCAGGAGCTGGATATTATTCTGCTACCCTATTTACTGGGCTACCGGGCTTACTGCACTCAAATTACAAGCTGTGCGCACAAGAAGCCAAACTGCCGATAACTCTCTTTCCATTACTTCATTTATTCCTGTGCTTGTTACTGTGTTATTGTTAGGTTTATTGGCACGTGGCACACATCTAATTGCTACTCTGTATTCTTGTGTATCGTTTTGCTTGAGTCGGTCCCTAGCTATACAAGCTATTAGTGCACTAAAGAAGCCAAACTGTGGATAACAAATTAACAATACTTACACCTCTACAAGGGTCTGATCTGACTTATCTTTTTGATTCCTGTCCTGGATAACATGTAATTAGTACTTCTGTCGGCATGAGTCACATCTAATGGAGACTCCTTGCTTCAGTTGGCTGGTAGCTATACTAGTTATTAGTGCATCCTGCGCATGGTCACCTGCACAGATGTTAACTCACCTTTAGCCATTGTTATTAATGATGCCAAATATTACCTATAACATGGTTGGTGCCAAGCCTACTAAAGTCCTTATCTAAAATATCCTTTTGATAGAACCTGAGTAATATCCCCTTCAATTCTATGTAGATCCAATTCTTGTATTTGGTGCTTTGTTCTCCATTGTCTGCATTTACTACCCATAATTTCAAACTATGCGAATAATCTAATTCTTGCTTTGCATAGTTTTGAAACTCCTGTTTTAAGCTATCACGGTCATTAGAAACACATCTAAATCATTAGTTTATACCTTCACTTAATATTGGTTATGTTGAACATTATCTTCATGATACTTTCCTGCTCTCTTTGGGTTAAGCTGGTCATGAACTGTGAACTATCAGATTAAAACAGTACTTGTCGTGCTAGCATTTTTCTCCATTTATGTTCTGGAATTTTAATGCTGGTTTGTTTTTGTGCATATCAGTAAAACATTATATATGAATGATTACCTGGTATTATACACGTTTTTCCCGCTGTTTCTTGTATGTTCAATCATAGATTGTTGCCATTTATTATGGCTATGTACTAACTTGAACTTATCTTGCTCTCGTGCTCTGCAGTTGACATCATCTCAGCAATAGAGTTCAATAAATCAGGACATCATCTTGCCACTGGGGATAGAGGTGGACGAGTTGTTTTGTTTGAAAGGACAGATGTCAAAGATGTATGCATATTGAACTGTACACCGAAGGATACAAACTTAAGGACTTCTTATTTGTACTCTGATGGCTAAGCATATTTTGTTTTGTTTTTCTTTAGCACGCTTGTAGAAAAGATGCTGAGAAAGCTGATTATTCTATCAGCAGGCATCCTGAATTTCGCTACAAAACTGAGTTTCAAAGCCATGAACCAGAGGTATATTCTTGCAAGCATTGTTAAGTGGTGATGTTTATCTTCTGAATTACTTATATCTGACCAAGTGATGTTGTTATGGAATTAGTTTGATTACCTTAAGAGCTTGGAAATTGAAGAGAAGATCAACCAAATAAAGTGGTGCCAAGCAGCAAATAGCGCATTGTTTCTGCTGTCCACAAATGACAAGACAATAAAGTTTTGGAAGGTAAGCGTCAGCACTAAATAGTTATGGAAGCTCCATATATTATTATATTACGAAATGACGCCTAAATTTTTTGATTGTACTCATTGTTCTAAACTTAAGGACCGTAATCATCTTTGAATGTTTTGGTATACTTCAGAAACTGCTCAGTGCGTATGCACTTGCAACTCATTGATGTTTCTTGAAGTATCTTATGTTCAAATTTTACCCATTTCTTCCCAAGGAATACTAAGTTTTGTTCTCTGTGTGTGTGTGTGTGTGTGTGTGTCTCTCTCTCTCTCTCTATATATATATATATGTTCCTCATTTGTGCACATAAGTAAGCATATAAGATGCACCAGCAAATGCAATATTGTTGTACTTAAATCAATCTTTTGTTGGCTTGAATATTATTCTTTGATCTGTAGGTCCAAGAAAAGAAGGTAAAAAAGGTATCTGAGATGAATTTGGACCGTTCAACTGCTGCAAATGGTAGTCCTGGTGGTGTGGGCTATCTGAGCCCATCTCTCTCAAATGGCAATGCTTTAAAGCCTGTTGGATTTGATTTGCTTCGCATGCCTGTGGTAGTTGTACCTAACTCAGTTTCTTTTGTGCACCCCATTTCTGAACTATTGAGCTGATTCCTGGAATTTCTGTGTATTCTTCCCTATCTTTATATTAATCACCTTTTCCTTTTCATGGTTTGTTACATTTCCCAATCTATACTGTAAAACAGGTTACAAGCCAGGAAACAAGTCTTGCCGCAAATTGCCGAAGAGTATATGCTCATGCACATGACTACCATATAAACTCGATATCAAATAACAGGTCCTGCTCATCAGTCACTTATATGCGCTTGAATGTATCATAGCTTATGTTTGAGCTTTTCAGCTATTGAATTTGGCATGTCAATCTTAGTTCTAAAATCATTGCTTCCTGGAGATGAAGCCTATTTACTCTCTTTAGACATGGCAATGGTGCATTCAGCAGTTTTGTAAATCAAGTCACTTCAACTTTTAGCTACTTAGTATAATGACATAGTGCTGAATTTGCACCCCACAACATCCATAGATTTTTTGTATCAACAGTGCGAATTTTTTTTTTGAGCATCCCTTAGGGTCTCTTTGGTTTAGGGTGATCATTTTAGCAAAGTGGCATGTTCCTTAATGTTCTCAAATCCCACAACTGCTGTTCATAGATCATAGTTAAAATTGGGTAGTGAAAAACATAAATTACTGCCTAATATGGTATGATAACATATTGTGTAGTTGCCTAAAATTCGTTTCGGCAAAGAAAGGCAAGTCGCTGTCCACACGATATTTCAATAAGGTGTACCATATTTTTTGTGACCTGAAATTTCTATATCTAGATGTTTTTTGAACTGCATGTAAGCGGCTATATTTTTGATACATTAGATATCTGCGCATATTATCTCCCACATTATTATATTAAGCTAGTTTTATGTTGCTGATTTGCACCTCATATTTGTGTAGCTTAACTGTACCCTATCATTTTTATGCATTTGGTACTGATATATTGCTTTGTAATCTTTATTTTCACAGTGACGGTGAAACATTTATATCAGCTGATGATTTGCGGATAAATCTTTGGAATTTTGAAATCAGCAGTCAGAGTTTCAATATTATTGATGTTAAGCCTACAAACATGGAGGATCTAACTGGTATAACTTTCAAACCTACAAACTTTTCCTACTTGTACTGCTTATATGTGTGATAGGTCCATGAGAACATGTATATAACCTCAACTCATATTGTGGGGAAATGATATCCTTGACCATTAAGTAAGAAAATTAGTTTCTGTATTTCAATCTTATGAGCAATGAGACTTGTACTTCACCATTAGTCTAGCCCACATTTTACAAGTACTTGCATATACAGTCCTTTCATATGATGGCAACATTATTTTTTTATGAAAAATATTTAAGTTCAGGGGGAGAGGTGTTCACATGGTTTCATCCTAGAGAAGGCTAGGAAATGAACCCAAGCTGAGCTAGTGCAACCTACCTTCCCTGGAGATTCTCCATTTCCTTGCATGCAAATAATGTAATGTTGAACTAAATTAACTATTTGTTTGTTGAAATGTTTGTATTATGAGTCAACTTAGTTTGAATATGGGGTTTCAACCTTTCAGGTCTATTCTTTATTCTTCTGTATCACATATTCTTTGGGTTTCTACTGGTGGTATTTTTGTTTTTAGCTGTGCTAGTTATGCTTTGGTTCTATTATATGCAGAGGTGATAACATCTGCTGAGTTCCACCCTACACATTGCAATACATTAGCTTATAGTAGCTCAAAGGGCTCCATTCGACTTGTTGATCTGCGGCAGTCAGCACTTTGTGACACTCATTCACAAATGTGAGCTTTCATTTGATACTTTCTATTTCCTATATCCAATATACCATATTTGAAGACCATCAGATGGATACTGATGTGTATCATTTATCCTAGATATGTCTTCTTAATACTTTTATGACTGTTCCTGTATTCTTGTAGCTTTGAGCAGCATGAGGCCCCAGGTTCAAGATCATTTTTCACTGAGATTATAGCCTCAATTTCGGACATAAAGTTTTCCAAGGATGGGAGGCATATTCTCAGTCGTGACTACATGACTCTGAAGGTCTGTACCTGTAACTTCTCATGCTTTAAATATATTTGATTGGCAGCTGACCTGGTGAAACGCTGAGACCCTTTGTTTTTTACCCATGTTTTCAATTTTTCCAAATTTATACCACTAGACCGTGGACGACATAACCAGATTAACATATTTATGTGGAGACCTTTTCACTCCTTGAGCCACACTTTATGCCTTGGAAGAATTAGCTTCTAATTCTGCTTGAGGTGAACTATTATACATATTTGCATTGCATAGACTACTTAACCCGAAATACTGAAATGCGTACCTCAGAATCATACCCATGATCACCAATGCATCACTATTTTTCTTCATGACTATCATTCTGCTTGTGCTTGATATGGTTTTCATAAGCTGCTTTATACCATTATTATCTTTCTCCAGAAATATAAACAAATTATCACTGTAAAAATTGATTTGGTGTGCCTTTTCCAATATTATATCTTTGTCTGTCATTACAGCTTTGGGATGTTAAGATGAATTCTGGTCCAGTTGCAACATTCCAGGTTCATGAGTATCTAAGGCCTAAGGTAATTTCTTGCATGTTAAGATAAATAATCTATGGTTCTTTGAGGACAATGAATGACATACATATTTTCACTGGAGCAAACCTGATCCATTTGGTGCTTCGTGAAACTGCAGTTATGTGATTTGTATGAAAATGACTCAATTTTCGACAAATTTGAATGTTGTCAAAGTGGTGATGGATTACGAGTAGCAACTGGTTCCTACAGGTAGTTTCACATGCTTGTCTCAGTTGTAATGCAGCTTGGTCTCATTAATGCGAACTAATGATTAGCTAACTTGTCATCTGTCAGCAACATTTTCCGTGTGTTTGGTGTTGGTACTGGTAGCAATGAGGCAACAGCACTTGAAGCAACTCGAAACCCTACAAGGTAATGCTACTTTTTAAAGAGAGATGTTGGAAGCAAAACTTTTTTTTGAGACTCTTAAGCATGTTTTGTTTCTGTATGTAAATTGATTGCCATACTCCAAAATCATTTGAGTAATATAGATGGGCTTTTCACTCAAATGTTAATCATCTCTCTGTTATTATTTTATTTTTCTTGTGAACAGGAGGCAGGTCCAGAATCCCACAAGGGCTGCCAGATCCCTGAATACTCTGACAAGGGCTGTTAGACGAGGTTTGCTTCATGCTTTAGCATTTTAGGTTGCAGTAGATAAGTTTTCATTGCAGCAGCTAATATTGTAAACCTTATGCAGGTGGAGAAAGCACTGGAATAGATGCCAACGGAAATTCCTATGACCTCAGCACAAAGTTGCTCCATTTGGCTTGGCACCCATCTGAAAATCTAATTGCGTGTGCTGCAGCCAACAGCTTGTACATGTACTATGCATAAACAAGCAAGTCGAACAGAGCGACAGTTTTTTTGGTGGTTGCTCCCGGTGAGAAAGATGCGTTTAGTCCCTGGTGGATTAAAGCCGGGTGTTGCTGGAGATGGTGTATTTTGTGCCAGTCAGATGCAGTTCTTTTCAGTGCCATATAGAGCTGTCCAGAGTCCAAGAGGAAGTGACTCAGATCATTCCCGGGAAGCAGCTTTGATTCTGATTAATTTTTTTGTGGGGAAAGGCTTGTCTTTCCCCCATAGGTTCATTTAGATTTAAAGATAAATTCTAGTTGGGCAACATTTGGGCATCTGTGGTAGACGCTGGTAAGGGGATGGTCAACTGTTGTATTCATGTTGGAGCATGGGTCATTGGGTCTGTAACAGTCAGGGTGGGTGGTTGAGGCTTTCGATAATTTTATCTTACAGATTGACCGTTTTTTTTTCCTTATGTGGGGCTCCTTATTTTCCTCTCGAATGCCAGGGCCGTCGTCGTGTTTTAGCGGAACTCTAGAATAGATCCATACTATCTGTCATTTTGTTGTATGTACATTTTAAAATCGGTGGAAGTGGCTCTACTTTTATTTAGTTATTATATTCTTATTGCAAATGGAGGATGTTTCCTCCCGTTGTTACCGGATAATACTGCAGTGCCTTGTCACCTTTGTACAGTATTTCATCTCAGGTTCATTTTGGAATGCAACCTATCACGGTGTGGTGCTAATTTTCGTAGCATTAAACCACCTAGACTTTTCGAGTTTACCTTCATTTTTATTCAACGATCAACACAGGTGGGAAGATGGTATCGGTGTAAGACGCTGTTCCTGTGTCACAAATGCATCGGCGACACCAATAGGAACAGATGGTTAAATCTCGTGCTCTGAACTGGTGGACTCTGTTACTTGCTGATTTGCAGGTAGGCCTGGACCCTGAGCCAGCTTGACTTGGCTTAGTTTGGTCTGGCTCGTTAGCCTAACGGGCAACTCGGCTCGGCTTAGCTTGTTAACAAAATAAGCAAAAATAGCGGCTCGGCTCGTTAATAGCTCGAGCTAGCTTATCAGGCTCGCGAGATGCCGAGATAGGTGTAATTCTGGGATTACTGCTTCAACATACAAAAATTATAGCAATTATAAAATTTCAAACTTTCAAAATTCACCATGCATCGAATAACCACAAACCACAACCAATCAACAGTTTACATTAGTTCTAATTTTCAGATTTTAATGACACAATGATAAAATCTTATAACAAACTTGAGTTTTAGCTCAACCATAGGTACTGTAGTAGCAGGTCGGCTCCGCTCCATTAGACCCTCTAACTCGTCGGCTAGCTCGTGAGCAGCTCGCGAGTTGACTCGAGCTGGCTCATGAACGAAACCAGCAAAAACAGCCGTTTAGAATGTTAAAAAATCCATCGAACCGAGTGGCAATGTAGCATACTATCATCATCCCATAACTTGGTGCCAACATTTTTGCAGACGCGAGTGTCGCATTCACATGTTCTTCCGATGTGTAACGGTGCAGTCGGTGCTTTCCTGTTTCATTCCGTAACGGGCAGCTGTATTTTTCCTTAGGTTTACTTTGAACCCAACACAAGCCCAACCCAACCAGCCTTCGCCTAATTCAGTGTGATAGATTTAGCCCATTTTGAACTGGGCCTGAAACCCATATCAGGCCCAACCCAACCGAGCCAGCCATCTCCGGTAGCTCCTCTTCAGTCACTGACCACCGGGCTCCAGTAGTCAGTGTCACCACGCCCGCCCCTCCCGTCTTCAAAAACCGCCCACGGCCGCAGCTCCGACGCACCCCCCACCCCCGACCATTTTGAACCCAAACCCCTTCCCCTCCCCCCTCGACCTCCCCGAAACCCCCCACTTCTCTCGAACCTAGGGTTAGGGTTTCGTCACCCCCGTCCCCGATTCGAGCCAATTCGCCTCGCCCCCCGCCGCGCCATGGCCGCCGGCCCCCTCGTGGTGGACTTCCCCTCCATGGGCACCGCCCTCTGCTTCAGCAGCCTCGAGTCCCTCCTCCGCGACTCCGCCTCGGGCTTCCTCGCCGCCGTCTCCGCCGCCCCGGCCCCCGGCGCCGCCGACCTCACCAACTTTCACCGCGTCTTCTCCCGGGTCCTCAGCGCGTACCCGGACCCACCGCTGGAGGCCGTCTGGTTCTTCTCCGCGCTCTCCTTCCACGACCGCCCCGACGACCTCCGCTCCCTTCTGCAGCTCCTCTCTGCCTTCGCTGCCTCCTCGCCCGGCGCCGCCAAGCCGCTCGCGCTGCTGGCCCCCGTCGTCTCCGAGCTTTTCCACTCCGACAAGACGCGCAGGGAGACCGAGGCCCTCGTCGAGGCCGTGCTCAGCTACATCAGCATCTGCAGCAGCCGCCCAGCCGCCGCCTCGGCTGATGGGGCCAGAACCGACGCCGGGAGCCTGCTGCCTGCCTTTGGGGAGCTCGTCAAGGTGTGGAGCGTGCGGCACTCGAGGGACAGATGCCCGTTCCAGGTGCTGTTCCCGCTCGCCGGGGAGGAGGCCAGGCAAGAGCTGATGAAGGAAGGCTGCAGCGTTGAGTACCTCGCCGGGGTGGTGGTGGCTGAGGCGTTCCTGCTCAGGCTCTGCCTCAAGGTGCAGAATGCAACAGGTGTATCTCGCGCTGAGCTGCAGAAGGAGCTCAGGATCTGGGTGGTCAGCTCCATCCCGGTCTTCCAGAACCAGCACTTTTTTGGTGAGTGGATGATGACCATGCTTTTATTGCTCCTTCTAGAATCAGTTGTAGTGACTCAAGATTGTGTTGGTGTCCTTGCCCATGGATTTAACAGGTGTCCTGCTGAACATGCTCTTGAAATCTCCGCTGCCTGTTTACTCACTACTGGTACGTTTTTCTTGACTAATGAGCAATTGTGGATGTTGTATTTGTAGCTGATGTCTTAGCAAGCTAGGATTATCATGAATTGGCTACTTATTATCAAAGTTATAGGTAGTAATGAAGCATTCACAATACATATGTGGTAGCTGTATGGACCATAAAAAACATGGCAAATAGCTTAGTAAACTCATTTCATGAATTAAGAAACATGAGTCATGATCATGCTTTTTCATTACCTGTTCTGTAAACTAGTTATTTAGCATGGATTACCTTTGTAACATAAGAACTGTGCAACTTGTTGCCTTGTACATCGATTGTGCTTGGACTCAGGGGTCTTTCTTAATTTGTGGAAACTAAAGAGGAGAGCAGAACAGTATATGGGTATTGTGTTTCGCAAAGCTGGTGTTAGTATAACATTTTGCTCTCAACACCGCATGGAGCGTGACATGGGATGGAGTTGCATCTCATCTTTGTGATATGCAAGCAGGTTGAAGTCTGATCTGCGGTTTGTCTTAGTATGCACTTTTATTTCAGATCATTATTATGCTATTTTGTGTGGAACTGGCAAAATAGGGGTTGTATGCCCAATTGTCCTTGGTTGTAGTGTTCATTATTGCAAGCCATGTTAGTTCTCTACTTATGAATTTCATCACTGGGCGTTATCTTTTGCATAAAGTTGTCAGACTGGTTGAATTAGTTTACTTTATTATTTGGTTTCCCTGAGTAGTTGATTATGTCTTCAATTTTTATTCTTTAGAATCTAGAAGTATCATTCAGAAAGCAGGCTAGGGGTTCTACATATATTGACAGTGAGTTGTGTCAGCGGCATTATCAAGTTTCTTGAGTCATCTAATTTGTGTTGCATTTGCTTTCTGGTTACTCAGAGTGCTGATGATGAAATTTTGGTGAGAGATGTCCTTTATGATGCTCTGATCTTGGTGGATTATTCTTTCATTAACAATGTTTCTGGAGTTGATCAAGCTGACCTCTTGCCTATAAATTTGTCGAGATTGATTATCACTCTTGATGCGGTCAATGATGCCAGGTGATAAGGATTACTGTAACCAAAACTTAGCAGGTGTTGGAAAAATCTTCTCATTTCATTTCTTCTGATAGGAGGAAAGGTGATCAAGGGAGAGCAATGTCATTTGTCAACGCCTTCTTGACCTCCAACGTTCCCAATTACCTCATCAAGTGGGCTACTTGTCAAGCTGGCTTTGGTGCACTCAACAGACCAATTGCCAATACTCCCCAAGCTCTTCTCCGTACGTGCATATATGATATGACCTCATTGATTTTCAAGTATCATGTCTTGTGGAGTGTACTCAAGTAGAACTGTATATGTTTTCTTTTCGCAGAGTGGCTTGTTGACCTTGAAGATAAGGGGCTCAAAGTGTTTGGAGATAGCAGTTCTTGGGTTAAGGGGAGGCTTATTTATGATGAGGTCAAGAATGGCTATGGGAACAGGATGGGTCATTCAGACGCAGACCTTTTCTTCATTGATAAACAGAGTGGTGGGGAGGTTATGGACACCAAAGGCAGCGAGGATGAAGAAGCTGTGGGGATGGAGACCTCAGGTAATGCTTTTATGGCTGCTGCTCAGTTGATGAAGGTGGAGACTAACGGCATGCGGAAGAGGAAGGGCTGTGGAAATGAAGATGCTGCTGCTGTGAAGTTTGTGAAGTACAAGGTAGAAGACAACTCAGTCAAGGACTACTTCTCGTCAGCGAACAATGGCATGAGCAGCGGTAGTGAGGTAGAGAACCCGCAGTCTGATGATGAGATGCAAGAATCAGACTGATGATAGAACGAGATCACCTGCTAATGCTTACTTGGGAGAGTTGCTTTAGAGAGTTTCTTGGACAAGTGCCTCTTCAGAGCCTGGACCATGTTGTTTTGGATGCCGCTTCTTAATGATGTCGTGCAGTTACCCTGTTCAGTTTATGTTCTAGGATAATAATCAGCAACAGAGGGTCCTGTCTCCGGCTAGGCTTTCGGATATAGTAGTAACATGTTAGCTGACCTGAGTACTTGACTTGGCGCATGATGTGTGCTTTATGCTATATATCGTGTTCTTTGTAATGTGCTCAAAATGTAGATTTGCTTCAAGTCTGTATTAGATGTGTACTTTAATGTTACCCACGGAACCACTTGGCACCAGTGAAATCTTCAACCAGTATATCATGGCTTTTGTGTTGCCTTATGTGAAATTCGAATGAGCCCATTTGAGTCCATTTCCCTTTTTCTGTGACATGTTATACAATAGTTGCATCAATTTGCATACTATCAAATCATGTTTCGTGTGCAACTGAAAGCAACTGGTCTCCTAGACTTCATGCAGGTGGAAGCGGTTTTTCCATTTACGTCTCCTAGCACAAGAGGCGTTTCCTCCAGAGGACGCTTTCTCTGTGACGCGCGGGGCATCGTTGTCGTTTCGGGGTTTGCAGCGACCAAATCCATGGCTTCTCTCTGTTCCCCCTCTCGCAGTCCACGATCCACGCCACCGCCGGCCCGCCTCACCGTCGGCTACTCTACCTCCTCTCCCCTCCAGCTCGCCTCACAGTGCATTCCTGATTCCCTCTCCACCGACCCACGGCGATGCGCGCCGGAGCGCCGATTCCCACGCCCACGCGGAGGAGCTCCGGTCCGGGCCGCGGCGCTGCAGGTCTGAGCCACCCGCCGCGCGCTCCGACACTTCCATGCGGGCTGCAGCCCTACACGTCCTTCACGACTCGCTGCTCCTGCTCAACACCGACATTCCTTTTACTGCGCGGCCTGGCCGACGCCCGGAGGGCGTTCGATGGAATGCCGCACGGGGGCGTGGCCGGCGTCGCCCACGCGGCTCTGAGCCTGTTTGTCCGGATGATCACAGGAATGAGGGGCACGCAACGGGTTTGCGCTTGTGGAGGTGGTCAAGGCCTATACGGCTATGCTTGGCCTAGAGTTTACAAGGCAGGTGCATGGTGATGTGCTAAATCTGCTACAGGATTTTGCATGACCAATGTGTTTGTTCCTCCTTGATCGAGGCCTACACAGTTACATGAGCCGTGGGGACTTGGGAGGCGGACGTTTCTGGCCTTCGCGGTGCCAACTGTGACGTGTCATGGAATGCCCTTGTCAGAGGGGCTGGAAAGTGATGCTGTTGGGAGTTAACTGCTTGATTGAAACACAGCATGGTCATGATCATGATGGAGAGCGATGGTGGGCATGGTCATGCTCATTTTCAAGAAGCATTCATGGTCATGCTGGAAAGAGATGGCGTACTCATTTTCAAGGAGCATGTGGAGTCCCACAATGCGATAAGTAAGCATTGATTTACCTACTATTCTGAAGACCAAACGGTCGCATGAAACTCAGGTTGCTCATGCTTTGGTGATCAAGAGAGTTCCTTGAGTGATGCTCTTGTGAATAGTAGATTTAATGTGAAAGTTGGTGCTGTTCTAGGTGCAGTACTCTTGATCTTATGCAGACTGACATTTTTCTTGGAGCACACTTATCTCTGGATTGTATATGTTGGAAGGAACTGTGAGTAAGCTTTGAAGAGTTTCAAGCAGGTAATTTTGAAGTTTTTTTTCAGCTCACAGATACAATTATTTAGGCATTTTGAGTTGTTGCACTAGCTTGATGGATTTGAGATATGGAGACAAGATTCATGTATGTGTTCTGGAAAGCGGGTTGCAAAGAGATTCTGACATTACGAAAATGTTTGTTGACATTTGTGCAGAATCTGGGTGCCTCACAAGTTAACTACTGGTATTTGATCGACTGAAAGAAACATATGTGTTCTCATGGACAGTGATACTTTCAGGGTATGCTAGAGTTGTAAACATAAAAGACGATAGAATGCTTCCGTTCAACATTGCAAGTAAACAAACTGGCATCACACAAGTAATCTCCTTAAGTTTCTGCACTGATTTGGCATCCTTAGCCTGCAGGCTCCAACTGCATTAATAGGCAGTCAAATTCGTTCGGAACAATTCAAATATTCCAATGCTTTAGTTGACATGCATGTGGTGTGAGAGCCTAACAGATGCTGAGATGCTATTTTTCCGAGTCAACAATTGATGATTGACGAAGTTGCATGGAATGCGGCCATCTTTGGTTGTTCTAAGTTCTAATAGTGGTCATGGATGCAAGCCACTGGAGGCTTTCCAACAGTTAATAGATGAGGGGAAGAGACCCCATATGATCGGAATTCTCATTTGTAGGTTTTCTGTCGCTTGTACTTGTGCAGGGAAATTTGGCAAATCGAGGAACTACTTTATACAGTTGAGTAGTAGTGTCTAACTGTCTATAGAGTTACCCCTGCCATGGAACTCTGCTTGTGTGGTTGATATTCTGTGAAGTCTGGAAAACTTCCTGAGGCTGAATCGCTTACTGATCAGATGAAATTGATAGCAGATTCAGCCATATGGAGGAAAATTACAGGAGCTTGCAGGACACATGGAAACTGCCAGGTCATGGAAGTAAAGAAGGAACCAGGGTTAGCTGGATTGAAAAATGGTTGTGCATGTGTTCTTGGTGCAAAACGGATGCTCAAAAATATAAAAAAATTTCTTCATGTGTTTCCACCTGTTCAGCTGTACATTTTATTCCTGCAATCCAAAATCTACTGGTGGGCTCTTATGGTGTCCACACAGACAAGGTCAGACCAGAAGAAAATTCAACATATGGGTGGTTCTGTGTACTGATGAACAGAAACAGTAAAGGTAAACTCCTGAATTATTACCACTGAAAATATCACCTGTTTTGTAGGACATATACACCGTGTGTTACTCTCTCGACTGTTTTATCTTTTATTTAAGAAGCTTAATATACTGAATTTCGGATCTGGAAACTTGGATACATAGTTACCTGCTTCACTAGCAATTCAGTTTTGATTAATATTTTCCGATGCCATGTTACTTCTATCAATAATGCAGACTGACGACTTATATCAGTGGAGGCGTACGGAAATAATCAGGCACTCATGCCTGTAGTTGCAAACTAAGAATCGATCACTGATCAGTGTGGCACACGGAGGGCCTGATGGTGGCCTACTTCAGTGGATGCTGGTTTGCTCATTTCATATTTGCTGCAATCAAATGAAGACACTTGTGCAGGTGGGGTGATCATCTTGTTGACCAACTTAAGTAGAGTCTTTTCCAGTTCCTCACCACTATTCCATGGATGAACTTCAGCCTTAAGAAGCTGCTTGTTGCTGCAGATGAGTTTCCACAGGGGATAGTTCTCCTTTGGCATGACATAGTCGCCTTCACCCAGCTTAAGGGAGGGGCAGTAATCTCCCTTCCCATCACCGATGTAGATGAAATGCTGGTTCTTGGTGCTGGCCATCGCCTGGATCTTCTCAATTATCTTCCCCTGCATATGGTAAGCAACTTTTTAGTTTACGCAAAACTATCATTGATACTTGTTGTTTACACATCCTGGTATGAACAATGTACAGAGTGTTTAGGAGAAAGAAAGCTATTAAATTGCTGAAGAATACTATACTATGCCTAAAATTCTGAGATTCAGATTGCAGAGCACATCATTATCCTACAGTACTAATATTTGTAGTGATTCATTTCTGTATAGATCTTGCTGTTTCTTTTGTCTGCTCTCTCCGCTGCCCACGTGCGGTGAGTGAAGGATTGGAAAACTGGCATTGAACATCTGAACTGATCCGATGCCCTACCGTCCGTACCTTGCACATGTTCTCAGGGCACAGGCTGCAACCGTGGGGCGTGGCCGCGGAGTCGTGGAACGGCGAGATCCTGAGCCTGCCGTCGGCGTCGACGCGCGCCGGGTTCGTGCTGATCTCGGAGAAGCAGCCGAGCACGCCGTGGTGCGCCAGGACGGTCTCGATGAAGAAGGTGTTAGCGTCGCTGACCACCTTCAGGTCGCACCTGCAGCAGCAGCAGCAGCGCCAAGGATCAATCCCAAACGGCAAAATGCTACAGCGCGAGTCAGGAACTCATGGGCATGGGTGGGGCGGGGAGGGCGGCGTACCCTAACGCTGCCGCCGTCTTGATTGCGGAAATGACGTGCGCATCGAGTGGCGCGCTCCTGAGGCAGTCGCGGATGTCCTCCGCCGTCTTCCCCCGCGCGTGCAGCTCCGCCATCATCCTGTCCTGGAGAAGGAGAAGCAGCGGAGGCGGCGGGCATCATTCGTCTGCCCAATCGATGCGAGGATCAGCGGATGGGGAGACGTGTACCATGAGCGGGTTCCAATGCATGGTGGGGCGCAGGCGCCGGAAGGCGTCGGCGGCGCCGAGCTTGGTGATGACCCAGTCGTCGCTGTCCCAGTCGATGATGGTGCGGTCGAAGTCGAACACCACCACCACGCCGGGGGCGGGCGCGGACGCCATCGGCGGCGGGCGGCGGATGGCAAGGGGGTAGGGACAGCTCTTCCGGTTCTCCGGTGGGACGCGTCTTCTATTGTGCGCCGTGGGCGGCGGGTTGGGTGGCGCTGTCTCCTCGGTCATCTCCTCTGGTTTATATAGCCAGGCAGGCACCCACCTGGCGGGTCGCTGACTTGTTGGGTTTGCGCGTCGCGTCCTCGCCCACACGTGACGCTTTTTGGTGTTTGCGTTTCAGTTTTGCTTTGAGCGTTGTGCTCTTTTATTTTTCTCTTTCCTTCTTTCCCCAGGTCTTGCTATGGGATTAGAACTAGGATTAGAATTAACTCCATTACACCACAGGCGTAGCTGAATTGCATGCCAAATGAAACAACCGGTACGAGAGAAGACGCTCGATTGGGGGCGCTGTGGATGAAGCCTCAACTGAGCAGCTGGAACCTGGAAGCAATCTTCAGACCTTAGCTTGGATGTTTTCTTGAACCAGTTGGTTCACCATCCAATCCAAATAATTTCTTCCCTTCCTCTGTCAACTCCGGATCGAGATCTCTGAACTTTAGGCCATCCTGCTGCCGTTTCATGTATATCCTTCCATCGACCAGTGTATCCCCATTACGCAATCGACCGTTGCTGCCATTCGTAACAGCTACTCAACGTGCCTGCGCCGCCATCGATTCTTTTAGTTCCTTTCGGTTTTTATTCATATCAGCATACAATCCGATTCCATGTACACACTGGCTACCTTACAGTTAGCTGAATTTCTCAGCTTTTCCTCCTGAAAAATTCCTACTAGCTGAAGAAGAAGAAGAAGAAAAAAATCTGTGTTTTCCACACAGGCCTTGCCTCCCTCCTGTGTCGCACATTGTGCCGTGTGGTGTCACAACTCACAACGTTCAGGTATGCATCAGGGCTTCACACCAAAGCGTCGAAGTTTCAATTCAATTGGTAACCATGATGGCTGACAGGAACAAATGGGTTCACCAGTTCGTGGGAAGCGCCATGTTTGCTGGGGAGTAGTGGCACCCTGTCCTTCATCAGAGGCCCAGGCCAGTTACAGGCCTGCTAGTTGCATCACGCGTCACCCGCACCACACTTGTGCGCCTTGCCGGCAGACACCTTGATCTTGCTAGCCGTTCACTGCTTCCGTGCATCTTTCAGCCACGCCAAACCAAGCCAAAACCATCCACGATTTTTTTCTGACGGCCGGAGAGCCAAGCGTCAACCAGTTGGTCTGAAATCTATCCATGAACCATGCTTATCTTTTTTTTCTCTATTCTGATGGAACATGTATCATGCTTATCGGATAAGTGCAGGCTAACAAATAGCACTCGTGTATGGCTGCCATGCAGTGTCTTCCACTTTTGGCTCACAAGAATAATGGGGATTGGTGGATGGATGGGTGGGTGGGTGGACAAGGCAGGCTGTGCTCGTGAAGGAACTGTATGCTCGTAAGATTGACCGGCAAGAGCAAGTCCGGCCAACTTTCTAAATAAATCCACATCTTAAATTTGGAAGATGGAATAAAAAAACACACTTCAGCAGACTTTTTACTAAAGCTGTCATTTTGGGAAGGTCTCCAAATCTCTTTCTCCACCTTCTATTCTTGGAGTGTCTCTAACAAGCTTCCTATCCACTGATAAATAGATCCACCCTCTAGATTAAAAGAAGAGAATGATATTTAGAGACTACTGTTGGAGTTGAGCTTAAAAAATTAGCTCTCAAAAAAATAGAGAGAGCTCTTATTCAATAAGTAGAGGTCTGATTTGAGGGTCATTACTGGAGATGCTCTAAGATAGCATATGGCACAGCACCAGAGACTAATCCTTTTTCTAAAAAAAATACAAATCTCGACTTCCTTTTCTTATGTGTGTCTCGTTGACAAAAAATAAAGTTGGATAAATAAAAAAGGGTCCTCCAAGCTTTATCTTTTTGAGTGAAAAATAATTCTGTTAAGCTGTCAAGAGTACAATGATCATGTATATGTCCTCCTACAATTTTGCAGGTGGAGACAAGGGGCAATGATCATGTATGAACGATTGTCGTTCATTTGAATATGCGTGCCTCCGTGGCTCATGTTTAGTATTAAGCAACTCCAAAGTGGATCATATCCTCGTGCGCTGCTAGAGAGAAAGGTGACGGCAAGTCCACCGGAAGTAGAAAAGATCAAAGGTGAGGAAAGTTTTGTGCTGCAATAATGCACATATATTAGTTTTTTATACTAGAAGGTTTGTCTTTCTTTTTTTAGAAAAGTAGGATAATAAATTAGGTCAACATGATTCGTTAACGTACGTTTGTCCCCGTTACCACGTAAGTAGAAATCTATTTATAAATTTAGTTGGGATTTGAGACTTTGTTTGTCACATGTGGTCATGTATATAACCGTGCAACGTTGAATTTGGCAAGCGACGAAAGCAGTATAAAAATTAGGGGTGTTAACCGAGGAAATTAGTATGTAAGATTGTTTTTTAGTCCCAACATTTTGTTTGGAATGAACATTTAAGACAGGCGACCGAGCGTAATTTAGTTGGTTAGGTTTTTATATGGTGGAACTTATGTAGCTAAGTTCAAGTCCTAGATCTAATATGGGTGCTCGTATTAGTTTAGTTTGTTGAAAAAACTAATGTTGCTATATATTCTTCAATGGTAGGTGATGGGTGCTCGTATCTTTTTTTATCCAAGTAATTGAGGTGATGTGCCCAGCTACATTAAAATGTTTGTGGTGACTTCATCAATTTAAAAATCTTCCAACCCATTCTTTTAGGAGGTGTGGTAACGATCTAAGCAAGCAACTGCAACGAGCAATTAAATTCCCATCCCATGAATAGGCAAGGCATAGGGATATGGTGTGTGTACGAGTCAATGTGTTCGTGTATATGTACCGTGTTTTGTTAAAAAAGAAGATATAAGACATGGTTTAAGAGGAAATTTTCATGCACCATTTGGTCCGTGGGATTGACCATGAGTCTATGAGAGTTAACTGCATCATTGTCTGTGGGTGCGACCCGTAAACTGCCCTGCCAAACCAGTGGCCGGCCAAATTTTGGTGACCAAATCGGCCGTCCCGGAATTGGACACTCATTGGTCGAAAAATGAACTGAATCCGAGCATGCAACCCTAGGCAAGCCTAAGCATGACCTCAGTCGAAACGCAGCCCTTGCCGAAGGTCAACGACCAACTTTTGGCATGGTAGGTCGCTCTGGGCAACACCGAACCGAAAGAACCGAGAACCGGAACTGAGAAATTCGGTTCCTGTTTCTCAGGAATCGAATTTACTCAGTTAATTCGGTTCGGTTCTCGGTTAATCGAGAGAACAGAGACTAATAAACATTCAACCCATTAACTCACTGAGCGCAATGGAGCACCGACCCAACTGGGCACTGGCCAGTGGCCACACACTCAAACCCTAGGGGTGAACCCACACGGGCCACACCCCCGCCCCTATCACGCTGTCGTTCCCAGTCCCAGCCGCTCCTCTGCATCCCGCCAGGGTGCCAGGACCCCGAGCCATCCACCCCACCGGCCGCTGCCGCCCCCGCCGCCGCCCAGCGCTCGCCCCCGCCTACGCCCCCGGTGAAAGTGCATCTAGGCTCCTAATGGGTTTTGGTGAATTAAATGACAAAATGATTAAAGGACTAACGTGTTTGTTAAAGAGTTGTTGAGCAGGAATTTATTTGTGAATCAATTCATGGTATTGGCTCATGTGTTATGCAATCAAATAAAGGAATATATTGAGAAAGGACAAGCAACATGCAATGGAAAATAGAAACAAATGATTTTGAATATCTATGGTGGTTTCTATCTATGGCTTGGTATCATAAAAAATAGCTTGCTAAATATGAGTGATTGCAAATAAAAGATGAGTATATGAAGACATGGATTTAAAATAGGATATACATTGTTGATGGTCAAACAAAGCCAAGCTCAAAGAAGATAAGATAAGACGAAGGGATCAAGCAAGTGACTATGCACGAGGAACTAAGCAAGGTATGGTCAAGCGATGGCTTGGATCATGAGATCTTTGTTAGGGTGAAGTAGCTAGTACTTGAAGGATCTTGAGGCATCAAGTCAAGCTTTTGAGAGCAAAGCAATGTGAAGCATCAAATCATTATGAGATCATATGGTCAAGTGGCTTAGAGATCAACGCAAGAAATATCGATCATGGAAGTCTCTAAGTCACTAACTCAAGTTGGAAGTGCTCAAGATGATAAGCAATGTTGAAAGTCCCAAGTTTAAGAAAGATAAAGTATGGCAAGAACAAAGTAATTCAAGCTCAAGCGGTTGAATACGATTTTATATTTGATCTTGAGTATCGGTATGCCGTACTATCAAGAGGGATGCAACGTTGGTTGATTGACAATAAAAGTTCTCATAGGTTTATCCAAGTGAGAATCCTTAAGAAAAATCCTTGGTTACTGACTATGAGCAACCTGGTCGACCAAGTTTTGGGTTAGTCCACCAAGTGAAGCTCTCTATCTTGGAAGTGTTTCTGCTCTGGCTCACACCGGTCTGACCGGTCCGAGCACCAACGGCTAGTAGAGTTTGAAATCCGGTCTGACCGGTCAGTCACACCGGTTTGATCGGTTGGGCTCTGACAGATCAACGGCTAGTTTTTTAAGAAGTTGGGTATTTATACCCCTTAGCTCTCTCTTTCGTGGGTTGCTGGTTCTTTTGCATTCCTTAGCTTCCCTAAGCTTTCTTTCTGGCCAACAAGCTCTCCCCAATCTCTCTTTGTGAGTTGCGCTAACTTGGTTGCAAATCCTTGACTTGGGTTGAGAGATTGGGTGTGTGAGAGCACTAGAGAGCATTCCATAGCTTGAGCACTTGTGGTTCACATCAGGACAACTCGTGAAGCATTTGTTACTCTTGGAGGTGAAGCCTCATAGATGGCTAAGCGTCGCCGGCTAGCTCCCGAGCTTGTGGTGAGCAGCAGCAAGTTTGTGAAGGTTGGATCTAGCCTCCGCTAGGGAAAAGATCACATCTAGTGGAAATGAGGAGCATTTGAAATAGACCGAGCTCAAGGGAACAAGTTGAAAGAGACTCAAGCCCAACGAGTTTCTCAACGGAGATGTAGGGTTCATAGCGGTGAATCCGAACTTCGGAAAACAAATCCTTGTGTCTACTTTGATTTGTCTTACCACTTTACTCTCTAGCACTTCCTTATTTAATTCCGCATGGATCTACTTGGTTGTGCTTGCCCTGTGTGCAATGACTTATTGGAAACATTAGAAAGCATCCATAGAAGCAGTACATCAAGTTTGGTTTGTGCTAAAGGTTGAGGGAAGTATCTCTGATTTTTGTGTGCTTTTTGTTTTGGACCGGTCTGACCGGACTTACCGGTCTGACCGGTCTGTGGTGCTGAAAGCTGAAAACTGTTTTAAGTGTTGTAATTTGCAGAAAAGCCCACTCATCCCCTCTAGGCAACATCAAAATTCCTTCATCTAGCCCCCACCGCCACACAGCGCCCCCGAGTGGTCGAATCCCCGACCACGGCAGCCCAGCGCCCGCCACACGGCCAGCGCCCCTGACCGACGTAGGCGCCCATGGGCACTTTTCCTTCTCCCCTTCTCGTCTTGTACTCTTGTCCACAAGGGCTACATCAATTTCATCCTGTAGTGTAAGTGCTACTCATCTATAAGACTATGACTGACTATATTTTGTGAGATACAGAAGAGTTGATCAAACTAGAAGAAGGTAACTATTTATTGTACTTGTACCATTTATTTGCTCTTTTCAACAATAAAAAATTATTTAATGCATCATTTGTTTGTTATTTCTATTTTCAGAAATTATTCAAGAATTCAAGGACTAAGCCATTGTTGATGCACATGCTGCCAAGTCACAAATCCAAGGCAGCAAAAAAAAGATGGTTACATCCATCAACATTGGCTCTTAGCCAAGCAAGTCCTCCAAGCCAAGCAAATCCTCAAAGGAAATCAAAAACAAGAACTCGTCTAAAGATAAATGATCATATGAGCTAAATAAATGTATATCATTTCTTCTAGTCATATACTCGTCATAAATTCTATTTTGTCTTACTTGTTTCAGTTTGCAAATAATGTTTCAGGCTTGTGGAGTGTGGACTTGTGGACTGCTTGCTGCCTTGCTGTTGCTGGACATGGACACATGGTGCTTGCTGCCTTGCTGTAGCCTGTAATGCTGTCGCTGGCTTGCTGCCTTCATACCTTGCTGTAATGTAATGTTGTTTGCCGTTGCTGGCTTGCTGCCTTGCTGGACGGCTGGATCTGAACGTGGTGCTTGAGCCTGACTGCTTGCTGTAATGCTGTTGCTTCCTTGCCAACTGTTGGTGATTTTAGCTTGTTTTCCTTTGAATTTGAGAGAACTATACATTTATGTGTTCAACCGTTGTTTTATGCTCCATTGTTGTTTGAATTATCCATGTTGACTGCATGAAAATTCGGTTGAAATGCTCCTGAAATTTGTTGATTGGGCTGTTTGTGCATTCTGAAAAATTTCAGTTCCCTCGGTTAGGACCGGAACCAAACCCAAAGAACCGAAACCGAAATTCATCGGTTCAACCGATTGGCTCCTATTTTTTGGGAACCGAATTTTCAAAAGAACTGACCAACCAAACCGATCGGTTCAGTTAGAACCGAATGCCCAGCCCGACTGGCAGGTGTGGGCTACCATCTAAACAAACCCTATATCGCCCGGGACCCTAGCCCGTGTTTCCGTACCTTTCACCTCCGAAACAACATTGCAGCATTTTCTTCCTCTCTAACGTGAGTTAAACATGGTAACCAAAGATTATTTTCTGTTAATACTACGCTCATAAGAAAATTGCCAAACTGACGGGAACTGAGCGATACGGAAAAAGTTTGCCATCTTGCATAGCCAAATTGGTATCAAGATATAGACGGAAGGAGAAGCTTTGCTTTAGTCAAATGGAAGAAGGAGAAGGATATAGAGGGCAGAATTGGGCCCATAATTTTTCGAGCTTTTTGAATTGACGGATTTAAACTGGGCTAGGTAACTTGCACAGGGACGGAGCATTAGCCCATTAGCTCTCATTACAATGCCAGTGGGCGCAGCTCCATTCTGTATGGGTGTGATTGGTTGCTATTGCTAGTCTAGCCAGGCTTATGATCTAAGCCAGACTAGTCTAAGCCTGGCTTCAGCTATACAATATGTTGTTGTTTGGTTCACCGGTATGGATAAGCTCGTACTAGCTAGCTCATGTTTGGTTGGTTGGCTATCAGTGACCTTGCACAAGGTGAAGGTGAAGTTACCCCGTCGAACCTCCATCGGCTCTCCCTCTATACCGGCCGTCGACCACGTGGTGCCGCAGTGCGCGAGCGAGCCTCCATCCTCGCGGCCGCCGCCGGCTACGCCAGGAGCGCTTCCTCCATGGCGAGTGAGTACCGGCGGTGAGAAGATTCGGCTGGCCAACTGGGGTCCACCAAAATTTGCTAGCCGGAGAGCAATGCAGGATGCATTACCGGAGAACACAGCTCGATTGCGTTTCCAATAGTGCATGCTGTACCGGGCCAAACCGGGCCAAAATGCACTATGCAAGCCCGGCTAAGGGTCCTAACCAGCCTACCAAACAAACAAGCCTGCACTGCATCACAATCTATGTGTAGCTATGGACTGCTGTTTAGAAGTGTTGAGCAAGAACCTTACATAGGCTCCGTTTTTTTCTTATCCTTTAGAAATAATAACATGGTTTTATCCTCAAGACCATAGTGCTCCTTCATGATGACACAGTATTTATGCGTACAAATTCAGCACATCATCATACTCATATCACCTCGTACACGCGAGGGCGCAAGGCACAACCATGTAAAATACAAGTATTCTACACAAGTTTATTGAAGGCAAATAATGCTCCTCGTAGTTTGGTAGTTTGTCTTAATTTTTTGTTCTAGGTGAATTTTTGCTTCCGGGCTTGTTGAGATAATCCTCTCCCAAGGTGATTTCACCGAACCATGCAATTTTTTTTTTACAAATACCCCTTGTTCATACGGTTCAACCAGAAAGGCACACACATGTCCGCAGATCCGCAGAGCCACCCGTTGGTATCAATCAAACACCGGACACTTCATTGATTGCTTTTAACAATTAGCAAGAAGCACGTGATGACAACACCAAGCCTATCTCATCCAACTCTTTTTCTCCACAATGCCAAGTGGCAGTTCCTGATTAGTTCTGCCCATTCCTACGTGGCACACCCCAGGATTCCTGTGTGATAGGCCACTGGGCCCCGCCGTGCGCCACGTCAGCCGCCAAGCCATCCCAGCAAGGACCGGCCGGCCAATCCCAGCCCAGCGAAAGATGGCCTCCTATCCAATCCGACTGTATAAAAGCAGCTCCCGTGTTCCGACAGAATCATCACACCGAGCCACAGACAAACAGAGTCACAGAGCAGAGCAGCGCAGTAAGACGAGTGATCTGATCGACATGGCCGCCGCCACCATGGCCCTCTCCTCCCGCGCGCTCGTCGGCAAGCCGGCGGCCAGCTCCAGGGACGTGTTCGGCGAGGGCCGCATCACGATGCGCAAGACCGCGGCGAAGCCGAAGCCGGCGGCGTCCGGCAGCCCCTGGTACGGGCCCGACCGCGTCCTGTACCTGGGCCCGCTCTCCGGCGAGCCCCCGAGCTACCTGACCGGCGAGTTCCCCGGCGACTACGGCTGGGACACCGCCGGGCTGTCCGCCGACCCGGAGACCTTCGCCAAGAACCGGGAGCTGGAGGTGATCCACTGCCGCTGGGCCATGCTCGGCGCGCTAGGGTGCGTGTTCCCGGAGCTCCTCGCCCGCAATGGCGTCAAGTTCGGCGAGGCGGTGTGGTTCAAGGCGGGGTCCCAGATCTTCAGCGAGGGCGGGCTGGACTACCTGGGCAACCCGAGCCTGGTCCACGCGCAGAGCATCCTGGCCATCTGGGCGTGCCAGGTGGTGCTCATGGGCGCCGTCGAGGGGTACCGCGTCGCCGGCGGCCCGCTCGGGGAGGTGGTGGACCCGCTGTACCCAGGGGGGAGCTTCGACCCGCTGGGGCTCGCCGACGACCCGGAGGCCTTCGCGGAGCTCAAGGTGAAGGAGATCAAGAACGGCCGCCTCGCCATGTTCTCCATGTTCGGCTTCTTCGTGCAGGCCATCGTCACCGGCAAGGGCCCGCTCGAGAACCTCGCCGACCACCTCGCCGACCCCGTCAACAACAACGCCTGGGCCTACGCCACCAACTTCGTCCCCGGCAAGTGAGCGAGCTCGCTAGGTGAAGCGACTGGGGGGGTCGCGTGTGCCGTAGACGTACGTATTCGTATGTACTGCTAATCTGCTACTGCAGGGTGTACACAAGTATTTGTGAAGGGAACCTGGGATCACAAGCAGGTTTGTTGTACGAGTAGTAGTGTATTTGTACGCATGCGCTGGACCGGATCGATGAAATATGCGCACCGCGTTGTAAATTTTTGGCAAAATAAAGTAATCTCTAAATCTGTATCTAAATTATTACCTTTGTGCCGACGATTCAGTAGTCTTTCTGATGAAGTGTAGAGTTCAACGAGCAAGTCCTAGCTTATAATGAAGATTGAAAGTAATACAGGGAATCGTTTTCCCTTCCATGCTTTCGTTTGGCTGTCGCGGCAGCCGGATAGCAGTACTTCACCGTGGCGGATTGGCACTCCAGTAATGAAAATTTGGTACTCAAACCAAGTATCTTCATCCTGATGATCGCTAACTGCCTTTCCAGGAAAAAAAAAGCCTTTTTACGATCATTAAGAGGTACTCCTAGTCCTACCACCAAATTATAACTAGGGAGGAAATAAAATTTGTACACCTATTTAGGCACTACTTTGGTCCCAAGGACCAGAAGAAGAAAAAAAAACAACCTTTCTGAAATGTTAGGAGGCAGGTGCAGCTGTCAGGGGAAAAAGTTGTGATTGCAAGAATTGGTGAGTGCTGAGTGGTGACAACGACAAATGGAGCCAAAATCATGTGATGGCCTGTGAAAAAGATCTACATAAGACTCAAAACCCATGCATCCGAAAGACGAAAACTGAATTGTGAATGAGCCTTAAGTCTGAACCTGAAACTGTCTCTGCCTGAAGAGACTACACTACACCTGAAAATTCAGAGACGAGGAGCATGTATATATCCACTTCCACAGATACGTCTATCAGTCACACCATCTGACTTATTGCAACTTGTGGCACTAGTTCTAACAATTACATCGATCTCACTTGTCACGTGAACGACAAGAGAAACCTACAATTACATCGACCTCTCTGCCCATGTGAATGGCACCTGATCATGAGAACGATAGCTCAAAGCTAAGTAGCAGGAACGCCAATGCTAAGACGTTGCGGCCATTCCAAGGTGAGGAAATATCTTACTTATCACAGGCCCCTGAAGAAGGCTCTGATCTATGTGACGCCCCGGGATTTCTTCAGAGCTGGGCATGGCGCGACGAGGCCACCGCATTCCCTTCGCTCTTCAGTTCCACAGATCAAGGATGATCAGCGATGTCACTTGTGTGGTGGGAGAAGATGAGCCTCTTGATGGATGTGGCCTTACATTTTGCTACTACAGGGTGCAAAGGGAAACCAGGTGGTAACCTTGGAGGGTGGGATCGTTTTTAGTTTCAAATGAGAAGTATCTTCCCAGTTTCTTCACTGACAAATAAAATGCAAAAGTTTCTAGCATCAACCTCTGGGTCTTCTTACATGCCTAGATGCAATAAATCACTCGGAAAAAAAGAGCAGTATATTACGCCTGATTCTTTTTTTTAAAAAAAAATGCAAACTGAACGATTTCTCAATGCAAGATGGTACAAAAACTGTGATTAGTTTCTATTTTATAACAAAGTTTACACATTGTCCACGGTACCGCTTTTAGGAACAATGTATTCTAAGAGGGTGTTTGGTTCCACGACTAGACTTTAGTCTCTGTTACATCGAATGTTTGGTTACTAATTATGAGTATTAAATATAGACTGATTATAAAACTAATTGCACAGATGAAGGCTAATTTGCGAGACAAATCTATTAAGCATAATTAGTTTATGATTTGATAATGTGATGCTAGAGTAAACATGTGCTATGATGGATTAATTAGGCTTAATAGATTCATCTCGCGAATTAGCATCCATCTGTGTAATTAGTTTTATAATTACCTCATATTTATTCCTTCTAATTAGCATCGAATCATAAGGACTAAACTTAGTCCATATAACCAAACACACTTTCATTGAGGAGTCATGAAATAGTAAATCACCTTTATCGTAAATGAGTTCAGGAGCTCTCAGAGGCAAATCACTCCTTAAGACCCCTTCACTGACCTTGGCGTGTGTCTAGGCCTCGTGCTGGAGCTCCAACTTTCCAACCTGAATTTTTTTAAGGAAAACTACGGCAAAGAAACAAATTACATAGGTGATTACAAAAGAGAATATCCAAAGAAAGATCTTTACGACCGATGAGGGGAAAAAAAATCGCCTACAGCGTGCTGCAGACTCCTCGCCGCTGCCGCCCCTCACGTCTTCGATTGTGCAGGCCCACGTGATAGAATCGGCTGGACCTAGACTCCTCGGCTGGTAGGCAATTTTCTCCGCGGCTCCGTGGAGACTAAGCCGTCGCAGCCTCTCGTTTTTCTCCCTCAAGCCACCGCACCTGGTTTCTGCGCTGCCGCCGCTGCCTGCCGGTTTCCCTGCTCGCACCTGCCCCCGTCCCCGCCCTGTCGCCTCTCCCTTTTCCAGCACACCCCTGCCCCAGCCGCCGCCGCTGCCCCTGCCCCCGCCGCCTTGCTGTTTCCCTGCTCGCTGCCTCCGCCTCGACGCCGACGCGCAACACCACCTTGATCTCGGCACGTGCACAACGACACGTCCACTCTCCATCACGCTCAACTCGGCAGTCAGCAAAGCGTCCGTCCTCACCCCGCCGGTGCTGCTGCAGTGGCTACAGCCTCGTCCTCCATGCCCAGAGGCAGCAGCAACAACACGCTTACCAACTGCTCGACGAAATGTCTGAGCAGCAACATCGATGTGGCCGCTCCTATTGCAGCGTACATCGTCAATGGTTGTGTTCTCGTTATGTTTAGGTCCAGCGGCAACTACTTTATTTCAGCTACTGTAATTACTAGGAGGAGAAGTCGTCGTCAGGATCACAGATGAAGTGTTGTATTTTAAATGTCTGGATTTTTGGAAGAGTAGTAGAGAGCTGATGGAAAAGGCTGAGAAAAGATGGATACCGGAATAATAGCAATGGTCTAGCAAATTGTGTATGCATTGCTCAGGGAAGATGTAGCTGAGCAAATAAATTGTGTTGCAACATCCAAGAGTGTAGTACAGGAGTTTGTATGTTTGTAAAATAGTAACACAAATATGTCGATATGAAAGAACAAATGTACGATGTATCATACACAATTTATTCAGTAACATGTATGGCTGTCACATTTTCAATAACTAAGCTGTCATATTCTTCAAATGTTGTATCATTTGCTCCTGCATCAAATTGTAATTTCCGTGCAGCTGAGGCATTTTGATCAAGACCATGCAAAAGACTTGTATATCCTCCTTGCATCAAATTAGACGCAGTGGTCGGAAAGTTGATCAAGATATTGCTAGAGGTATTTGGTACTGCCGCATTGCCACCACTATTGTCACTAGTGTTCCTTGTTTCTTCTCCTACGACATCTGAAATATATTTGCAACAATTAAAAAATATGAGTTGGTAATAAAAAATTCAGTACATGAATAAAGCATTACCTTCCTCTTCACAATTTTTCTTTTTCTTCCTTGTCTTCTTTTCCACAACATTCTTTGCTCGTTTACTTTTGGGACCTTTTACTACATGAGGAACTCTAAATGATATTTGACTATTTTCTAAGTCTACAACATGGTCATTTGAAACAATTAAAAAGAGCTTCATTTTCTCGCATCTTGTTTAGTGAATGATCAGCCCCCACTTCCCACTTGTCTAATGACCTCTCCAAATCATCAAGAAGTGGTTCTGATGCCGAACACTTTAATGCAAGGGATGTTGCCTTTCGAGAGATACGTGCAGCACGTGCTTTCAAATTCAAATTCTCCCTTCCTTTCTTCTCAACATAATTCCCTCTTTTTGCATATTTTGTCCATCTGCTTAGAATATATTGAGATGGTAAAATGAAAATATCATTCTTATTAAATACTTTGAAAGCATGCTTGCATAATATACCTAAAAGATATGGAAGATAGTGATCAGCAATATATATTACAACCGCAATTCTATCTTGAAATTAGGGTACATACCTATAGATTCAAACTTTCTGCAAGAGCATGAAATTGTCATATCTGCAATGTTGAATACAACTGTTGCTCCATAATCAGAATGCATATGTGTAACCATGAATGTCGATGTTGATCCCTCAGTCTCTAACATTTTACAGGAATACTCATGTTGTTTTGTAAATTCTGTCTGAAACTCTTTATACATCCTCCTAGTATATGATTCAACAACAGACTTGAACAAAGGCAAATTTAGGACACAAGTAATTGGGATCTTTGTAAGTGTTTTAAAATCTTCATCCAACTCATTTTCACGTAGAGAAGTAGAAACCTTGTCACATTCGATAAAGAGTTCAGAAAGACCGAGTTTCCTACGAAATCTTTTTTAAAGACATTATTCATACCTTCACTCCTTTGAGTTGTTGTCATATCAGCAGTAAAAGAGCTACGATAAACAGCAGCCCATTTTTCCCTCAAATCGTACAGTTTTAGCAGCCATGAGTTCTCTTGAAGGTCATATCTACTCAACAACTCATTCCACATCTTTGTGAAATACTCCTCTGATCTATCTTCATAGACACATCTTTTAAAACCATATAGAAACTCAGGATGCTTATGAATTACATGACTAAGATATTTAATTGCATTCAAATAAATATGCCACAAACAAAGTCGATGACTTGTATTTGGAAATACATAAGCAATTGCTCCTGCCATGGCTGCATCTTGGTCAGTAAAAATTGTGCTTGGCTGCTTGCCTGACATTGCTGTCAAAAAAGTTTGAAACAGCCAAACAAATGATTCAATAGTTTCATTAAACATTGTTGTTTGCTTGTGATGGTTGGTTCCAAGGAGTGGAGCAAAAGGCATCTCAAACTTATTTGTTTGAAATGTGGTGTCAAATGACACTGCATCACCAAAGCATGCATAGTCCATAATAGACTGACCATCGGTCCAAAAGAAATTGGCTATCCTTCCATCTTGCTTATCAATTTGCATGGCATAAAAAAATGCAGGATCCTCTATGTGCTTGTTCTTTAAGTATTCCAACAATATTTGTGCATCATTGGATTCTAAGTACTTGTTCCGCTCGCGGCCAATCATATTATTGCAATCCATCCTTAAGAAGGGAACTTTGTCAGCCCCACCATAAAACTGCTTCATGAAACTCATACACTTGTGTTGGCTTCATCCCAACTTCTCGTATTTGAGCAATGAGTTGTTTGTCTGCATCTATAACATTTCGTTGGGACCTCAACATGTGCTTCTTTTTTGGTGTGGCTAACACATGATTGTGATCAAGTTCAACCTTTTCCACTGTCGAAACCCCCTCTCTGCTGACACCAAATTTAATAAGAGCTTTGCAACCCGTCCTTGTACTGGCATGTGATGAACTTGCTTCTGCATGTCCTTAGCTGCTGCAAACTAACACTCTGGAATATATAGTTTTATCTGCTCGACGCTTTAAATCACTCTTTCTGATGCTGAACCCAACTGTACCAGCATAGATGTTGTACATCTCATAGGCATCAGTCTCAGACGTAAAAGACATTCCGACTTTAGAAACATTCACAGCTGGTCCATCTTTATTAATAATCTATTATAAAAAAATACAGTCACACAGATCGATAGCAATTAGAACATATGTAATGAATAATCATAGAATATTTTACTTGTGTTATCGGCTGATCGTTGGTTCCACTGTCCCTAAAAATTGCGGAGTTCTCGTACGCAACAGGGACTGTGATCTGGCTTGCCATGTCCTCACGTGGTGCGCTGCTCTCATGCCCTCCTTCCTCCATATCGACTCACGCCGGTAAGGTGTTTGTACAACAGCTGTGCATGTATGAGATGCGAACCTTGAGGAGAGGAGACGAGATGAAGCAACACAAGATCCAACGTGCGAGACATGAACCTTGAGGATAGGAGACGGCAAGGACGCAACACCGGAACGGCGGTGGCGCGGCAAGGATCGGCAGCGGCGGTGTGGCAAGGATCGCTAGTCGGCAGCGGTGGCGGCAAGGATCGCAAGCAGTGCCGCGTTTTCCGTTTTCCCTTTTGCATAACGTAATTATCGGAACAATCCAAAACTAACCCACGTCGTGACTCCTGCCGTCCGCGAGAGATAGCAGAGCCGAGCCGAGCGCGTTGAGTCCCAGCCGATCGAGCGCGCCGTGGGCTGTTTTTGCTCGTGGACCTGCGTTCATAAAATGTGAGGGGCGGCAGCGGCTTGGTACTGCAGCGCGCTGTAGAGAATTTTTTTCCAATGAGGGAGAGAGGAGAAGAAAAAAACTAAAGCTGTAGAGACTTAGAACTATTCCTATCCTATTGGGGAAAAAACTACTCCATTCAACAATCTTGGTCTTATCAGCTTGTCTGTTGCACCTGAACTTGATGATCACTGATTGGTTTTTGAAACACCAAATAGACGATCCTGATAATAATCAACAGAAATCCTACTAAGTATAGAAGTCCAGCGAACAATGCAAAATCATACGGAGTGTTCTCAGCTCCAGGTATCCCATCGATGTTGATACCAAACAATCCAGTGACGATGGACAGAATCAGGCCACACCCACCGAATATTGTCTGGTTATGCGTAATTCGAAGTAGCTTCAAGCAAGGACTTTGGTGCTGCCCCCTAGATACTTGAGGAGCTCAAATATTATCTCCTCTCTAGCATGCAGTGACACTTTCACTTTGATGACCTAGCAATTAAATACAATGCGTATTGTTCAAAAAAAAATTAAATACATTGTGCATGAAGTGGAAGTGTGACTCCCAACCCACGCTCACACCACTCGTGCCTCTGTCCAAAAAATTGTTATTTTAAAAAATTTCAGATATGTTACTAATCATGAGAATTGACATCATTACCTCTAATTACTTTAATTACTTATAGTAATTGTGATTGAAAATCACATCATTTATTAGATTCTCTATATCCTCAATAAATACATATGCATTGGAACTAGAAAATTACTATCTACTAAGCTTTTAATTGGCTCCTTACGTTTGTCCATATGATTTTTTCTTGGCATCTTGGATTGCTTTAGTTAGATAGATCTTATTATATGTTAAGAATATTTATTTTAGGATGGAAGGAGTATGTTACATGGCGGGTAGGGTAGGGCTTTGCAGGACAGCGCTCCTTCAACGGCGTGCAGGATTGCAAGTGCATGTTTGACATGCGCCACGCGGGGTAGGAAAACCATGGTTGGTGTTGCATCGGGTGTAGTTGCTGTAATGTTGCACTTGGCGCTCGCACATGAGCGCCAAACAGCCCGGCGTTGGACCCTGCACACACCTCATATGCTTGGAGCCTTGGACACTGTCCGATGTCTGTCAAGGCGCGAATGCCATCCACTGACGCCACGAAACGCTCCAAGTCTCAACGCCGCCGCTCGGGCCTCGCCTACTCAGGAAGCACGTACGGCACCAGAGCCGCCTTCGCTTCTGGAACATTCCCCGATGCCATTTCCGATTGTAGTGCATCGTGTAGTTAGTTAACTGTTGCAAGTCTGCGGGTGCCTCTCCGGAGGAGACATCTGGAGCTAGCGATATTCCTATCGGTCGGCTAAGATTCGTTACGGCCATTCCAAGGTGAGGAAATACAGGCCCCTGAAGAAGGCTCTGATCTGTATGATGCCCCGGAGTTTCTTCATAGCAGGGCATGGCGCGACGAGGCCACCGCAGCATTCCCTTCGCTCTTCAGCTGCATGGATCAAGGATGATCAGCAATGTCACTTGTGTGGTAGGAGAAGATGAGTCTTGATGGATGTGACCTTACATTTTGCTACTACAGAATGCAAAGGGAAACCAGGTGGTAACCTTGGAGGGTGGGCTCGTTTTTAGCTTCAAATGAGAAGTATTTTCCCAGTTTCTTCACTGACAAATAAAATGAAAAAGTTTCTAGCATCAACTTCTCTAGGTCTTCTTACATGCTTAGATGCAATATGTAACAGCCCTAGGCTAATTAAAAGGATAATCATGTCATCATATGCATCATCAAGCATTAACCATGATTAGATTGCACTTAGGGGTGATAAAACTACAGGGCTAAGTTCTTTCAAAATTATAGAGGCGGACGGTCTGACCCTACAGGGCGGACTATCCTCAGTTTATCAGCACGACTGACAGAGGTCAACGTCACCGAGTTAAGTCTTTGCCACATCAACACCCTGGACGGTCCACACCACACTCGCGAACGGTCCGCTAGTGCCTCCCTAATGCGTGTCAAGTACGCAGAACTTTGACGCCATGTACCCCCCACGGGCCCCACGCGTTAGCCCGAGCTCCTCTTTGTCCAAAGCACCTCCTTCTCTCTCTCCTTCCCCACTCACTCAAACTCCACTCTCTCTCTAGCCCCAAGCCATGGAGTAGCTTCATCTTCTCCCCCACCATTGAAGCCTTCCACCTCGCTGGAGCTTCGCCGGAGGATGCCGGAGATCGACGCCGACGAGCTACACCCCCTCGACATCATCTTCTTCCTTGGAGCTAGGAACTTCCCCAAACTTCTCCCTCCATCTTCTTCCTCTTCCTTAAGCTTTAAGCAAGAAGGACGAGCTCGAGCTTCACCAAACCTCCTCCACCATCTTGCAGCCCTTGCCGGTGTACCACTCGTCGCCGCTGAGCTCATCCCCTCCCCGATTTATCCCCATTGCTCTAGGTTTGGAAGCCATGAAACCCCTTTAGAGCACAATCACCATTGATGACCTAGAACTTTGTAGTTATAATGCATGCGAGTTTTAGCTTGCAAAATAGACTCGCCACACTCTCACGAACCTTTAGAAACAAACCCCACCCTAAACCGTGGCCAGAATCGCCACCGACGAACTTGCCGGTGAGCCTTGGCTGTGGTGCGGACAGTCTCCCCATCATGGGCGGACGGTCCGTGTGACGCCCTGAAAATTCACCAAATTAAATCACGCGCTAGAATGCTTCGTTTAAAAACTGTTCGTCATCAGGACCCTAGCCCTAACCCCTTCTGACCGACACCGAACCTGATCGCTGCCCCATCCCGCACCGACCGCGCGCGACCGTTTTCCGCAATCTGTGCCGGCGCGATTCTTTCCCCTCGCGCAGCGCGCGAATAACGCGCGCGCGTGGCCGACCGGCCGCGGTCGCCGCCGCGATCGGCGCCGACGCGCCCCTCTCCTTTTCCCCTTTCTCTCTCTCCCATTTTTTTCCAATCTCTCTCTCTCTCTCTTTCTTTCCTTCTTCCCTTTTTCCTTTTTCCTTCCTTCTTTCTTCTTTCCTCCTCCTCCCTTCTCCCTCTCCTCTTTTTCCCCTGCCGCGCGCCCGAGCACTGGCCGGCTGTGCGCCTGCTCTGCCCGGCCGCGCCGCGACGCACGCGCACGCGCAACGCGTGGCCGTGCGCCGCGCCGCGCCGTCCATCGCTCGCACCTCGCCCTGGCCCGCGCCTCGCCGCGCCGTGCGCACACGCGCGCGCTCTGTTCCGCGCGTGCCGCGCCGCCCGCCGCTGGCACTCCGCCCCGCCGCGCGCGCCGTCGCTTCTCTACCTCTGTGCCAGCACAGCCCCCACGTACGACACCTCGGCGCCCTCGCCACCGCCGCACCACGACAGCCGTGAGCGGCCGAACGCCACTAATGGCGTCCGCCAGCTCGGTGGCCGGCCACCGCACGGCCCCGCCCCTCCACCGCCTCGAGCGCCTATAAATAGGGCCGAGGGGCACCCCGGCACCCCCACGACCGCCACCGCACGCCCAGCCCTCCGCCTTCCCAAGCCCAGCGCCGCCGCCGCACCCCGCACTGCCGCCGCCCGCTGCCCTCCGTCGCCCCGCGCCCTCGCCGCGTCCCGAGCCAAAGTGAGTAGGGGAATCAAGTCCCCTTGCCTCCCCCTCCCTTTTCCCTCACCCCCGGGCCGCCATCGAGCCCCAGGCCGGCCGGATTTGGCCGCCGCCGGCGACCCCTTTCCCCCTCCTCTGTTCTGCACGGGGGAGAGGAAGGAGAAGGGCAATTTTGCCCAAGGCCCCCCCCTTTTCCTGTATTACCCCAAAAGAACCCCCCCCTCTCTTATTTACTCCCTTTTTGCTAAAAAGACCCTACTGTTTCTAGCATTTCAAACCAAACCCCTCCATTACGTAAACCTAAATATACCCGACACCCCCGAGTATTTCTAGGATTCACGAATAGGTCCTTACTCTTTCCGGATAAAAACGAATAAGCCCCAGACCCTGGTTTAACCCCTGAACCCCCCTTTACCTCGTCATTTTATGCGCCAAACGACCTCCGATCGACCCGAAACTTTACCACGCCCTTTTTAGTATAGTTCCGACCATGCCATTAAGAAACCACCCAAAAATATTAACCCTATCTCCATAACTAAATTATTTCCGATTCAAGCTTAACGATAAAAGTTTTTAGTTCTTTCGCTTGATTGTGTGCCTGTTTGTTTGCGTCGTAGGACACGGAGTGAATGAGGAAGTTCCCGAGTGTGATCAAGCAAACGAGGACCAGTTCTGCGACCCCGAACCCGAGGGACAGTGCTTCGATCAGGACCTCCCGCAAGGACTTGACGATGGCAAGTTCAATCCCGCCCTTTGATGCATGTTTCTGTCCTAGTTTTTATAAACACAACCCAGTGGCCTGTTTTATAAAATTGCATGGTTTTGCTTGCTGAAAACACGGTAGGATAGCCACCCTTGTTTGTGATAGCCATACCTTGACCACCTGGTTTTATAAAGAAAATGTGTGTGTGTGGGAAGGGATAAAATGTGGTTTTGAAAGACGAGTTAGACGGGATGGATGGCATTTCTGTGTGAATTGCCGTTGGTGTGCTCGTACCTGTGTGGTTGAGCGAGGAAGGGAGATATCCATCTTGTCACCCCTAAGGACCGAGTTGATGTGTCATCTCACCTAGCTTCCTGTCGTGCAAACCACTTGACCGTTGTATGGGCAAAGGCTTAGCATAAATCCCACTAGTTAGTCTGGTAGCCATCAGGAGAGCTGAGAGCAACGGGTGATCAAGGAGAAGGGATAAGCTCTGTGTGACTTATGCCCTGGTTAAACCTCGGAGATAGGTCGAATGACCCCTTGATGGATCCCGTGGTGGCTAGTCAGGTCTAGCTAAGGTGGGTAATGGCTTTGTTGGGATCTGCACCGACACTAAGGTGATCGTGCTGTGGTACCCCACCTGTGGGTAAAGTTGCACACCTCTGCAGAGTTAAAATCTATTCGAATAGCCGTGCCCACGGTATTGGGCAAGTTATGGTGTGGTCACATAACTAGTGTCTCTCTCCGGGAATGGTTGGGCTGGTGTGAGTTGTTTGAAAAGTGTCCGGCAGTTGTGCCGTGTGCTACGGCGGACGGGGAGTCCGGTAGCGGTTTAAAACTTGGATCCTGTGTGGATCAACATCGTGTGCTCCTTGGTACTAGAAAACTCGTTTTGGAAATGTTTTTAAAACGAACCTTTGCATACAATTGAGTTTTCCGCAACTGAACCATACCTTATCCTTGGATTGTCCTGTGCATTGATTTCTGTTATACCCCCTCCGTGGGTGTGATTGGTCTTGCTGAGTACGTTTGTACTCACCCCATTCTTACTTTTACAGTGGAAGACCCAGACTACGTCCCCGAAGACATCGAGTAGGGTTTCGTCCTGCACCCAGTCTTGCCTGTGGTTAAGGCCACCGTTGGAGTTCCGCATGGCGCAAGACTCTGATGACCCTCTTTTCGTAGCTAGTGTAATGGTGTGGGTTTTAGTTGTAACCCTCACGATAGTGGCGCTTCACTGCCCATTACCGCGCAGAGTTGTATGGTGATGTACCATCTGATGTAATAAAAGTGTTATCAGCCTCCTGGGACTGATAAAGCAACACTTTTTAAGTCTTCCCTGATGGGGGGACGCTTCAGTCCGCCAGCTACTCAGAGCTTCTGGACGTTTTTCGGCCTTCCAAAATTTTGTATGGCGGACGGTCTCCCTCTAGGGGCGGACGGTCCACAGGTTATTTTTCAGCACTATATAGAAATACACAGAAACCTTGTTTCTCAACCAAAATAGTTCACGGTTGACCGGCAGACGGTCTATGAAATAGTCCGCCGTTTAGAGCCGGACGGTCCGCTTCTTCCAAGTCGGACGGTCCGCTTTACTCATTTAAGCCCTTGCACTTAACCATAAACAATCCACATATGTACTATATGTCTAGCTTCTTTTATCATAGTTTTGCAATATTTAAGTATACTTTCTCATGCTATTTGCATATCATTACAATCATTAATAGCATATTTATTTATCAAGCATCGTTGCACTCGTGTAGAGGCCGTGACGCCGGAACAAGAGGAGGGCGAGTCGGAGACCGTGGGAGACGACACCTCTTTTGAGAACCAAGGCAGCCACCTATGCATCTTTTACCCCTTATTTTGGATCAATGAAGTATATATGTCTTGTTTGTGCATGAGTTACTATATGTATCAATGATTGCTTAGACCCTAATTAATGCATTACCAACCTTGCTTAGAACATTATTTCCTAGTTGAGTATGCTTGTTAGTTGAGTATGCTTGTTAGGTGTCACGAATTATATGCTTATCCATGCTTAGCTACAGTAGAAGACGAGAGGTGGCAAGGTCACCGCTCATAGCCGGGTATGGGTATGTGAATGGTTGAGGCATAAATCAACACTTATCCTTGGTCGTGGGTATGGTCGTCGGTCTTGTTCTTGTGTGGGAAAAGTTGTACAGCCTTGCAGGTTATTTGATCTATTGCAATAGCCGCGCTCTCAGTCATTACGCATGCTCTTGTACTTTAACTTTAACGGAGAGTTACCGAAGAAAGTTCATGGAAGATTGAGCTCATGATTTATGATCACTTTATTTATGCAATTATTTGATGCTTGAATTATATAGATCATAGAGGCCATGTCTTTTGCTTAATATAACTTGATCAAAGGAAGATGCCTTTTTGCAAAAATTAAATACCATGACTTTTCCTTGAGGTCGGGCAAGTATATACCCATATTAAATAAGTCCGTACCTTTTGTACTCATGATGCTATTGTTAAGTTGGTGCAGGTGATCCACAACCGGAGGCTGTCTTTGGGTATTTCTACCCCGCGGATGGAGGTACGGGTGAGGAGTAGATGGCCGCTGGCTATGAGAAGGGCACTACCGGCATATAGTGTTATCCTTTTTATTTTGTGCTATGTCGTATGAGCGCGATGATAGACAATTCCGCTGCAAAACTCTAAGACTTGTGTTATGTACTTTGAACTTCTTTATTTAATGTGAACTCTATGTATGGATGTACTTGTGTGTGATGATGTTCAATTTGTTGTGCTTGTGGAGTGTGTATAAATCCTGGGCATTGCTCATGACACATTCCAAGAACTATCGGGATTGGTTCTCTTTAATAGAGTTGATCAATGGAGGATGACTCAATTAAATAGAATCAATTTGGGCTAGTTCCTCACACAATAAATCATTCAGATAAAAAAGAGCAGTAAATTAATCCTGACTTTTAAAAAAAATGCAAACCGAACTATTTCTCAATGCAAGATGGTGCAAAAACTGCGATTAGTGCTTATATTATGTATATTTTATAACACAGTTTACACATGGTCCACAGTCAGGAACAATGCATTCTAACTTTCATTGGGGAGTCATGAAATAGTAAATCAACTTTGTCGTAAATGAGTTCAGGGGCTCTCAGAGACAAGTCACTCCTTTAAGACCCCTTCACTCACCTTGGCGTGTGTCTAGGCCTCGTGCTGGAACATTGATACTAGCTACTGGAGCTCTAACTTTCTTACCTGAACATTTCTTTTGGGCTGTTTGGATTCTCTCATTTTGAAGGAATTAAAATCTACTTAATAAACTAGGCTATTTGGCTTAGAATTTGATATCCCACCACGTTCCAACCACTTTCCAAAATTTAGATATAAGTCTATCCTAAATTCATAGGATGAGAGATGAAAATTGATTTTATACACGATCAAATTATATTTCTATTCCGTAACTTATAGCACGCTCTTTGCCTCACTCCTCAATAGTAGAGATATAGTACATAAATATCTCCCTCATATGGTTAACAATAGTATATAATCATATTTCTTAATAGATATTATGATTATTAGAATGGAATGCAATTATAAGGTTCCAAACAGGGCTGGAAAACTACGGCAACCCGGGGTTGCATGAACTTTATTGCCAAAGAGACAAATTACATTGGTAATTAATTACTTCTATCCTAGTAGGAAAAAATTACTCCATCAAACAATCTTGGTCTTATCAGCTTGTTTGTTGCACGTGAACTTGATGATCACTGATTGGTTTTTGAAACCCCAAATAGACGATCCTGATAATAATCAACAGAAATTCTACTAAGGATACATGACCAAAGGGTATATACCGAATACGATTAGTAAATAGCTAACTTCAAAATTAGAAAAATAAGAAAATTAGTACTTAACCGAAGAGTCCATATCGAGTACAATTAGTAAATAGCTATATTCAAAAATAAAAAAATAAAAAAATTAGCATTAGCACTTTATAAACAGGAGTTACCATTAGCATACCATTAGCAGAATAGCTAAATTCAAAACTAAAAATATAAGAAAATTACGGAAGCATGGCGATCACCACTAGCAACAACGAGAAGAACCAAGACAGTGATATTTTGTGATGTAGCATTGTCATTTGTTGATGGTCGCGAGCTAAAAAAATTTAGAAGAGAAGGAACGATAGATGATACAACCACTATGGAGTGATGATGCCAGATATAGAATAAAGCAACTTGAAAATTGATATTTGACATGCACACCCGTCCATAGCAAGCCACGGGTAGTGTTTAAAAGTAATGGCATGCACTATCAATGATGCATCTTCGATTACCATGGTATAGCAGACAAATATTCTTGGGAGCATAATGAAGATAGCTATACCTAAGACAATATAACAGCATGCATTGGGGGATAATGAAAAGAATGTATATTACACTTCTGGTGGTATCTATATTGAACCACTTATCTAAATCTTTTTCTACAAGTCTGAGAATAATTTATTTATCATGCACGGTAACTAGAACACTCAAGAAAAATTGCACATCGTAAGTATTTTTAAAAAAAAGTAATATTGATGTCAAAATAAAATATATAAGTGAAAATTTCTATATAAGCATTCTTTTTTCTAAACTATTATCCAAAGATGTATTTCTATATAAGCATTCATTTTTTTCTAACTATTATCCAAAAGTACACCACAAAATATAATAAAGAAAAACATAAAGATTGCACCTATGTCTGGACCATGACCATCAGGACAAAACAATTATAAAGATACAACTAAATAAAACTATTTGCATTCAACTATTTTGTTGTAAAAAAAGGCAAAATAGATGTTTTAGTCTCTCAACTTTGAACCGAGGGTCATATTTATCCCTTAACTTTCAGATTGGCCAATATAGTTCTTGAATTTTCGTCTTGGGCCAAACTCATCCTTATGTTAATTTTATACTCTACGATAATATGAGTTTTATGAAAAAATCCTCTTTACCTTAGCTCCTTCACCTTCTAAATTCATTTAAGAGCTGAACATCACAAGCAAATATTTAATTTGGAGTATAGAATTTTATTTACCCATATATTGTATTGTACTGTGGACGCATGTAGAGTAAAATTAAAGGTACTTATTGCATAACTACATACCACCTTATAAAATGTTGCGGAAAGTTGAGCGAACAGTTACACAACCAGCGAAAATTAAGGAGTGGAAAAAGAAACAAAGGGTAAAAAGGACTTTTTGCATTTATCTCATGTTATTCTGGAGTATAATATCACTACAAGGACGAGTTTGACCTCAAAATAAAAGTTGATTGATTATATTTGCCAATTTAAAAGTTAAGGGACGAACTTGACCCTTGGGATAAAGTTGAGGGACCAAAATACCTATTTTGCCCAAAAAATCTAAAAGTTTGGAAAAAAAACTAGGTATCCGTGCTATTTGCACGGGGCACCTTGCTAGTGCATACTACCATTTTATTGTGAACTTGTAACAAACTTGATGTCAATACCATCATTTTATTGTAAACTTTCCATAAACTTGATTTTAATACCACCATTTTTATTGTGAACTTAATAAACTTGATATTAATACCATTGCCACTTAAAGTACTAAACTTGCCACATGTAATGTTATTCCCTCTAGTATCTTTATACAATAAATTATAAACTTGTTGTTCATTCTATATTTATATAAACTATGGCTTATTATTTAGATAAATGTATTGTCTCTCTTAAGTGTGTTTAAATTGAAGTATAATTGATAATAAGAAGAATATGCGCGTATTAATCATTGATAAGTTTCTATCATGCCAAGGGTGCAACCAATATGTAGAGAAATTTATCGGTCATGGATGACCCGTGGGTACCTTTTAATTTGATGGGTTCGGATTTGAACAAATTTTATACTTGTTATAGATATGGATCTACCTAATAGTTTTCACAGATACGGGTTTGGGATGGCAAAATCCAATATGCCATCCTAGCCCGGTGTCTGTCAAGGTGCGCATGCCCTCCACGGACGCCACAGAACGCTCTAAGTCTCAACGCTACTGCTTGCTCCCCTGCTTGGCCTCGCCTCCTCAGGAAGCACGTACGACACCTGAACTACCTTCCTTCTGGAACATTCCTTCGATGCCATTTCCGGTTGTAGTGCATCGTGTAGTTAACTGTTGCAAGTCTGCGGGTACCTCTCCGGAGGAGACATTTGGCGCTAGCAATATTCCTATCTTTCCGCTGCGATTCGTTGCAGGATGGGGGCGTTGAGCGTTTGAACCTCGCTAGCTGATCTGAGTGGCCAGCTAGAGACCAACTTAGGGGCCCGTTCGTTTCCGGCCTCTAAAGCCCGAAACCTCTAAAGTTTAGAGGGTCGGTACCGAACGGCCCACTAACCGAGCGAGTACGGTGCCTTTAGAGGTCGCATTTCTTTAGAGCCACCGAGCACTCTAATCCGGTCGCGATTCCCAGCGCTGCCCCCCACCCCCGCGCCGCCCCTCTCTCTCCCCCCACCCCCTGCGCCGCCGCCGCCCCCTCTCTCTCCCCCCACCCCCCACGCCGCCGCCCCCTGCTCCTCCCCGCGCGCCACCGCCCCTGCTCCCCCCCCCCGCGCCGCCGCCGCCCCCTCTCTCCCCCCCCACCCCCCCCCCCCCCGCGCCGCCGCCCCCTGGTCCTCCCCACGCCGCGCCGCCGCCCCTCTCTCCCCCCACTCCCCCGCGCCGCAGCCCCCTGGTCCTCCCCGCCGCCGCCGCCCCCTCTCTCCCCCCGCACCGCCGCCCCCTGGTCCTCCCCGCGCCGCGCCGCCGCCCCTGGTCCTCCCCTGCGCCGCGGCGGAGGCCGCCGAGGCCGCGGCCGGCAGCCTGTCGAGCGCCACCTAGAAGCAGAGCTCGAGGGCGCGGCACTGCAGCGGGTGCGCGCCGGCGGCGGCGGCGGTGCCAGGCCCCGCGGCGGCCGCGCGGTCGCAGGCCTGGAGGCTTGGAGGGGAGCGGAGGCGGGAGAGGCGGAGGTATCGAGAGGTGTAAGGAGCAGGAAGGAGGAGTCAGGTGAGGGCAGAGAGAGAAGGTGAGAAGGGGGGTAAAAGTGTAAATTTACTCACATTAGAGGGCTGTAACGAACAGCCCTCTAAATATTAGAGGTCTAAAATGTTTAGACCTCTAATTTATAGGAGTGTTTTTTAGAGGTCTCTGGAGAGAAACGAACACACCCTTAGTAGGGGTGCTCAAGTCTGCAATCTGATCACACGGCGATCCTCCCTCTGATTGTCTCCAGGTACGCCCGCTGCTCGGATTTATCTCTCACCGAAATTTTAATGTACTGCCGCTGTAGAAACGGGAAAATAGGGTAGTAAGCGCAGAGCCCCTATCTATGATAATAAAATCAACACCTGAATATGCTAAAGATCACTTGTATTCATGAGTAGTACAAGTACTGCAAAATTGATACATACTAAAGTCCCCAAATTGCAAAGGGAGAACTTTCAGGAGCAACTGGTTCTGATTCAGTTCCTACTTCCTAGTATCCATTTTTCTTGTCAGCTAGGACAGCCAAGCCACAGCCACGCATAAACCCAGTCATATGATGTATCGTAGAATGTGAAGCAAACATTTCTCCATTTTGTCTTGAACAAGAAGATGCAGAAGACTGACCAGAGGCCCATCACAAATCCGGAACTCATGCCGAGGAAAAGGAAAATGTTATCGCTTCCATCCTTGTGATCTTCTGGAGCTGCGGGGGTCAAGTTCATTTCAGGACATTTCTTTGTGAGAGGAGGACCGCGAAGGCCTAGGTTGCCAATATAGATTGATGCCTGATCATCGAGTACTTGCAGTTGATTGCTAGATGGTATCTTTCCTGATAGATTGTTATACGACAGGTTCAAGTGGCTTAAATATGTGAGAGCTGATAAGCTTGTGGGGATTTCACTGGATAACTCATTGTGTGATAGATCGAGGGATTCTACTTGTACCAAGTCACCAATTTTTCCAGGAATTTTTCCACTGAAGGCATTCCATGACAAGTTCAAGTTGTTCAGTGCAACAAGTTCAAGTTGTTACAAGATAAATAATCCAGATTTACCATATAGACTATTTCTCCTGTATATGGCTGTTCTTGACCCTTTTTGACTGCAGTGAAATTGTCATTATATTCCACCATTGCATTTGTAACAAATGAGATCCCATAATCCATTGCATCATCTTTTTCGTCTCTTAGAGCCATCCCCTTCCAGTTAACAATAGATTTTGGTACGATGCCTGATAAGTTATTGTAGGCAAGGTCCATATATTGAAGATTAATCAGATTCATGAGCCCCAACGGAATGTGACCGCAAAACTTACTGTGTCTTAACCGCATGAATGCCAAAGATGGTAGCTTATTCCCAATCCCTGGGTCTAAAGTCCAGAAAAATCGATTGTATGATAGATCGAGGAATATGAGTTGCTGGTAGTGTTGGAGGAATAAAGGGAATTCACCAGAGAGGCTGTTGTTTCTCGGGGGTGTTTGGCGGCAAAGAGATGTTGTTTTCAGTGGCTACCAGCAAAAGCCACATTTGAAGGATGTCCTCCAGCCAATTTTGCGTGTTCCCAAGGCCCAAGCGGATTGCAAGTGCTGCAGCTTCGTGGGTCGAGGCGTTGATCCAGCTCGCCCACGAGAAGCTCGGTGAGTCTGCTACGGCGGCGGCGAACTGTTGTTGTTCGAGCTTAGCGAGGCGTGCGGACTCCTCGACGTATTTCTCGGCGTCGTCGTCATCGCGGCGAAGACGAGCTGCTGTGGTGCTCGAACTTGGCGAGGCAGACGTTCTCGGTGCGGCAGTGCCCAATCAAACCTCCTGAGCACAAATCGATTTTGCCAAATCAAGTTCCATGAGGATGCCAAAGGAAGGATCCTGGCGCCGTGCGAGGTGAGCAGCGGGTCCGCCCCTCGAGAGGCGTGTGCGGCTCCAGCAGCCCGTGCGTGCGAGGCTGCGGCCCCCCGAGGCGAGCGCGGCTCCGGCAGCCCGCGCGTGCGAGCTGAGGCCCCCGCGGAGGGGCGCGAGTTGAGCGCGGCGCTGGTAGCCCATGCGTTCGAGCTGCACCCCCCTCGCACGCCCGCGCGGCTTCGGCTTCCCCGAGCGTGCAAGGCGAGCGGCGGCTCTGGTGCCAGCACGCGGGGCCGCGCTGGCTCCGGCGGCAGCCCGCGTGCGTGGTCGCTCCGCGGCGGATGACAACGGGCGCAGCGCCGAGCCGGCCGACGTCCTTCTGGACTGCAAGCGGCTGGACGGGCTGATGAAGTCCGGGAGGCTGGCGGACGCCCTAGACCTGTTCGACCGGATGCCCCGCAATAACGTCGTGTCCTGGACCACGGACATCTCCGGGTGCACGCGGAACGGGCGCCCCGACGCGGCCGCGGCGATGTTCGTGGCCATGCTGGAGTCCGGCGTCGTGCCCAACGACTTTGCGTGCAACGCGGCGCTGGCGGCGTGCGCGGCCGCGGGCGCGCTCGGCCTCGGGGAGCAGGTGCACTCGCTCGCCGTGCGGGCGGGGCTCGCGAGGGACGCCTGGATCGGGAGCTGCCTCGTCGAGCTCTACTCGAGGTGCGGTTCTCTGCGGGCGGCCGAGGAGGTGTTCCGCCGGATGGAGTCGCCGGACGTCGTGGGGTACACTTCGCTCGTCTCGGCGCTCTGCAGGAACGGTGAGTTCGCACGGGCTGTGGAGCTGCTCTGTCAGATGATGAGGCGGGGTTGCAGCCGAACGAGCACACGATGACGAGCATTCTGGCAGCGTGCCCGCGAGTTCTCGGTGAGCAGATTCATGGGTACATGGTCAAGGCAATGGGTTTGCAGAGTGTGTATGCATCAAGTGCACTGATCGATCTCTATTCAAGGAATGGTGACTCTGACATGGCAAAGTTGGTGTTTCAAAAACTCAACTCCAAGAACGTGGTGGCATGGTGTTCCATGATGCAGCTGTGCGTTAGGGATGGACGGTTGGAAGATGCACTGCGAGTGTTCAGCGAGATGAGTTCAGAGGGCGTGGAGCCAACTGAGTATGCATTCTCAATTGCTCTTGGTGCTTGTGGATCCGTTGGTCTGGGGCGTCAAATTCACTGCTCAGCCATCAAGCGCAACTTAATGACAGATATTCGAGTATCAAATGCTTTACTCTCTATGTATGGTAGAAGTGGTCTTGCAGAAGAACTCGAGGCTGTGCTTGACAAGATTGAAAATCCTGACCTTGTTAGCTGGACGGCTGCTATTTCTGCCAACTTCCAGAATGGTTTTGGTGAGAAGGCTGTAGAATTGCTGTCTAAGATGCATTCACAAAGTTTCACACCGAATGACTATGCCTTCTCTAGCGGTCTGAGTTCTTGTGCAGACCTGGCATTGCTGGATCAAGGAATGCAGTTTCATTGCTGGCACTGAAAGTGGGGTTTGGCTCCAAAATTTGTACTGGGAATGCACTGATCAACATGTACTCCAAGTGTGGTCAAATTGGATCAGCAAAGCTTGCATTTGATGTCATGAATCTTCATGATGTCACCTCTTGGAACTCACTGATTCATGGTTTCGCGCAGCATGGAGATGCAAACGTGGCACTGGAGGTATTCAGCGTGAGATGTGTTCCAGCGGTTGCAAGCCAGACGATTCAACATTTCTCGGAGTCTTGGTAGGGTGCAATCATGCAGTTCTGGTGAAGGAAGGGGAGATGTTCTTCAGACTAATGACCAATCAATACGGTATCATACCGACCGCCTCCCATGATTGACATGTTGGGTCGAAATGGCAGATTCGATGAGGCACTGGGCGTGATTGAGAAGATGCCGTTCGAGCCTGATGTGTTGATTTGGAAGACAATATTAGCATCGTGCAAGCTGCACATGAATCTGGATATGGGAAAGCTCGCCGCAGACAGGCTCATGGAGCTCTCGGAACGAGACCCTGCGAGCTACGTGCTGATGTCGAACATCTACGCGATGCACGGATAATGGCGGGACGCTGGGAGGGTGCGGCGGAGGATGGACGAAGCGGGGGTGAAGGAGGAAGCCGGTGAGAGCTGGATTGAGGTCAAGAACGAGGTCCACGCCTTCGTTGCAAGAGACATGTCTCATCCAGACTCGTTGTCTATCTATCAGATGCTTGCAGAGCTCGTGAATGTGATGCAAGATACAGGCTCAGGTGTCCGTATGCAGATGTAGTTGTCAATGATTAACTAATCAGTACCAGAAATTTCTGTGTAATAGCACGTAGTAGCATGTCATAGTAAAAATGGCGGTCACGACTGTTTTGCCAGCCAGCATGTTGGCCTTTACCTCCTTTGAGAAGATGTTTTATAGTCTTCACGGAGGAATGCCTTTGAACTTTTGTAGTAACATGTGTATCACTTCTACTCCCTAGCTTGAATTGCCTTGCAATGCTAATGAAGAGATAGGCTCTGTTTGTTCATCCTGTCATGATCTGAACCTCTCATAGTTTATCTTTTTTTTTTTCTTGCGCAACTTAAACATCGTGGGGTGAGAAGCCGAAGGGTGGTTGTGGTGAAGTTGGATTCTGGGGAGGATGATGCTTTGCCCTCGCGACTAGTCACCCAATGCAATTATTCTCCATGTGTAGTCTGTGCCATGACCATGAATTTATTGTGACGAGGAGAGGAAAAGAGAGGAGAGGAGAAGAGAGCCTGGTACTGGGGCGCCGGCCAAGCTGCCACCGGCCACACCACACAGGGGACGTGTGGTGGCCGGCGAGACGACGAAGTGATCGATCGATGGAGAACACACGAGCCTCGTCCTCTAGTACAAGTGCAGTATTGAGCTGAGCACACTACAAGTACACTAGCTAGTAGCGCCACACTCGCAACCTCATGCACGCCATTGATTGTTAGGCAAAGATACTTGATAGTCACTCGACTAAACGTAGGACGGTCCATGGCATGCATCCACGGCGGTCGCCGGCGGCCAGGTCCTGGACGCCTCAACCCCAGCGGTGGCCCGCGTGCGGCAGCTCATAGGCGGCCCGGAATATTCCAAAGGCACATCGCCGCTTGCCATCTGCGCATCGATGCAAACCATTTCCGACTCGTGCGCGCTCGTGTCGTGCGCAGATGGGTGGAGCCCGTGCTGGGAGTAAGGCGTGACGCCGTGGGACCTGGGCCAGCCCACGGCGGCCGTCGTCGAGCTCGCCAAGTCCGGGACGCTGCCCGGGCGACGCCGCCACCATCCTCGTCCCAGGATGCGGCGCGGTCAGTCCGTCTCCGTCAGTACATGTACATGCACGTGCTTGCATCGCTCGCACGCTCCACCACTCCTCGTCTCGTCTCCATGCATCTTGACTTGAATCTTGATCTCGTATTCTCGTGTGAATCGAGTGCAGGGGTTTCCTGTAGTATAACCGGTTTCGTGGAGTTATATAGTTTGGGTGCTAGGAGGCCAAAAAATACCTGGGCTGTTAGACATACAACTTTTTTTCTTTCTTTTCGGGTGTGTAGCTAGCTAGCTATGGATGTTTCCTAAACGCACGGGCCTTGAAAATGCGAGAGCCTCCCGGCCCACTGCCTTTGGCACACTCCGCGAGCACGGTCACTGGTGGCCCACAACCAGGCATACACGGCGGATCTGAAAGTCAAGGTCGTGATGCACTCGAAGTCTAAAAGAGGGCCGCTCGCTTCACTTTCTTGGGCTTATAATTAAATTGTTCAGTCATGCGTGTACACGAAAGCGCAGATTTGTACCAAGAAAATTAGCTACAAGGCGGAAGCTCGATAACGAATGGGTCAAGAGACGACTTGGCTTGCGTACTCATCATTCAAGCATAAATAGCGATCTACTAGGTTCCATTTCGCGTACAGAATATAGTCAAGCAATAAAAACCAAGAAAAAGAAGAAGGAAAGAACAAGGCTACCAAAATGGCCGCTCCCCTTCTGCTCCTTCTCCAAGGAGAAGCTGCTGCGATATTCGTGTTCGTCCTTTTTGTGACCCAGGCACTGTCGTCGCTCCCTGTTCATGGAAGGGCGATCTCCGGCGGTGGCTGTGTCGCAAGCGAGCGCGACGCGCTCCTCGGCTTCAAGGAAAGCCTCTTGGACCCTGCTGGCCGTCTTTCCTCATGGCGGGGCGAAGACTGCTGCCAGTGGAAGGGAGTCAGGTGCAGGGACCGAATCGGCCATGTCGTCAGGCTTGACCTCAGGTGCCAGAACTCTTCTGAAATGATGATGCTGAGAAGTGGGATGAGCTCCTCCCTGGCCACCTTACACCATCTGATATACTTAGACCTGAGCTCCAATTACTTCAACTTCATAAACATTCCTCTGTTTCTGGGCAGCCTCAGCAACCTAAGGTACCTCGATCTCTCAGACGCGGGGTTTTCGGGGAGCGTACCCCCGCAGCTCGGTAACCTCTCTCGCTTGCAGTACCTTAACCTGAGTGGATATTATGATCTGAAAGTGTCAGGGCTCTCATGGCTGCGGCATCTCTCATCATTAGAGAGTCTCGACATGGGAGGGGTGGACCTCAGTCTTGCAGGGGATTGGGTTCGCATGGTTAACATGCTGCCTAATCTGAAAATCATCTCCCTGATTGAGTGTGGTCTCAATAGCACAGTATCTGCTCTACCCCACTTGAACTTGACACATCTTGAGGTCCTTGATTTATCCAGAAATCCATTTTACTCTTTGCTGCAACACAACTGGTTTTGGAAGGTTACTACCCTCAAGGAGCTACGTCTCAGTGCTTGTGACTGGTTTGGGCCCATCCCTAATGAACTGGGAAACATGTCCTCCCTTGAGGTCTTATACTTGGATATCAATGAACTGTCAGGTATCATGCCGATGACCTTGAAAAATCTATGTAATTTGCAGCTACTGACATTAAGTTTCAACGACATCAAAGGGGACATGCTGGAGAGATTACCAGCGTGCTCATGGAGCAAGTTGCGTGAGCTACACTTGAGTCGTGCAAATTTGACTGGGCAGCTGCCAGTTTGGATAGGAAATCTAACCAATCTCAGCTACCTTGACATCTCTCAGAATATGCTAGTGGGTCCTGTACCTTTTGGGATGGGTAACATGAGGAGTCTAAGTTATCTTGATCTCTCTCAGAATATGCTGACTGGTGATGTACCGCGTGGGCTTGGAGCACTTAGTAATTTGACTTACTTCAGCCTTGGCCTGAATAACTTCAGCGGTGTGCTTTCAAAAGATCTTTTTGCAGGTCTGGTGAACCTTGAATATCTAAAGCTTTCACACAATTCACTGAAATTGGACTTCGGTGAAGGTTGGGTGCCTCCATTCAGATTAACGGAAGGACATTTTGGGTCATGTGACATGGGGCCTCGATTTCCAGCGTGGCTGAGATGCCAAACCGGCATACGCAACCTTGATATTTCAAGCACAAGGATAAATGATGTGTTGCCACACTGGTTTTGGGTTGTGGTTTCTAATGCTTTCAGCTTGGACTTATCAAGAAATCAACTCAGTGGTGATTTGCCGGCAAATTTGGAGCTGCCATTCATAAGAGAAATGGATCTCTCCAGAAACTCTTTAACGGGGAAGTTACCAGCAAATTTGACAGCTCCCTACCTAATGAATTTGCTTCTTTACAACAACAATTTCACAGGCGCCATCCCAACATATGTATGTTATAATTTCTTCGAAATAAACCTGTCAAACAATCAGCTAACAGGGGATTCTCCACAATGTTCAGGAGACACTTCTTTATTGCAAATGGTCGACTTGAAAAATAACAATCTTTCTGGTGAATTCCCTCGTTTCGTTCAAAATGCCAGAGATTTAAGATTTCTTGACCTCTCGCACAACAAGTTCTTTGGAGTCGTGCCGACATGGATAGCAGATAAAATGCCAAACCTAGAGGTGTTGATTCTAAGATCAAATATGTTTCATGGTCACCTTCCTAAACAGTTAACAATGCTTGTTGGACTTCATTATCTGGACATAGCGCACAACAACATATCAGGTAGTCTACCTTCATCCCTAGCAAGGCTGACAGCCATGGTACATTCGTATGGCACAGGTGAAAACAATTATAGTACTGACAGCATATCAACATTCATAAAAGATCGAGAGCTTAACTATACACATCAACTTATTCAACATGTAGTGTTGATTGACATGTCAAGTAACAGTTTCACCGGATACATTCCGAAGGAACTATCTTTACTCAAGGGACTTCGGAGTTTGAATCTCTCTAACAACCAAATAAGTGGACCAATTCCAGATGATATTGGTGTTTTAAGGGAATTGGAATCTCTTGATCTGTCTTACAATTATTTGAGTGGCGAAATCCCCTCAAGTTTATCAGATCTATCATTCTTGAGCTGCCTGAACTTGTCCTACAATGATTTATCAGGAAGAATCCCCTCAGGACAACAGCTGCAAACACTGAATAATCAGTACATGTACATTGGCAATCCTGGACTTTGTGGGCCTCCACTTCTCAACTATTGCTCAGTGAATGGGACAAATCCAAATGTCAGTCAGGAGCATGAAGGTGGCCGATCATATTTGTACCTCAGCATGAGCATGGGATTCGTGATGGGTCTCTGGAGTGGATTTTGTGCAATGTTGTTCATGAAAACATGGAGGATTGCTTACTTTCAGCTATTGGACCAGCTTTACGACAAGGTTTATGTGCGAGTGGCTACCAGCAAGGCTGCCTTTCTAAGGAAACGTGGAGACGAAGAGACATGAGGTTTTTCTTCCGTCTCGCATAATTATTCTTGAACCCTGTTTTATTGTTTTTGTTTCTGTTTCCTTTTTAATGTGGTCTGCCGTGTAACAACAAGCTGAAGTATACCAGCCTTGTAAAGCAGCAAGCATGCGGCTGCTTTGTCATTAAACATTAGATGTCCGTGTGTGCGCCAATAATCTCCAATCACGTAGTTGATTAGCGGTAGCATGATATGCCATTATCTTGAACTATGCTCCCCGTATGTTTTGTATTAAAGTTCTTGTTTTTACTTGCTCACCGCCAGACCAAGCTGTTGGAATTTTGTGATATCGGGATAACACCCAAGATCTTTATTTTCAAATAAGTCCACATGTAAGAGATATAACACAAATCAGTTTCACGCTGTGATCAGCCGGTGCACCTAACATAACCAACTAGGACTCAGCCCCGGCCCTACAGCACTATAAATATGAGATGGAGGGGTACCCTCTGTAACCCTAATTAGTCTAATCTCGCGACTAGCAGAAACGCCAATCAATTAGAGCACTGGAGGGGCTGGAAGACCAACGTCTACATCTGGAGGTTGTTCATCGACTTTTAGATCAAGATCTTCATCAACTAGGAGCTAGAAGTTCCTAATCTGGTGAAGATAACGTCTACTTCATCTACATCAATAACTGCTACGACTACATAGGCAATCTATGGCATCTAAAGGTTCTGGTTAGTCCTTAAGTAATTAATTCCGCATTAAGATTAATTAGTGGTTATGATTAGGCTAAGCAAAGATCCTATTTATGGTTAATTTAGTTCTAACACAAGCCTCCCAAGTCAGTACTGCTTGTCTCCCGGTCTCCCTCTGGACTGACCAGTGACCAGACGCACGTCATCATCTCCTAAAGCTTAACCCGCCCCACCGCGCGTCATGCTGGAACCACCCTGCCAGGTTTGCCATTGCCAATACTCAACCGCCATAGTATCCGTCTTCTTCCGGCAAGTCAAGCGGCGTGCTGCCGACGTGGAACTGCCAATAGAATCCCTTCAGTTCAGTTAGATCGGTTGTGCCACCACTTTCGACTTCCGTTAGATAATATTGTACATCGGCACGAGCTAAAGTAGGGCATAGCACGATAAATTTTGGACTGTACCAGTGAGGATCATGTCATGCCTAGAACCTTGGCTTGACAGGTGAGACTACACATCATGATAGCACGATGCCTTAAGTATTAGGATGTCAACATAAGTAAAATAATCTATTTTAGCTTTCTTCTTTCTTCTCTCATTTTCCCAACCTTTCTTACTGGTTGTGGATTCACCTAATCCCCCGTGGTTTAGCACTCAAGTGGTTTTATGCGGACTGCTGCCAAATGCGTTAGAGTGGAGATCGAACCGATGTGGAAGTCGACATCCAGTATATCCTGTCACACCGACTACCAATCTACTGTGGGCAAGGACAATGCTTACGGTTCAACCAGACAATAGAAGTAGGACCATATCAGATGAGCAATAGTTAACGATTTTTCCACAATATGTATAGCTAATAAAAGCAAGCTTTAAGGTGGGCCCCATATCACAGAGAAAAAAATAAAAAAAACAGCACCGATAGTACACGGGCGGGAGAGGATGGGATTACCAAGAAAGCGGAGAGAGAAAAATATTTTTCTATTTCTTGCGGTCGACCACAAGCTTGCAGTGCATTTTAAGCTATGGTGCATCTTAACAATATATTTTGCCCATCTTAAAATTATTTTACTCTCTTAAGATCACCTTTTTACAATATTGTAGCTGTCCGAGAAGAAGTCAAAGAGGCTGTCAAAAGGCAAAACGTACAGCCCCGGTTGCCTGCTCACTCTGACTACTTTTGTAGTTTTGTTGACTTGCAGGTCAAGCAAGGATGCAAGTCAACAAGACTTTTACAACCAGTTCATACAGGTTGGTTCAAGCTTAGTTTGTATAGAGATACCAAGCTTATGTGCTATCGCAACCTAGTTTTGATTTCAGGGCACAAATAGCCAAAGAGATAGAGAGAGAGAGAGAAGAGGCAAGCTATCGCAAAATGACTGCTCGCCTGCTCCTTCTTCATTGATTCGTCCTGATCCTTTCCGTGACACTGTTCTTGTCGTTTGTTCACGCAAGGGCGGTCATGTGTCATGGCTGTATCGCAAGCTATTGTTAGTGACTTCAACGCTTTGTTAGCTCTGCGCGAAAATGCTACAAAAATAAAGCTTAGCCATATTTGTCAATGGACGTCGCCATCGATTGGGACTCCAGGTCTTTGAAGTCGTCGTTCTGGTGTGCTACATTTCTCCGATCCATCTATCACTGTTCCCGCTTAATTTCAAATCCCTGCAATCAAAGACAAAGGTTCACCGGCGTCCTTTCAGTCTTTGCAGGCACACATCACCGGTAGCAACTAGGAAATTGCATGCACACCAGAGGACAACCAGAAGCATTCCGGGAGAATTTTCTTCGCCAATCTTTTCATGCCACACCAATCACATCGATGAAGAACAGTACCTGCAGACCAATTGAAAGGCCGGAAATAGCAGAGACCAATCACATGGTGCTGGGGACTTCTCCCAAAGAGCGACCCGGGCGGACCGCCGCAGCCGTCCACAGCCTCTTCCCCTCCCTCGTTCCACCTCGCCGCCGTCGGAGAGCCCTCCACGTGGAAGTCCGCCCGGGCTCAAGGATGGCGGCGGCAGGGCCTCCTCTCACGAGCCCTTTTCTCATGGTGTTCTTTTTCCCTCAACTCGAGAATAAGCTTGGCAATCAAACGAGCTTCGGTGCCGACAACCAGCGTTTCGGGTCGGTGTAGGCCAGATTCACACCGTGCCCGACCGGATCTGCCCCCTCCCCTCTGCGGTTTCCTCTCTTCTACACCCTGCTCCTTGGGCTCACCGGCGGCCATGGCCTCCCCTGGTGGAGTGCGAGTTGGGCTTCTGAACGGCGGATCCGGTCCTTCCGGATCTGCGTGGGGACCGACAGCGACGAGGGGCCTCCGGACCCGGTCACGTCTAGCGTGGGTCTGGCCATGGACGGCGTCCCCTGCGCATGCATGGCGCCCGGTCCGCTTCCTCGAGCGCACTGACTATCGAGTTGGGGCACTCGCTACGGAGCGGCAGCCCCTGGCTCTAGGCGCCTCTCTCGCAGGGACAGGCCCCTCCTGCCCAGCGGTGCTGGGTGGATGCTGGTGTGATGTTGCAGCTGCTTGCGGCATGTAGGGCAAGAGAGCTTGGTGAAAGCTATGCCCGCCTCTCCGAGTTGACAACGATGATGTTAATTGGCGCTGTTTGCCTTCAAGGTGTTGTCGTGCTCCTCCTGCAAGATCTCCGGGTGAAAATTCTACTCTACTGAGCAAATAGCAACGGCATCTTCGTGTCGTATCCTACTTGTAGGCACTGTCTTTGGAGGTCTGCCGCCTACTGCAGGTACACTTGTTTTACCTTCTCCTGACTCTTCATTGGTGAGGCTAGCACCGGTTGTTAGCTACCATCATGGTTCGGCAAGTGTCCTCCTATGGCGCCTCTGCTTCGTCGGCATTCTCCTTGGTGGTGCTACTAAATCAATTGCCGGATGGTGTTTCCACCGCTTCTATCATTCCCCTTCGTGGGTTCCTCCACTTGATGGCGCTGAATGGCTGTATGTGGAGGCCGGATGTGGCGTATGTGTCACCATCAATTTCAAAGGAGGTCGTCGTGTCCAGTGAACTGTGGTTTGTGTGCTAGCTCTTCACCACTCTTAGTCCCCATTCTGCTGGGTGGTCGCTCAGACGGGGGCACGGTGGAGCGGAGTAGCTACAAGGAGCGGTGCAGGGAATACAATGGTCACAATGTAGCTGGTAAGTATGTTGCTCGGTGGTGGCACTAATCGACAATTGGTGGTCGTTTTCAGCTTGTGATATGATTTTTCTTTGGTTAGTTAGCGAGTTGTGTACCTCTTTCCCTGTTGTATTCTGTTTGTTCCATGGTGTTTGTGTTATATTCTCACCTCCTATTGTTTTTCCTAAGTTGCTGAAGATCCATATTGTAAAAATTTTAGCTTTCAAAAGTCCTCCGAAATGAAATTTAGGTGGGGATGCCGCCCCCCCCCCCCAACCAACCTAAAAAAACTAAAAAAACAAGGAGCAAATACCGGAGTTCTTGGGCTCCCTCCATGGCTTGAGATATCTTGACCTGTCACCGTCGAGCTTTGTTGGAAGGATACCACCACAGCTGGGTAACCTCTCCAACTTGCGTTACTTGAACCTTGATTCCATTTTTGGTGACACTCATTCTATGGATATCACCTGGCTGTCACGGTTATCTTGCCTTCAGCACCTTGATATGAGCTGGGTCAACCTCAGTACCATCACAAACTGGGTTTTTGTGGTTAACAAGCTTCCTTCTCTTGAAAGCCCTGATCTTTCTTTCTGTGAGCTTAGCGCCAGCCCTGATTCTCTTTTGCACTCAAATCCGACACCTCTTGAATCTCTCAGCATTTCGGATAACAATTTCCACAAGCGTATCGCACCCAACTGGTTGGGATTTGTGTAGCCTTAAGCAGCTTGATGTCTCATTCAGTCAATTGCACGGCCCCATTTCCTTATGAGTTAGGGAATATGACCTCCATGGTGCACCTTCGTTTATCAGGAAACAACCTTATGGGTATGATACCTTCAAACCTGAAAAACCTTTGTAATTTGACAGACTTATATTTGTTCGAAAACAACATCAATGGGAGTATAACAGAATTGTTCAATCCTTTACCTAATTATTCATGGAATAAATTCAGGGCCTATTTAGAATGGAGGAATAGAAAACACAGGAATGAGTAAAAACACTGGAATTGAGTATAGGTGTAGAGGCAAAACCGAGGAAAGAAAAACAAAGGAAATGAATAGGAGGGGGCGTTTGGAACACGGGAATCCATACAGTAGAATCATATTAACATATATAAAGATTAAAATGGTAATATTACATAACACTTGATTAATTAATAATTAACTTGTGAAATGATTGAATGCTTGTCTCCTCTAAGCCTTTGCAGGTGGGTCCCACCTTCCAAGTACTCGGACAAAAATCACGGCACCCCTCATCCTTTCCTACTGTTCTTATACTCTCATTGCTCTGATCCGTCTCCGGTTGCTATTCAGTCCCCACTCTCTGAGTCTCTCTCTTCTGGTCCAAGCAGTAGCATAAAGGGCGGCCACCAGCAAGCGGGTGCGGGGTGCATGCAAGCCATCGAGCTTGGCATGCGCGAGCCTCCATCGAATCGATGGGCAACGGAGGGTAGCGAGCTGGGGACACCCGCCGGTGAGCTGCTCAGGCAGACGGCACAGCTCAACCAGAGCGGCGACTTGGCGGCACCGTCGTCAACGGCTATCCAATTACTTGTTCCGACTCGCCGCACCAGTGCTAATCCTTTCTATTCGCTCTATCCTCGTTTCACTTGCATCGGGCCTTAGCGAAAAATTGAGCTCGGATTGGATGTTTCTTTTCCTGCGTTTTGTGAAGCAGCGGAAACTTTTACAGAGGAACGGCGGCTCTATTCCTCTGTTCCGAACGCTCGGAATTTTAGAATTGAATTCCATCCTATAATCATAATTTAGATATAAATTTATTAATAGAATGTATTTGTATAATATGAGTGAAATACTTATGCGCTATATTTTTGAAAGTGTGAGCCAAAAAGCATGATATAAGTTACGAAATAAAAACATAGTTTGATGGTGTATAGAATCAATTTTTATTTCTCATCCTATTAATTTAGGATAGCCTTATATCTAAACTTTTGAAAGTGGTTGGAAAGTGGTGGAATGTCAAATTATATGCCAAATAACCTAATTTATTAAATAGATTTCAATTACTCCAAAATAAGAGGATCCAAACAGTCCCTAAAAATTGTGAGGTAATTATCCATCAATATATGCCACTAATTACACGAACATACCTCCTTCATTTTTTTCCACCATTCCCTCCAAACCAGCTCAGCAAAAACACCCGCAAGCAGGTTGTCGCCGCCATCTCCCATTGAGCCAAAGGACCCTAGGCCTCGCCTTAAGGAAGAGAGGCTACTTTTTGGCTTTTGACAGTGTCCTTTAGGTTATTATAAATGCAAAGTTTCGTTACGCAGTGTCCAATACTGTCATAGCAATTAAGGATATTTGAGCTATAAATAAAACTAGGTAACCGTGTATGAGTCTCTCTTATCAAAATGTTATAAAATCAGAATATCTAATTTGTTGATGTCGTTTTTTTTTGCGAGGATTGATGTCGTATTTTTAGATACAAATAAAACTAAGTTGCAGTAGGTGTGGACATCGAACCGGTTTCAGCTCGTTTAGATAATGAAACGTTGCTCGGCTCCCTGTAGCTCGAGCTAGTTGTTTAAGCTCGCGAGCTGGAGGGAGAGGGACCGGGTGGTAACTATCGTGATCCCAGTAACTCCAACTTTATTCTTATATATTTTTAATTTAATTCACATTCCAATTTAATTCTTATATATTTTTAAATTAAAATTATAAAAAATTTATAATTTAAAATTATAAAAGATTGGAGTCTAATCCTTTTAAAGTCAGACCTTTAGATTATTATCTAGACTAAAATTTAAAATTTCAGTCCTTCCCACCCCTATGGACCGGAGGACGCGAGGCTGCGGTGGGTGAGGTCGGTCGGCCGTGCTGCGAGAGAGGCTGCGAGGGCGAAGGCCGGAATGCCACGCTGCGAGCAATGGCGCTGAATCTAGCACAAGCTGCAGCAACCAAAGGGATAATAAACGGAAAAGGTAAATTTGGGAGTTTCAGTTCCAAAGGGCAGGAGAATCTTGCGAGTGAATCAGGAAGAAAGGAAGGGAACAGTGGAACATCATTTCGATTAAGAAATGCGAAGGAAACACAGGACCAACACAAAAGCATCGACCTCCCAGCGGAGGATCTCTTAGCTGTTGTAGCTGCCGATCGTCACGGACTCCACGAACACAGGTGGCCGGTAGCTGCTTGCGCTGCTCGTCTGCGCGTCTTCATCGAGGTGGCTTCCATTGCGGACGCCACGGCCGCACAGACAGCAAGGAGCGGCAGGGCGCGTATTGGAGCCGAGACGCGGACGACGGAGGGGGCCAGGCGGAGAGTGGTGGTGCCGTGTGCGCCGCCGCCGCCGGCACCGGTGAATCCCCTGGACGGCTGCTCGATGCGGCGGCCACCAGGCTTTCGATGACTGCTCAAGCGGGGCCGTAGCAGGCCAAAGGAGTCCTCCCTCGGGGTATTGTTGGTCCAGTTAACATTTATTCGAGCTCGTTAAGCTCGCGAGCTCGCTCGTTAAATAAACGAGCTGAGATGCCAGCTTGCTCTCGCTCATTAATAAGTGTCTCGAGCCAAGCCGAGCTAGCCTCCAGCCGAGCAAGTTAATGAGCTATGAATTTTTTATCCAGATCTAACTTGCAGTGTGAATGGCTAACACTCCGCAAGTCAAGGTCTTGTACGCATGGCCCTACTCGAATTGATCAGCGTCATTGGCACTAGTCCATGACGACTTTGGCTTCAAATCCGCTGCGTACAACACGAGCCTGGTTGTGGGCCACAATGCCGCGTACCGCACTAGACAAGTCCTCAAACAGGGAAGACCGAAAAACTTCTTGCCCCATTGGCATCCATGTCGTTTCTCTAGACCTGTTCACCAATCACCAGTGACCGTGACCGCGAGTGTGCCGAAGGCAGTGCCAGGAGGCTCCCGGCTCTCAGAGTCTCAGATTTCTAGAGCCTTGCTTTGCTGTTTGTCCACAACAGCGAAATTAGGCGGTCCTTTTTTAAGCACTCCACTCCATATATAAAGTTCAACTCCACTGCCAAATATTCAAACCAAACATTACTATAAGGGTCGTGTTTGGATCCGGTGACTAACTTTAGTCCCGTCACATCAGACGTTTGAACACCAATTAGAAATATTAAATATAGACTAATTATAAAAGTAATTGAATAAATGAAGACTAATTTACGAGATGAATCTATTAAGCCTAAATAATCCATCATTAGCATATATTAACTGTCAAATTATGGACTAACTACCTGCGCAAATAGCACGGGTACATAGCTTTTTCCCCAAACATTTGGATCTTTTTTACTTTAAAAGAAATGAATGCAAATAGTTTTATTTAGTCGTATCTTTGTAATGGTTTTGTCCTAATGGACCAGACATGGGTGCCAGGTGCAATCATTATTTTTTCTTCGTTATATTTTGTGGTGTATTCAAGAAGCTTTGTTCTAAATCTCGCATCATTACTCCACAGTAGTTTTATCATCTATGGTTTCTTCTCTTTTAAATTTTTTTTAACTCTCGGCCATCAACAAATGATAATGCTACATAGCAAAACACCACCATCTCGATGCTTCTCGTTGTCTCTAGTGGTGATCGTCATGCTTTGGTAACAGAGACAATGCAATCCATGTTAGAGTAATCATCATCAACTTGGTGATGGGGCTAATAAGAGTAATCATCAACTCAAGTTTGTATTTTTTTTATTATTTGTATTCGACCTATACTATTTATTTAGCTATTTCCTTTCTATTTACTTCTTAATCACTATACAAATTAACTACTAATTTTCTATATTTAAATTTTTGGATTTATCTATCTATTAGTCATATTCGATATGAATTTTTTGATCAACTGCTAATTTTATTATATTTTTAATTTCGAATTTAGCTATTTTGCTATCCTTTTTATCAAGTCTAATACTGATATTTTTTTATTTTTATAATTCTAAATTTAGCTATTTACTAATCATATTCCACATGAACTATTTGGTTAAGTTCTAATTTTCTTATGTTTTAGTTCTAAATTTAGCTATTTACTAAACATAGTTGGCATGTACACTTTGGTCATGTCCTTATTTTCCTTTATTTTTTAAATCCGAAATTAGCTACTTATTAATCGTATTTGATATGGACTGTTAAGTTAGTTTGGACCGTTAGATCTTTATAAAATTTAACGGTGCAAATCCTTCTTCTTTTTAGATTAACGTGAAAATTTCTAGACCCTCTCGATGAACATGATGCCTTTTTTTAACACTCTATTATTAATATAATAAAAGATTAGGTTTAATGAATTCGTCTCGTGAATTAGGCTCCATTTGTGCAATTAGTTTTGTAATTAGTCTATATTCAGTACTTGTAATTAGTATCAAATATCCGATGTGACCGGAATTAAAGTTTAGTCGGGTGATTCAAACAGCCCCTAACTCCAGCTCTAGAAAGAACGCTGACCTGAATTTAGTGAAGCTCGGCAAGAGGTGCTCAATAGAGCATTGTTTCAAACATTCTCAAAAAGTTATAGGGTGATTATTGTGCTGATCCTGATCTCTGTAAAAAAATATACATACTTCTGAAAGCAAACTTAAATTTATCGAAGATATAATTGCTAGTGCATGAAATCTACATGTACGTGAGATGGAGAGCGAAGAACCACCAGGTGCTGTTGTTATCACCTATCAGCTGCTAAAGTTTTCTCCGTGTCAAGAAAACCCAGCCCAGAGCGACTTGCACATAAACCCGATCATACAGGTGGTCAGAGAACGCAAAACAAACAGCTCTCCAATTCTGCTTAAATAAGAAGAGACAAAAGATTGCCCAGAGCCCCATTATGTATCCACAACCCATGGCAAGGAAAAAGGAAATCGTATCACCTCGTTCTTTGTGTCCTTCTGGAGCAGCTGGAGTGAAATCAGTTTCCGAACAATTTCTTGAGAGAGGAGGACCGCAGAGACTAGGGTTGCCGATGTAAATGGATGCTTGATCATCAAGTGCCTGCAGTTGATTCCCTGATGGTATCTTCCCTCTCAGACTATTATAGGATAGGTTCAAGTGACTCAACGATGTTATTTCCGATAAAGTTGTCGGGATTTCACCAGATAATTCATTGTGAGACAGGTCAAGTGATTCCAGTGCATGTAGTCGACCAATGCTGCCAGGGATGATCCCACTGAGATGATTCCATGATAGGTTCAAGCTTTTCAGCGCGGCAAGCTTACCAATTTCGCTTGGAAGTTGCCCTGTCAGGCTGTTGCACGACAGATCAAGATTTACCATGTACATGATCTCTGTCGTGAATCCAAGCTGTTGTCCTTTTGTAACCACAGATAAAGTATCAGCATAAGGAAGAACAACATCTACTTCATCAAAGCTCTCTCCATAAGTATTATAATCTGAAAGCGAGTCATTGTCTGCAGGACTGCGAGTCATAGCTATGAACTCCACAAATGATTCTGGAACGGTGCCTGAAATATTGTTGTGTGCAATGTCTAAATACTGAAGATCCTTAAGGCTGGCAAGCTGTAGAGGAATGCCTCCAAAAAACAGATTTGAGCGCAAACTTAAAAATGCCAATGACGGTAACTTATCCGCAATCCATATTGGCAGGTTCCCATAGAATTGGTTATTTGCCAGATCAAGCAAAAACAGTTCTGGACAGTTCTGGAGGAATACTGGGAATTCTCCAAAAAGATTGTTGCCGTTCAAGTTCAGCACTTTTAGTTGCTTAGTCAAATTTCCTGTGTTTGACTGCTCCCTGCAGTTGGGGAAGGGCCCTTCTAGTAGGTTTCCTGACAGGTCTATAAATTCTATTTCTTTCATGTGACAGAATGTGTAAGGAATTCTGCCGGAGAGTGAATTTCTGAAGAGAATAAGCGCTGATAACATTGGTGCCGTGAAATCTGATGGTAGCGGACCTGACAAATTATTTAAGGAGAGGTCCAAGTATTCTAATTTTGGAGAAAGCTTTGGAATGGAACCGACTAAAAAGTTACCACTAAAATCCATAGTACCTGCCTCCATTTTTCCGAACATCTCTGGTGATAGCCTACCACTGATTTTATTTCTTGACAAATCCAAATGTCCTGCCCTGGAAAATGTAATCCAAAACCAATGAGGTATTGGACCAGCTATGCTTGTATTCGATATAGCAAGAGCATATATACTATTCTGTGACCTTAGCCACTCTGGAAATTTAGGCCCTAGATTACAAGACCGGAAGTCAGCTACCACTAGTTTAAATGGAGGTACCCAGCTCTGTTGGAACACCATAGATAATGAGTTGTCACATAACTGTAGATTGCTTAGACTGGCTGTTTTAGCAAAATGCATTTCAGTGATTGTGCCTTCAAGATTGTTGAAACCGAGCAGTAAATCTGTCAACTTTGTCAGCTCTGATATCCCAGTTGGTACATTTCCTGAAAGCCCATTATTACTAAGATCAAGACGGGTCAAATTTCTAAGATGTCCAAGCTGATTCGGCAGATTCCCACTCAAACTGTTTTCAAACAACAATAACTCTTGTAGCCTGTTTTCAGTAGGCAGTCTTTCCAGTAATACCGCAACAGGCCCATTGATGTTATTTCCATATAGACTCAACTCTTCCAAGTTGTGCAGGTTCTTGAAGGTTGTCGGTATGGTTCCAGTTAGGTTGTTGTCACTAAGATCTAACCTTGTGATCGACGTCATATTTCCCACCTGTTCAGGTATTGATCCTTGGAGGCCGCACATCCCCATGTCAAGGTCAAGGAGCCTAGGTAGGTCCCAAAGTAAGTTCTTTGCTCCAAGTGATGAGCTAAAATGGTTACCCCCAAGGTCAAGGTGCTGGAGTGATGTCAGATTAACATGCACTGGTGATGGAATGACATTTTGGAGCTCACAGAAGCGCAGATTAAGTGTGACAAGGGAAGGAAGCCTGTTGACCACATGGGCCCAATCAGTCGCTTTGCTGAGGTTCACCTTGCTCAGATCAAGGTACTTCAGTGCCGTGAGGCGTGACAACCATGCCAGATCGGCCGAGTAGATATCGGCATCGCCATTGACTGTGTTCAGATCAAGGCAGAGCAGCTTGGACAGGTTGCCAAGCTGCGGCGGCACCCACCCGCCGAACTTCGAGTTGGAGATGTAGAGGTACCTCAAGCTCCTGAGGCCGCCGACGAACTCCGGGACAGACGCGCCGTCGAAGTTGTTGAAGCGAAGGTCCAGTGTCCTCAAGCTCTTCAACTCTAGCAAGGGCGAGCTCCTCCGACCTCCCCGGAATCCGATGCTTGAGTTGACGTCCTCCAAGCTCCGGAGCCTGAGCTGCACGACACGGCCGGTGCGGTTGCTGCAGCGGACGGCCTTCCACCGGCAGCAGTCTTCGCCTCGCCATGACGACAGATAGCCGTCAGGATCGGTGAGGCCGGCCCGAAAGGCGAGAAGAGCATCCCGCTCGTGGGGGACGCAGCGGATGCTCCTCCTGGTAACCGGAGCTGCCGGCGCCGCAGCGGTAGGTTGGATTTCGAGGAACAGAAGAAGGAACCATGCTGTTAGGAGAACCAGAACATGGAGGAGATTTCGCTCGGCCATTTGTACTGTGTTTTTGTTGCAATTGCTAGGTGAAAATAGTCTGCTCGATCGTCAGAAGTACTAGGATTCAGAGTGTTCCGTTTCTCGGCTATTTGTAATTTGTTTATGAAAGGGAAAAGGTACAAGGCTGGAGCAGCACGTAAGCTTGGACTCTTTCACTCTGGTCCGTTTGGCATAGGTTGAGCTTCTTTTAAAACAGCTCATGAAGCATAGTTTGAGCTTTATTTAAAACAGCTCATGAACCAGCTTCTCTAGTAAAGTTAAAATTATTTTCAAAATTTTTTGACGAAACGTGGGTCCGCAGGAGAAGCTGGACGAAGCTTCAATTTCCAGCTTCTCCTTCCCAGTGTAAATCGGAAACAACTTCATGATAAAACTTCTAGAAAAATATCTTTTTGTCATGCGAAGTGTTTTAAAGCACTTAGAAAGCTGTGGTAAAGGGGCTGTTTGTTGGTACACATGGTACGAGTCTAGTAGACTTTTTTTTTGAAAAACTATGTAGACGTCCTTGTTGACCCATTCGTTGGCTTCAGGCGGACCTTGAGGTCACTGGCTCACTGCATCAGTCAGCGAAAGTAGTCGAGCGATCGGTCGTGCATTTGGACTCTTGTTGACAGCCGGCCTCACTTTAGGCAACAGTCAAACGAATGGTTCGAGCGGCCGCCGTACTTTTGGACTTTTGGCATCTCGGTGGTGAACTGGTGTCTGGTGGACTTGTCAGAACATCGGCTACCGTTCGAAGATGTTTGATTAGAATGATTAAATTTTAGCCATACCAGATAATCTTGTTATTTAAAAATATTAAATAAAATCTAATTATAAAACTAATGAGCGATATTAAGCTATGATTATAGTTACTATAGTATCACTATAGCAAATTATGAATTAGTTAGACTTATTAAATCCGTCTTGCGAATTAACATCCATCTGTACAAAAAAATTTTGCAAACATATTTTATTTAATACTCCTAAATGGTAAAATTCCCGTTTGATATGACGCAACTAAAGTAAACTATAGTAACTACTCACTTCGTCCCGCAATTCTAATCTTTTTTCACACAGATTATTGGTGGTATGAAAAAACTCATATACCCTTGTTTGTTTGCCATATGCGGTTAGTTTTGGTATGCAGATCAAATCACTTAATTAGGCACATTTAATTAGGCAGGTAATTAAAATCCAACTTTTTAGAATTTTTTTCAAACGCCAGTACTGCGCTTTTCACAGAACGGAGGACGTAGAAACCAAACGGGTAGTACTAAACTGTACCGTACCGGTCTGAATCATGAGTTGGGCCGTGTACGCGGCCGCATTGCTGCCTGTATATACTACTACTACCAATGAACAATGAGATGGGCCGTGGCCCCGTGGGTATTGATCTATGCTGCTGCTCGAGTTCTTCGGCCCAATAAGCAAACAATAATACACCTTCAAAAGACTGCTGATTGATACGACTGCCCAGCGAGAGAATCCGGCGATCCGCAATCCATACTCGGCTGCCTCGGCTGCTACTTTTCCTTGGCCCATCCATCATCATCACAGGATGATCTCACTATAATTGAGATCCCGGCCGGCCTGAGATGAGACGAACAAGCCACAACCCACAAGCCAGGCCGAAGAAATCAATCGTGTAGCTTTCATGGTCCGTGGGCTCCATCCATCCATGATGGGCTTGTTGATTGATTCACGTACGTGCGTGGGCATGGGCCTTGGACCGACGGATCTGACGATCTGTACCTAGCGCAGCTTCGTCGGATCTCGGCATCCTATCCATCCATGATGCTGGTGGCAAGAGACGACGATGCAGGATGGTTTTGACTTTAACGGCAGCGTCGCCCCCGGTTGGGTAGCTCGGCTAGTAGGTAGGCTCGTACGGCGGCGAGAACTGGCGGTGGCCCTTGGACGCCGGAGTCCGGTCTGCCGGCGGCGGCATCTTTGCACGTGCCGCCCTCATGCGCCTACAGGTGTGTGCTGGTACAGATTTGTGTGCGCAGCGAAACGAAACGATCGCCCCGGCTTGTTCAACAACCGGTACTGAGTTACTGATCGAGCAACGGAGCTCGGATGCCAGGGACCAGTCCCGGTCACACCGGACACTTGCATGCCAATTAGAAGGATTAACTATAAGCTAATTATAAAACCAATCGTATAAATAGAGACTAATTCACGAGACGAATCTATTAAGTCTAATCAATTTATCATTAGCATATAGTTACCGTAGCACAATATTATCAAATTATGGACTAATTAGGTTTGATGGATTCGTCTCGCGAATCAGAGACCATTTATACAATAAATTTGTAATTAGTTTATATTTAATACTTATAATTGATGTTCAAATATTCGATATAACGGGATTAAAATTTAGTCCATGTAAACCAAACATGCCATAAGACTTGTCATCAGTACTGGTGCTCAAGTCTGAAGGCAGGAGGCGAAGTGGTCTGCGCCAATGACAGGTTCCCCTCGTGCCGGCCGGGCGAGAACTGCACCCCGATTAAAATCGACCAGGAGCTGCGGACCAGGCACTGTAGCTATGATAGCTAGCCCCAGCTGCGTAAAGAGGGCAGCCGGATCCCAACGGCCAAGTGCCGCCGGTAGTTGGGCCGTGCGCGCAGTGCAGGCAACGCTACCCATGCATGCATGTGTTGCCGCTGATAGCCTGCCTCATCATCAGACTCGCCCATGCGCGACGCCATTGGCCATTGCCACGGCGCGGCCGCTGGTCCCGGCCGGCCGGCCCGGTCGTCCCGTCCCGGCCAGTGGACACGCACGTACGACGGCATACGGGCAGGAATGGACCGTGGATCATACGGACTATACTCATGTCAGTTGTCACGCTGGTCCAGGCCGGGGAACATGTACGCCTGCCTGCATGCACCAGCTGCCAGTGGACAGACAGCACCAGTACGAGAGCGGCCGCCCGGCACGCAACGCAGGGCAGCTCGGCGCCTCGCAGGACGGGGCCGGCGGAGCCATGATCCCCGGTCGGAGGGCTGCCGATGGCGCCCTGGATGGAGATGGAGGAGATGGACCAGGGGTTGTTGGATCGCGCACGTTATGACCTATGGATAGCATCCACTTCCCAGTTCGCCACCCGGCGCTGTGGAGCTGAGCGCGCGGCTTCAAGAGCGTGCTTGGATCAAAACGGCGCCACAACTGCAGCGGAAATTGCTAGCTGGGAGCACTGCTTTTTCCGTGGCTGCCTAAAACTGCTGACCAACCAAATAGGAGCTTCAATCGAGGTGGCAGCCACAGCTGTGGCGTGCAACCAAGCATGCCCCCAAGTCCAAGTGATTGGGTACGCGTTGGCCGCTGGCTTCGCCCGAGAGGACACGGCCGGGAATGTTGCCGGCGGCGGCGTGGCATGCTCGGATTTGGCGATGCAGCAGCAACTTCTGTCTCTTGCCACTTTTCTTTTCACCCGTTCGTCCCATCCTTTCTTTTGATGAGACCGATCGATCGCGGCAGTGCTCAACTGCTCATGATGCTTCTGATCAATGATTGGGATGCTGATCCAAGTTTTAATTCGCTCCGGAAGCGGGCGGTCAACTGATACAGAACTCGCCACTATGCTTCTAATCTGTCGGTATGCGTGCATGCCAAGTAGCCACCTGACAATCATACACGGATTGGTGGTGGTAATTTTTCTGCCGCTCCAGATGTCTTACCCGTCGCACAGAGGGTTAGGTGTGTGCACTGGTAGTGGTACACAGCAGAGAAACATGTGCGCCCGCCAAACTAGGAGTACGGAAATATTCGGGCAACCAAGATCAAAAAAAAATTATTCGGGGAATCAGGTCTGCCGCCGTCTGCATTGTGCATCACAGTGCATGGCTGTATGCTTGACAGAGCTACACGAAGCTCGTGTTTGCGTCCGGACGAAAATCAGGACGCCACGTTTCCCTCGAGCGGTGCTGGAACTACCACTCTCACTATTGTACTAGTACTAGTAAGAGAGACCATGTGGCAAACTTCTAGGTGATCTGCATCGAACCTCCTCCTTGTTGGCTTGATCCATCAATCAAAGTTTTAAGATTCCGAAGTAGCCGTGTAGTAGTCCTCTGCATTTTGCACCCAACAAAGGGCAGCTTCTCCAAGCAGCTAGCAAATGTTGGTGCTGTACTAAAACGAAAACTCAAAAGAAAATTTGAAAGAATTCAAAAATGTTACACGAACCCCCCCCCCCCCCCCCCCCGCGTCCCATCCCAGGAGAGTAAAAAAGGACCAGTACGGATTTGTCACCACTCGGCACTGGTAGTGCAAGCAGACAGAGGGCGCCAGGCAAAAGAATCCATGGCACGACGACGCTGCGAGCGAGCAGACAGATTCAGACAATCAAGTCGCACCCAAAACAGGCCAGGCCAGGGCAGGGCCGCGGCCTCCATCCGCGCACATCCCACGCACGCACGAGAGGCGAGACCAGACAGCGGACACGGGCACGCACGCTGTCCGCATCCCGAGCCCGTGCGATCCGCGCCCGGAAGCGCACAAAAAGGCCACACAGTTCACGGCCGCGTGCGGCCGTTTCAACGAGACGCGCGGCTGCCCTGCTCGTGCGACCGGCTCGGCAACGGCAAAGCCGCCGGGCGCGGGGCCAGGACAAGACCGCGCGTGCCTTGGCCCTCGTAGTCTGGGCGCGGCACCCCGTCGCCGGCGGCGGCGTGCGTTCCGTTCGGCGACAGTGGGCGCCCCCGGCCGCCGTGAACGAGACAAGACCAAGCTGGTCTGGTCTCGCCGCCGCGCCGGTTTAATTAGCGCCGAAACGTCCCGGAGAAGCGAAGCGGGCTCTGCTCTGCCGCCCTGGAAATGCTCAATTATTGTCAGCTTGCTCGGCCTGCCGCTGCAGAGCGGTGACGAGTCGCATTCGGCATTCGGTGCTAATTAACTGCCTCCGGTTTTTGTCCTCTCCGCGCCGAACACCAAGCCATCAACGACTCGATCGGAGCGTGACATCTTGCGCCGGTGCTCTGGCCGCGACGCGTGCGGTCTGGGCTTCGGCATTCGCGGCTGCTGGTACGGCGCCCCGGTCTTCCTCTTTGACTAGATGCTGTGTTAGTTTCCGAGCGATGAGTGCGTGGCTGATTGGGTGAATCAATGACTTGTTTTATATTTTCAAACAAGTATTTCAAGCTATGAGCCTCCTCCTACACTCCAGTATGTGAACTCTTGGATCTTGGGTTTTTAGGCTTACCGACTTCGGGCTAGTTCAAATTACGATCTTCCTTTATCTTCTTTCAAAATAGAAGAAACTGCAAAATCTCAACCACAAGACTTTGTAGTTATGAGAGAGACATGCTTGTTCGGCTGCCCTTCTGCTGCAGCCGCAGCTGCAACGCAGCCACAAGAAGGACTTGAACTTGATACCTAAGACTAGAGAACCATGCTTAGCTTTCTGGGTTCACTCTCATGGATAGAAATAGGAAACAATGGATTGTCATGAGTAGCTTAGAAAACACCAATGCGATGCTGGTGAAGATTTATCTAATGGTATCTTAGTGCTACTATGATATTCTTATAGGTAGTCACTTGTCGTCTGTCTACAAATGTGCCACTTTTGGATCTCAAATTTTGTCCATTAAGGGCCTGTTTGTTTGGACTTATAGATTATACTATCCAGCTTATTTGGTAGATTATATAATCTAGCTTATTTTTTCTGGATTAAATAAGCTGAGTCTTACTGTTTGTTTGCCTAGCTTATTTGGCCCAGCTTATTTGTCCTAGACGTGTAAAGACAACAATGCCCTTAGCGTGGGGAGCCAGCCAGGGAGAGGGGCGCGTGGGGAGGGGAGGAGGGAGTGGGCTGGTGGGATCCAATGGCAATTGCGGGTAATTTGCTCCTCTTTGCCATGGGTAGTGGGTCTTTTGGGTAGAAATAAATTGAAATAAGCTCCACTTGACTAGCTTATGAGATTATGGTGTTTTTGACTCTAGATTATATAATCTGAGCAAATAAGCTGCCTGTTTGTTTCCTTTACAGATTATTTAAGTTGGTTTGTATAATCTACAGCTTATTTAAGCTCAAACAAACAGGCCCTAAAGAGCCATCGTCCACTTATGGTACAATCATACAATACACTCAGATATCCTAATGGCAACCTGCCTCCAGCCCTAGCTGATCCAAACCTAACCTCAGTTGATCTTTTTTTTTTTCACCCTTGTAGCACTAGCAAAGAACTCTGAAGGCCACAAGAGTGAAAGCAGTGCATGCTGGGCTGCCGACAGAGCCCTAGCTATCCTAGGTTGGAAACACAAGTTGGGGAAAAAGTAGAATCCGGAGCTTGTTTTTGGCACACGAGACAAGATGCGAGGACGGACGTACCCAGTCCCAACCTCCGAGGTATGAAAGCAGCAATAATTAAGGAAAGCCCTTCCTCATAATCCAAACCGGACCCCGCCTTAATCGCCGTGCCGCGGAAGCAAAACCCCCTCGAATTCAGCGGGCTGTTCCCGCGAGAGTTAATTACTCCCCACGCCCTCCCCTCCTCCCCCCGCGTCCATCCGGAACCACGATCCGCGGCGCCTGGTTGGCTGGGCCTGGCGCGTGACGCCGTCTCGGACGGACGGCGACCCCGACGGCGACGGCGACGGCAGTTATGGCGGAGCGGCGCGACGGGGACGGCGTGCGATGCCGGCGGTCTTTGGGGGGCGGACGAGGCCATGTCACCATGTGGGCCTCCGTAGCTCGTTCAAACTGTGCGTGGTGAAAGCCCACGGGCACGGGGTAAGAGCCCAGGCGGTGCCGGGTTATTTACGGGGGGATGCCACTTCTCTGCCGTTGCGTCTTGCGTGCGCTGCGCTGCGCCCCGCGCCCGCCTGGCGCCTGCGCGGGAAGGTGTGGCGCAGGATTTAATTAGGGCAAGGAGCCTCATGGGCGCACAGTTTACGCACGCTCTGCGATTGGTGTCCGCCCAATTTTTAAGTACCCTTTTTTTCTGTATTTTAAATGTGGTTTTTAATTGCTGGTGGGTGCTGCTCGGAGCCTGGGACGGCACCGCCGGCATCAGCATGGTACGGGGCAAAATCGTATGCGGAGCTGTCGTCATCCCTGACGAAAATGCACCTCCAAACCTCCTTCAAAGCGCAATCATTTTATACTATTAAAAAAGTGCAACCATTTTACTATTAAAAAAGTGCGACCATTTTACGAAGAAGAAAAATGAAGGACTGCTACTTCTAGTAACCAATTTTGAAGCAATTCGAAAAGGCTCGAAAATCTTCTGCGGGACTGAATCTGAATGCTGCCAAAAGTCCAAAGATACGCTGGTGCGCCATCCGGCTTTACGGGCGGAGCAGGTCCTGCGCCTCCATTTTGGATCCATGTCTCTCACGAGCGGGGCAGCGCCGCCGCCATGCACGCCGGCTGGCGCGCGCCAGGCCGCCCGAGGATCGGACGGAGCCCCAGCGACGGCGACGATGGCGCCCGGCCGCCTGGGACAGCACGCGCGCACGACGGGCGCGCCCACACCGTGCCCGACTGCCCGTGCACCCTGCACGGTCTCGGCCAAAAAGGAGGTGTAAAAGCTGATGACTGTGACCGACTGACTACCCGGCAAAGGTCAGGCCGGTACTTCTCGGACGGGTTTTGGTTGACGCTCTTGTCTCTTGTTCCTCTTCCTCCTCGTCGTCGTCGATCGCTTTTCCTTCACACTCGCACGTACGGTGCTCTCTTCAGCCTTTGCGCAGCACGGGGTTTGGCTAGTGGAGCACGTAGTTACTGGTGCTCCGTACATTGGTTTTCACTTTTCACTGCCCTCGTCGCGTACGGGCCCGGTGATGCAGTGAGAGCAAATACGCGTGGGGGTGCTTCAGCAGGTCACACTTTTGCTTGCTTGGATCCGCCATGAAATAAACGCTAGGACCTGCTTGTTAACCTCGATCGACTGACTTCAAAAAATCTCTATCGACACATGGCCCGTACTGCTACTAGTGCGGTCTCTTGCTGCATACGAGATTTTTTTTGACAAATTGCTGCATACGAGATCGGGCAAGGTTCCTGCTGTTTCATAAAGCATTCGAGTCCATGACAAGGCTGCTGCACTGTAGCAGCGATGCGTTTCCAGCACAGTGCATTTTACCTACCATGCATCGTACTTTTGCTAGTACTAGCTATTTACTTGCATGACACATCGTTACTCTTCTCTCTTTTCTTCTTTTTCTTTCTTTAGTAAAATATATGAATGGCCATTGTACTTATCAACATGTTTCAATTTGACTATCAAAATCAGAAAAAGTGTAAATTATGGCTATTAGACTTGTTGACGTAATTCAGTTTAGCCATTCTACTTAGTAAGCTGTGTAAATCTAGGCCACTGGACTTGCCTTGACTAATCTAATATAACAATTGGCTTCTCAATACTACACATTTGGATGATGTGGATTAGGTTTGACCATGTCGTACCATCTACCATGACTGACATGGATTGGGATATCGTTTTCTTGTTAGGTGTATAGTTATAGGCTTAAGAAAATCAATCTCTAATTGTTTACTGCATTCATTGCACTTGTCCTCTTATTTCTATTCGAATATTCTATCAGCCCATCTATTTTTCCATTCATTTTTGCATCAATGTTAGAGCTGTCTCAACAGTGAAGAGCTAAGAGAGCTCAAGCTGTGGTAAGAGATAGATAAATAGGCGGGATATGCAGGTGAGTCGGAATCATGGTCAATAAGTACTGAATCTTGCCTCATATCACCTACTCCGCATGTGAAATGTTAGAGAAGAAAATTAAAAGGAAGCAAGGAAGAGGATGGTGTAAAAAAAATAGGACATCAATAAATACATGTGACCTGTGATCTACCACATTGCATGATAAGAAGCGAAAGTCTACTCTACATCATCTAAATATGTGTGGTTAACCATTAATGAACCAATGACCGTACTGATATAGTCGGGCAAATTTAATCGCTATGATTTATATTTTCTTAAGTATAATGACTAAACTGAAACATGCTGACAAGTACAATAGCTATTCTTGTATTTCCTTCGTCCTCTAATATAAGTTACTCTAGCAATTCTAAGACATATTAAATAAGAGAACAAAAGACGCATATACCCTCCGAGAGCTCTTAGTTTACCAGCCATAATTAAAGTTATTCCTAATATTAAGAAGGGGAGAAAGGAATAGAAAAGGTAAGTATGCAGCTAAGAGTTAAGAAAAATTATATGATTTTCTTTAATACTTTTTCAAAAGTTCTAGAATATCTTATATTATTAATATCCTATATTTCAGAATGGAGAAAGTATTTTACTCTCTCCTTTTTTTACCGTGGAGCGCTTTAACCTCAGCGTGTGCAACGAGCTGTACACATACTATGCTCAGAGGACACACACTTCGTACAATATTAGTAGTATTTACCTTGCATCTTTTATATTTATATATATATATACACACACACATACTCGACCCGATCCTTCTGTCATGGCAGATGCAATCGGACAACCGACCATGATGATTCAAAAAAAACTGACGGTTTATTTGCAGGTACACACGACGATGGCCGGTCGGTATACAACATTTAATTTACTGGTTTGTTGGCGACGAACCACTTGCCCAGGGGCCAGGGGGGCCATCATGGATAACTCATCATCATGTATGTTTTGCTGTACAAGGTACAGAGAAGTAGGTGGTTAGCAGTAGATACAGGTTGGTGGCACGTACTCAACAACCCTGCCCGTGCGTACTAATTACCAAAGTTTCCTTAGTAGATAGTAATAGTGTGTATATATATATCATCAGTCTTTAAGCTAATTTAGTTAAGAATACGGCCACTAATAACAATACACTTGGTCATTGCACTACTATAGAACACATCATCCTTACTGGTTATCTTTAATAGTACATATTGCTGGCTGCGGTAGCCTGCACAGACAAATATATTCATGTGATGCTTATACGAGGCAGCATGAATAGTCAGAATAATAATTTGTAAACTGAAAATAGTAAATAAAAACTCTAGGTCTGGAGGGTCTTGCACCTCCGCGCTACCCCAATATTCAGTTTTTAAACCCATGAACTCAGGCAATCCCTGCTTACCGTCCCACCTATGTGTTGTTGTTGCACGCAATAGGTACCTCCTTTGGGCATTTGTTGTCTAAAGCTTTGTTCCACTATTTGAAAATCTGAATGGCTTTAATTAAAAAATCAACTACAAAAGTTGTAGATCTAGTAGAAACGTACAATTTTCATATAAAAATTGTCTCCATCTAAGTTCATATGCAAAAGTTATGAGCTTCCTAATACAATTTGAAAATCGAATTGCAAAGGTAGAAAATTACCCGACTCGGCTCTATCTGATAACGCTGAAAATATTTGTGCCTGGAACCGACACGAGTAATCTATTATCTATGGCGGTTATTGTTGAAAGCCGCAGGATCCTGGAAGTTATTCGTTTAGCCAACACATGACTTATCCGTGCTACCTCCCAAATGGCCGGCACAGATGAGGTTCTCCTCCTTTCTCATTCTCTAGTAGAGTACAAGGCAAGACATGTTGTTGTGTACTATTATGTGCAATGTACTCCATCTGAAGGACTAAAATCAATGTCAGGACGTACTAAGATATTGACGCTTCGTAATAACACACCTGGTGGTACCGTGGCATAGTAGGGATTCAGGGGGTATCTGGATCAGAGACTAAACTTTAGTCCGGATCACATCGAATGTTTGGATACCAAATAGAGGGATTAAACATGAGCTAACTATAAAACTAATTTCATAAGCATGGTGCTAATTCATGAGACGGATCTATTAAACCTAATTACCTATCATTAGCACATATTTATTGTAGCATAATATGGTCAAATCATGGACTAATTAGGCTTAATGCATTGTATGGCGAATTAGTCTCCATTTATGTAATTAATTTTGTAATTAGACTATATTTAATATTTCTAATTAATATCCAAACATCCGATATAACGGGATTAAAATTTAGTCCGAGCGAACCAAACAGGCCCTCGCTACTAGCTATCTACTTGGATGTAGGACTATACAGTGTAATCAGAGCTAGCTCCACCGAGTTGTATATGGCGATTCATGATGGATAAATTGTAGGCTTCCGAGATGAACAATTTATCGCTGGTCTCCAAGCGAGCATACAGGACAACCTTAGGGTACGTGTAATGCATGTTGCTTAAGTTTCACGGTAAACAATTCAGGAATGACAAATGTACAGCTACTTCATGTACTCTATAATCAGATCCAGTGCAAGTTAAACTGGACATGCAACGAGGTGGATCGTTGCATGGATTCTGAGATGAGCGTGTTGCTAGAATCCAAATAAACATGCATGACATGTGACAACTTTGGGGTACGTGCAATGCACGTTGTGTTAGGAGGTAAGCAGTTTGCGTATGGGACAAATATATATGGGAAAGCCAATTATAAAACGGATATCTGAGTGTTTTTTCCACTCCACATTTGTTTTTTTTCCCTCTCTACCTTATGTAATGCGGAGTGTCTTCTCCACCTCCATCGAGGCTCTAGCGAGAAAGGTGGCAGTGGCAGGGGCGGGATCAAAGGAAGGACGATGGCTGAGCGGGCCAAGGGCAGGAGGATGGTGATGAGTGGGGCTAACAGTGGGAGCGAGTGGCAAAAGAAACACATGCCGGATTTTGGCAGCAATGGATCCAAACAATAGAAATCTATACATGTTTTTAGAAAAATGGAGTAAGAACCATTGTCAGTCAAAGTTTTAAAAGTTTCCAGAATTTAGTCAGAGTGTTAAGCACTTATGACCAGCAGCAGTGCTTGAAATTGGTAGTTCTATTGCAGTTGAAGTGGACCCTAGTTTTGTCTAGACTAGCTTTCATGGTTGCCTTGTTTAAAACCAACCCATCCTCGTTTGAACCACTGTCATAGACGCTTAGACAAAGACCTTGCAGTTTAAATGGGTTCAATATTGGTGCGATGGCAATCCATTCTCCTTTTGTTCCATTACTAGGTGGCGTTGATACTTAATTATGTTCACGAGGAGCTGCTGTCATGTCATATAATCGAAACAAATTTGCTCCTTGGGATAAAAAAGAGCTGTCCGGGTACCGTGAATAAAACCAACAACTTGCACCAAATCTGTGGAGGACCAGTAAGGCAAGAACCAAACATGGTGGGAAGCACACCATTTTTAAAACCCTCTAGGCCTTGGCAGCCTGTACATTTTGAACCACCTACACATCCTATGCTCCAAGACAAAATGCCTAGCTAGGCTCATCTTCTCTCAGGTCACGTCGCCATTCAGAAGTACACGTGACCACAAAAAACGGATAAGCGCCCGCGTAAACCCTAGAGGCCGTCTCCCCCGCGTCGAGCCAAGGAGCCTGTAAAAAGGTCCAGACAAAGCTTTTGGCGAGCAGCAACAGAGACCAGATCGACCCTGGGGATCCAGCGGCGGCAGCCAGCAACTGCAACATGCAGCGCTGGGCCGCCGCAGCCAGCAGCAGCTGGAGCGAAGCCCGCCCTGGACCACGTCCACGAGGACCATGTCACTAGCTGAAGGGGACCTGAGCCCGCCACGAGCCCACGAGCCCTCTCTGAACCTGCCAGGTGGTCCCCACCCGGGACAGCCTGCTCGTGCTCGCCCCACGAGGACACACCCTGGGCGGCATTTACGCTACTCCGGGGGACTTTTCGCCGGCCGTCCGATCGGGAACCGACGGGCGGGCCGCGCTGGGCCCGGGCCTCCGGTCCCAGCGACCGGTTTTTAAATGCGTTTCCTCATTCGGGCCGTAGGGGCAGAGATGTTAATCAGGTGGAGGTTGGAGGGCGGAGCGGGAAATCCCAGCGATCGACGGCGATCGGGGCGCGCGGTGGAGGTGGAAGTGGAGAGGTAGTAGTAGACTAGTAGTAGCTGAGGAGGTTAGCGCGGAGCCATGGAGGTTTAATTGCTTCGGCGCCCTGGCTCTTTAATGGCCACTCCTTCCAACGCCTCCGCTCCGGCTCCCACGCGCTCGCCCTGAGCGCTAGGGTTTGCGCTCGGCGCTCGGCGAGGAGGCGAGGCGGCGGCGGCAGCAGTTTGTGAGGGCCGGAGGTCGTTTGTTGCCGTCGCGTTCTCCGGTGCGTATCCCATCGCCCCCTTCGGCGCCGCCGGTTTCCGGTTCGCTTTCTTCGTTTTCGGGTGTTTCGATTTCGTTCGCTCGAATGGGTGCTGCAGAAATGCAATTGGACGGTTTTGTTTCCCCAATTTTTTTTTCCAGCCGTTCGTTTATGGAAGGAAATGCTGAGCCGAATCTCTCATCGCGTGTGTTGCTCGCGTCGCATTTGGGGGGTGGGGATTTTCCCCTCGGGGAGGAATTTTCGATCCGGTCTTGCTTGCTCCCACATGGAGAGAGGCCAGTTTCGAGGCGCGAAGCGCGGCGAGATCTGCGAGGACTGGAATAGTTTGCGATGGTGGGATTGCTGCGGCGTGCCGGGAATCGTGTTGGCAGGCTAGGCGGGCGGAGGACGAGGCGGCACTGTGCAATCTGACCCAGCAGCCGTCAAAGCCGAGGGGGAGCGAGCGGGGTCGCCCTTCCCGGCTACAGTGGCGGCGAGGACGCTCGCAGCGCAGGCGCGGCGCAGCGGTGGTGCCCCGCCACCGCTGCGCCGCCACCGTTTGCGGCCGCCCATAAAGGCTGCGATCTTTCTCTCAATCCGCGGCCTCGGGCGGGTCGGGACCCAGCGCCACCCAGCCAGAACAGGGGGAAAAAGGCCGCCTCCTTTTACCGCAATCATCTTTACTGGTCTCCGGTCGTGTTGCTCGCCTTTTTGGTTCAGCCTGCCAAGCTAAGCAGGTGCAGCGTCGAACTCTGGTCGCAACTGCCAGCGGCTCGGTACTCGCTCCTATCGCCGTTGCCATTAAAGTTCCCCGGCGCGGTTGTTGTGTTGTTTGTACTAGGCGGGCATCACTTCCAGTTCGCTTTAAGCTGCTGCTGCTTTGGCTGCTTCTTCTTGGGGTTGTTGAGTTCTTGCTTGGGCACTTGGGCAGCTGGGCTGGTGGCTGAGCGCTTCTGGATTTGTAGGCATTGCTGGTTCTCGAGGGGAAGGAGATGATGGTGGGCTCTTCCCAGCAGCAGCTGCTGCAGAGGAAGGGGAAGGCCGTGGATGAGAAGGGCGCCGCCACAGCTGCGGCGGCGGAGAAGGTGGTGGTGGCCGTGAGGGCGGCCACGAGGGAGATCTCCACGACGGCCATTGTCTGGGCGCTAACGCACGTCGTGCAGCCCGGCGGAAGCATCATACTGCTCGTCGTCATCCCGGCGCATACCTCTGGTACTGTTTCCTTTCCTTGCGTCCCTATGGCAATCAACTGTTATCTGCTGCTGTGTTTTGTTTCCGTATTTAGCTTTCGTGTTTGCTACACCAGGACACCAATAAGTGTTCTTGTGCACGTTTGCTTGCGCTACTAATCATACCCATTTTAGTTTCATTCATCACCTAATTTTGTGGACTTTGTTCAGTAGCGTCGTCAACTTTTGCCAAGGTTGTGCATTAGTTGCCTGAATTATCTGCACTTCTCCTTCATTTCAGGCAGGAAGTTCTGGGGCTTTCCGCTGTTTGCGGGTGATTGCGCTAGTGGCCATAAGTCGTCTATGTTGGATCAGAAATATGATATCTCAGAGCAGTGCAATCAAATGATGAATAAACTTAATGTGTATGATATAGAGAAGGTTTGAAGCTGGATCTACTGCTTATTTATATGTTTAAATATCTCGTTGTGTTTAATTTACTTCCATTTCTGTAGATAAATGTGAAAACTAAGCTTGTTTCTGGCTCCCCTTCTGGTGCTGTGGCTGCTGAGTGCAAGCGTGCACAAGCAAGCTGGGTTGTGCTAGACAAGTAATGGTCAACTCCTACAACAATACTTTCTTGAACACATCATACTTTCATTGGTTTATGTTTGCTTAATTCTATATTGCTGCTGCTCAGGGAGTTGAAGCATGAAGAGAAGCGTTGTGTAGAGGAGCTTCAGTGCAATATTGTTGTCATGAAGCGTTCTCAGCCTAAAGTCCTCCGCTTGAATCTTGTGGGATCTCCTGATAAAGAGTCTAAATCAACCTGTACAATTCCACCTGTGTTGGATGGTTCTACTGGTAAAACCGCTACTGATGTTAAGGAGGCACGAAGTTCAACTCGAGGACCGGCTGTAACCCCAAATAGCAGCCCAGACTTGGAGACGCCTTTTGGAAGTACTGAAGTGGGAACATCCTCTGTCTCAAGTTCAGATCCTGGTACATCTCCATTTTCTGCTTCTGAAACAAATGGTTCTCTGAAGAAAGAAGTGCAAACAACAAAGGATCAAATTCAGCATTCAGATGTCAATATTTCTGATTCTGACAGTGAATCACTGAGCCCTCCTGCAACTTTCTCGCTTCAGCCATGGATGGCCAACATTCTACAGGGATCTGCATCCTCAAGATCACTTGGAAAAGGTCCAAGGAAAACTCGTACTGCAACTGCGGATGCTTTACTGGAAAAGATCTCCAAGCTTGATCTCCTGAATGAAATTAGTGCCATGAGATGCAGGTCAGACTTAAACTTCCGTGGAGATGTTAGGGATGCTGTCTCATTGGCAAGGAATGCGCCTCCTGGACCACCTCCTTTGTGTTCAATATGTCAGCACAAGGCTCCTGTTTTTGGAAAGCCTCCTCGGTGGTTTACTTATGCTGAATTGGAACTTGCAACTGGTGGTTTCTCCCAAGCAAATTTCTTAGCTGAAGGTGGATTTGGGTCTGTTCATCGAGGTGTCCTTCCTGATGGCCAGGCAATTGCTGTTAAGCAACACAAGCTTGCAAGTTCCCAGGGTGATGTTGAGTTTTGCTCGGAGGTGGAAGTTCTTAGTTGTGCACAACATCGAAATGTTGTAATGCTGATTGGTTTTTGCGTTGAGGACAAAAGACGTTTATTAGTTTACGAGTACATCTGCAATGGATCATTGGATTCACATCTTTATGGTAAGAACATTTTCTGTTGCATTTATGTATATAGAACTGTTAGTTTTGGTTATGGTACTTGCTGTCTGCAAGTTCATTATGCACCTAAACTACTTTTGTGTTCCTGAATTTTTTTATTTCTCTCCCGACTCTTTCTGTTTCAATTGTTTGCACCAAGAGTCGCACAGAGTTAGTGATGTTGACATAAATCTGTCCCTTAAGCTATTCTTGAAATATCATTCAGGACGTAATAGAGAAACATTGGAGTGGGCATCGAGACAAAAGATTGCAGTTGGTGCTGCTCGTGGGCTGCGGTACCTTCATGAGGAATGTAGGGTTGGCTGCATAATCCATCGTGACATGAGACCAAACAACATCCTTGTCACACATGATTTTGAACCACTGGTATGGTCTATTTCACTGATTGGAGTGTAAAGTTAAGCATTGTTCTTGTATCTTTGGCATTAGGCTCCTTTCCATATATAGGTTAAAGTTTCTGTATCCAATACAATGATCTGGCAATATTTATATTGACTGATGGTGGAGTATAGTTGCCATTAAAATTTTGTGATGATAGTTTGGGTATTGTTATTTATGGAGGCCAATCATCTTTCTTTGCTATTATACTTCTCTGCATGATAGGACAGTCTTATCTTGTGTGGATCTTCTTTAGATTGATCATATATTGTCTGCTGAACTCTGCTATCATCCAATCTTTTTTTGTGGTTCCTGTTGACCTCTTAATTTCATGGTATGATTGTAAGCTCTGCAATAATTGCCCGACAGGTTGGAGATTTTGGCCTGGCACGATGGCAACCTGATGGTGACATGGGTGTTGAAACAAGAGTCATTGGCACATTTGGGTAAATATTGAAACTTAATCTATGAATATATCATCATAGGCAGTTTCAAGTTTCAAGTGCAGCTAACAAGAGAACTTTATGACTTCCTGCAGTTATCTCGCACCCGAATATGCGCAGAGTGGGCAAATAACAGAGAAAGCTGATGTGTATTCTTTTGGGGTTGTGTTAGTGGAGCTTGTCACTGGGCGGAAGGCAGTTGACATTAACCGACCAAAGGGGCAGCAGTTTCTAACTGAATGGGTGAGTTAACTTATTTGATCCAAATTTCTTTCGAGTCAAGTCATTTTTGGATGGATAAGATACTCGATGCTTTTTTGAGGATTTTATATGTTCTGATGACCTCCACCCTGTGTACAGATAAACTTGTTTTATGCAATCTGCAATCTGTAATTTTGTGTTCAACTCATAATATTTGGATTGCACCAGGCACGCCCTTTCTTGGAGTCTTATGCAATTGATGAACTCATAGACCCGCGTCTGGGGGACCGCTACTGTGAAAATGAAGTGTATTGCATGCTGCACGCGGCAAATTTGTGCATAAGACGAGACCCACATTCAAGGCCTCGCATGTCCCATGTTAGTGACACCATCTGCAACTCTTTCTCATTCTTTTAGCCACTGATAAAACTAGATTGTGTATGCTTACCCCTTAAAATGTCTTGTGAAAGGTTCTTCGCATACTTGAGGGTGACATGGTCGTCGATTCTGGTTCTGTTATGGCCAGTAGCGATTCTGGGAGCAGGAGCTGGAGAATGCTGAACGAACAGCAGCATTTCCAGGAGTACAGCAGCCCGGGTCAACAAGATTCGCAAAGAGCTGTTGATGGGAAACGCTCCTACAATGCTTTGAGGGCCTCTTGGGACCGAGACAAGCAGAGCATCTCCAACAGATATTAGTGCTACTCCCATAATGTAGTGAAATGGAGATGTTCAAATCTGTATTATTCCCTGCCCCTACCTCCCTGTCTTTTTTGTTGTTCTTTTGCCTTCACTTCCTATTCCTAGCAATGGTAGGCTGAAAGCTTTTGCGGGTACATTGTGCCGGTGTATAGTGGAAATGGTAATAGGTTACAAGTATATTGAGCTCCGAGGCAGCTCTTGTTTTGTGTATGATGTTTCGAGGAAATGCGATGGCAAATTGGCCGTAGTTGTAATGGTTATTAGTATTCTCAGTAGCTTGATCATATCCACAAGGCAATGGTTCTGTAAAGATTTCATGGTCTTTGCTATGATCACATTAGATTCGATGCTTGATGATGTATAGAGACTGGCACACTAGATTTCGGTTGACACAGGGAGCAATTATTCGGGATTTGGATCTCGACGTGATTGCTACACTGTTGCGCACACTTTCTTGAAAGTGGCGCTGTTGCACATACAGACGTACTGACATACAGAAACCGGGTGGTATCTCCACGCTGTTCTTGTCAGTCGCGGTGTTGCGTCCGTCGTGCTACAGGTAACCCCGCTGGTACGCAATAATGCCACATGAAGAGTGGTTGGCCTCACAGGACAGGGCCAAGTCAGCCGCCCAAAATTCCAGGATTTACCATCCAAAATTCATACAGCGTGCGCCAGAAATTGCTGCCCTACACTGTACGCCTGTACCCTCCCAAACCAGCCGGGCTGCCACGGCGCCCCCTACCCTGTACAGTGCCGCACTGTAACGGCCGCGCCTCGCTGCAGCAGGCGGGCAGCCGCAGGCAGGCAGGGGCCTCCCTGCTGCCAACGGCGGAAAGATGCTGAACATGTAGCGCCGAGCTCGCCCTGGCGCGATGGATGGACGACGGCTGCTGGCCTGCTGCCGCTCGCTCTGCCTGTTTCTGCGGCTGCGGGGGCGCTGGGCGCTGGCCTCGCCGCAGCACCTTTCAGGTACCCTGTCAGGGATGCAAATTATATATATATTTTGGATATTTTGATGTAAAAGTTGATAAAATAAACTATAATAGCATTTTGTGTAGTGTAAATAATTTAGAAGGAAAAATAAACTAAAATAATATAATATTATAATTAATTATCTGACTAAAAAATAATATTGAATACCTACTTGCATCTTTTAGCGGAGGCCGGCGTGACGTCGAATGGGCACATCACGCGCCGGCATCGACTGCCTGCCAGAGCGTGGCTCATCATTGCCTGGCGTTCCTACGCGCCGCGTCAGACGATGGCCGGCCGCCGGGGGCCACGGCATCGGCATCTCCTTGCCGCCGTGCGTACGCCGGCATGTAGCAACTCGTGTAGTGCTCCGGCTAGCTGCCGGTGGCTGGGCTGGGCTGGCTGGCTGCGACTGCGAGCAACGGGAGGCCACCAGGCCACTGTGCCGCGGCGTGGTGGTCCGTGCACGGGCGCGCGGGGCATGAGCGAGCAATCATGGCGGAACAGGGGGCGCCTGGGCTGGGCTGTTTCTGTTTGACCGGTACGGTGGTCGCGAGAAGAGAACTGGCCGGACCGGCGGTCCAGCCGTCCTTGGGGGCGTGCTACTGCTGTGCTCCGAAGATATGCTACCAGCTAGGAGGGTCTGGTCTATTGGGACTGTAAATGTGCTTGGGAATGGCAAATGGTTAAGAAGGAAAACTCGGTAAGAAAAGAGAAGAACGTTGATTGATTGTCTCACCTAGGTACGGAGGGTCTATCCGCAACGAAGCAATATTTGGGGTCCGTTTGCCGCCCCAAGATCGCCGCGCCCCATGTCTGGCTGCGCCATACTTTGTGGCGGGCAAGTCGCTCATTTAACTTTTAGCAAATCTTTATAACAAATTCAATGGATAAGCACCGAGAAGAGCCCTAATCTAAAATTTGGCGCGTCAAATCTTTGGATGTAAAACAAATGGTGGCCTAAGCGAGTGTGGCATGCCGAAATTTTGACATGGCGAATTCCGGACGCGAACCAAACATGCTCTTGATTTGGCTTTTGGTTTACACGACCAGTTACAGCAAACGCTTGTCAAAAGATCTTTTTTAACTAATTATGTAGGGGATTTTGGTCTGTAGTTAGAAAATTTTTGTTGTCTTAGTTTATGGGTAGTTTAGAGTTTTAGCTAATAACTGGTTTCCTAATAATAGGATTGATTTTTTACTTACTACTTTGTGTGCTTTTTTTATTTTTCATTATTCCTTGGCACAATTGCAAAAATCTACACCATCCCTCTTCACCATGGTTACCCTATGCTATGGAAGGACCCACTCTCACTTCAGCTCTTATACACGCACCAAGTATGGTTGCTGTGAGAATTTTTCTTCTACCTCTACTATGATCACCTTCAGTTAATCGGTGTCGGGGTTAGCTACCACGTCTATCCCAAAGAAAGACCTTCAAAGGCTAAAGAAGGAATCAGCCAGCCCCTATCATGCAGATCGGCCCGCTGAGATAGGAGTACGACCGCCACCGGCCCATCAGGCGAAGTGGCAACCCGGAGGCCCGACGGTCGATCCCCAGGCATGTGGTGCCTCCCCAACCCGCGACAAGTCCTGTGGAGTCAGGAAGCCAGCGCTGATCTGGCAACCGTGCCAGACCCCTCGGACCCTCGTGAAAGGCGTGGGGAGGAAGGAGGCACTAAATGCTCCTCCCCGTGTGACGTGCATGCGCACCCCCCGCCTGACAGCCGGGGTAGGGCACCGCCCGTGGATCGGAGGATTAGCGGGTGCATCCCGATCAGCCGGGCCACCATGGCACCGCGGATCCGCAGGCATGCCGGCTGCGCCAACCCCATCAGATTGACGGACGGGCCGTACCCGGTCACTCTCCACCATCGGGCGTAGGGCGAGGCAGGCACACTGAGCTAGCAGGCCCCACCGCGTACCATCGTGACCAGGAATGGGGTGCCTGGACCGCGACCCCTCGCAAGGGAGGTCGATCCTGCTAACGGGACAAAAGGCCCGCCCCCGACGGATCGTCGCAGGCGTGCCACAAGTACAACGGTTACATGCCCTGCTACGGGCATGTCAGATAAGATCGAGGCCACGTCGGGCGCCTTCGCGAAACGGACGAGCAGGACTTGGCTTCAGGATACGAGGAAGTGTAGCCGACCAAGGGCCCCGGACGGGACATGTGTAGGGCTGCCGACATCTTCACCGGGATGCCAACCCCGGGGTGAGACACCCCTTCTCTCGTATTGTAGCCCAGCCCACCGGACTATATAAGGTGGAGCTGGGTCTTCTCTCGCTCTCCGAATACTTTTCGATCCACACATACCGTTTGCAAGCGCCCCGTTGTAAGCACCAGCATTCGAACTCAAGGAACACGAAGAACACCATCCATACTGGATGTAGGGCAGTTGTCCAAACCAGTCTAAACCCTTGTCTTTGAGTATTAGTCATCGAGCTACGGAGAAGAGTGGCACTAATTTACTGGCCGGTGATCAAAATACCGACAATCGAATTGAACAGAGACCATCTCCAACTTTTAAGATTTAGGGTTTATTTTATTTAAAAAATCTAGTGCTGAGGAAGCTTTTGCTGAATGTTCGGTGGCTGTTAGTCTTTTGGAAAAAAAAATCAGGGCCTGTTTGCGTGCCAAGGTCACCACGCCGTATGTCTGGCTGCACCACACTTTGTGGTGGACAAATCATCATTAGACTTTTAGTAAATCTTAGCGACAAATTCAATGGACAAGCACGGAGAAGACGCCTAAGTTAGTGTGGCGTGCAAACTTTTGGAGGTGAAACAAAAGGTGTCCTAATAAGTGAGTGCGGCACACCAAGTTTTGATGTGGCGAGTTCCTAACATGAACCCCTTGATTTATCTTTCATGATCACTTTCAGATAATCAGATTGCATGGTTGATTATAACTCTCTGAGACCATTTTAAGTAATAAGTTTTAGCTCTATGTTTTTTATTTTAAAATCTAGTGTTGAGGAATCTTATGGCTTATAGACATCTACCTTACCTTGTCTTGCACCTTTTGCACTAGAGTCTAGAGGGGGACCTTGAGCCCCAAGGCAATATATCGCGCTTGGTTAATGTAAGTTCTTGCTCTCGGAGTTTCATATCCCAAAAGTTTTTAGATGTACCTGCTCCATCGGCCTGGCTACAAGAGAAGATAAAGCCATGGTGTTGCTTTGTAATTGATATGGATCACATTTCCTATCCATCTTTGGAAGGATCTAGGCTTCATATCTCCCCCTCTTTGATATTAGTGCGCTCGACCATACGGTTAGGCTCATCTTCCTCCTCATGGTTTTCTTTGCTCCCGAGTGCCGACCACCACTGTTGCTTCCGTGCGACTATTGAGAGTTGGGGTTTTTAGGATGGAGGTAGGAGGTTGTCCTGTGGCTGCAGGTTTAGAGGGAGGCATATGGCGGTTGGTTGATCCACCGGTGGAGGCGGGTGAGACAACAGGAGCCGCCGACCATAGATAGTGGGAAGACAACCAGATGGGAGGTGTTGGTAGCGAGGGGGACACCCTCGATTAGCGACGATGGAGATGAGATGACAATGATGGGCGCAAGGTGGCGCGGTGAGGCGGGAGGAGCCGCTGGGTGCATATGGAAGAGGAGAAGAGAAAGTGCGGGAGGCTGCTACTGTTGATCGATAATACCCCCGGAAGAGAGATGTTACAACAGCCCAACACCCTCGGAAGGGTTCGCTCCTTATTACCGTTCTGAAGCCCTTAGCTCTATTACCAGGTTGTTACCACGAAATCCTAACTACAGAAAAATAGACCACGAAAACACCAATAAAAGCATAGCTAATTGTATTGCTTCATATTAGCTTGTCCCATCATGTACAGGATTCACCGTATTTATAAGGGAGCCAAATCTATACATCTAGCGCATGCATTATGCCCTTTTACCCCTCAACCGTTACATTCCCTCAAATATTCCGGGGCTCCACCGTAATTTCTATCCTGCACCCAACTACTTTACACCTGCCAACTCGTACTCGTCTGCCTTCAAGCTTCGTTTCCGCAGTGAAGCCCTTTCCACCCTTCGGTCTCCATCCTTATCAGCATGATCGTCTTCGTCTGCGAGCGGTCACCGCCTTCGGAGCCGATGGCCTTCGGCGCTGCACTGCGACCGCCTTCATTCTCTCCTGCAATCATTAACCAACTCGAGAACCGGTTAAAACCCCACAGACCCCTTCAGTCTGGTGCCAAAGGTGGCTTCCCCAACAGCCGCAGCACCAGAGAATGCATGTGTAGTAATGGAGGGGGCTCGTTGTATGCATGTCATCAGAGGAGAAGAAGGTGGTGGAGTGGGCTGCAGGTCAACTTGGAAACTATTGTTGAGCTGGTTGTGCTGGGCATCAGAGGAGAAGAAGCTGGTGAGATGGGCTACAGGTCGACTAGGAAACTATTGTTGGGCTGGCTAGGCCGTGCTTTGGGTGCTTTCCATCTTCCCTAAGATAGAGATAGGAAGTCCTGATATGGGCTGGGTGATAGCTTGGAGTCTGGTGTGGTGGCGGCGTGAATTTGCAGCATTGAAGGCTAAGATACTAAATACAGACAAGTGACAAGTGGTAGCAATTCACCTGTACTTGATCTGGAACCAGCTCAGACTATGCTTTTGTGCTTTAATGACCTACATGCCCATACCAACATCAACGTAACAACAACTGTAAGTATAGCCAACTAAGATCTGCTATGTGTGTACATTGGAATCAAAGTATTATTGTGTAACAAGTGATTACCAGCTTGATATAAAAACGTCTATACCAACTGTTATTCTAATTCCACAGATCAAATTATTCAATTAAAAACAACACAGTTCAACCCAACCTGGGTTGTTTGTTGGCCAGCTCTGGTTCAATTATGATTGCATTCGACATGTGAAAGGTAAAACAAAACCTCCATAGAATATCTTGTACAAATGAACATTTACTTCACTTTCTAGCCATTTTAAAATTTGAATCCACATGCCAACTATTACACTAAGACCTATACAGTTCAAACTAACCTGGATCTTTTTTTGGCTAACGCTCTGGTTCAAACGTTAACATATTCCACATGTGAAAGGAAAAAATGACCTCCACATATATTTTGTATGAACGTTAACATCCATGCATTAATTATAAAAAATGACCGTTGCTCAACTTTCGTCGGACCCGGCCTGGACTCTCTCTATAAGAGAAACACCGCGCTAGGGTTAGATTCAAACTCTACCACTCCCTCCCACCAGTAATAGTTTATCTCATCATTTTCCCCTATGGCATCGTCTCGTAGCTTCTTCTCCCCAAAGTCCATCAACTCCTCCAATGGGTTTTCCACCACCAACCATATTGGATCTGGCGGTCATAAGCTCTCGATCTACCAACAACAAAGACTGCTGTTGGAAGTGCAACAACGCAATACCATGGTGGAGAAAGGACGTCTCCGGCAGCCTCGTTCTCTTGTGCCTACCTTTTGCATTAAGGTATGAATGCAGTTTCACCATATTTCACTATATAAAATTATCCCTATGCATAAAAATTTATGATGCACTGGCCATTTCTATTTCAATCTCTGCAGGATGTTCAGAATTACCACCCTTCCTATGTGAGTACAACACATAGGATCCCATCTACGATGCTGCAACCGTATGCCATAGATGGAAGGGAACGCATAGGGGGCTCTTCACCTACAGCAAACCCAACTCGTTTTGGTGGTCATGCACAACCAGTAACAACGATCCATCTCGCCATGCCAAAACATGTGTCAAGCGGCACCATTTTTGGATACCACCATCAGGTCTGACTATTCAAAAACATGTAACCATCCATATTTTCAATTTATCGCCATATTTATTAATGCATTTTGTAATCGGTGATATCTACTATATTGTAAGCTTGCACTCAAATGAGTTTGTTTGTGTGTTTCTTGTAGAAATTAAAGAGGAAAGCTATAACCACAGATGTACCACCCAGATCATCCTTCGATGTTGCCCTTGAGTCAGCAACAAATGTGTTCTTCAGTTTTGACAAGAATTGTCAGGTGTAGCATTGTAACTTTCTTATACGTTATTATGATTGCTTAGATGTTCATATTCATATTCATTAAGCTATTGATTAGACTAATGGACCTTTGGCATTTTAAAGGACCTTGATTAAGCTGTTGATTAGATTAATGGACCTTTTCATCATGGAAAAATGAAAAAAAATAGGGCTTCTGTGCATGCATCCATTACTATATTGCCCAAGAAATAAAAAAATAGTGCATAAAAACATCCTTCATGCTAGTTTTCGCAAACTTCCCCAAAATATCATTTTCAAACTATGCAAGTATGTATCTAATTCTTTAATCTATAGAGATGTTTTATGCCTTTATCAATAACACTTCTTGTTAGAAAATGTATTGATATTTCATAATTATTTGAAAATGTAGGAGGTACAGATGCACGTAGCAAAGAAGAAGAAGAAGAAGAATACAACCATGAATTTGCCCCTTATCAATGAAAATGATGCTGATGATGCTGCGGAGAGGGCTGCAAGGGAGATGAAGTTCTTTCCTCTAAGCTTGAACCATGGGCTACCTCGCAGTGATTCCGAGTTTTCTGTGTATGAGATGTCCTCCGTGAGTGAGGGTGTATCTGATGTGGAATTGGATTTATCATTGAAGCTCTCCCCATCGAGTGGTAGATCTGGCATCACAGTCGACCTGTCCTTGAAGCTCTAGAGTCTACTAGGCCCCAAATGCTCCATGCTCCTGTTGTTTTGTTCTATGGATTCTTGTTCATTAGTTTATGTTCTTGCTATAGGTCTAAGAATCAAAAAAATTTAAATGTTGAACTTCTTGTTTTTTTGCAATGTGGCATGTCCTATCATATATAATTTAACATTTATTTTATATTAAGCTATCAAGTAACCCATTCAAGCAACATGAATTTCTAAAATTGCTTTTCCTTTGGGATGTAGTATTAGTGACCACTTTTCAATCGGTATCAAGTTCAAAACTAGCCAAAGTGTGATGGACTCGGCCCAATTGTGGGGGATTCGATCCAAGAAGTGTATGGAAGAAGATTCCATCACTACCGCCTAGTTTTATTCATTTATTTTATTTCTTTTTTGAATAGAACATGTTTATCTACAGTGTTCACACCACTAGATCTAAAGTTGATTGTGTCCCCAATATCTTTTGAATTTCTAAAATAAGTTCAGTCTAGTTTATTTCTTCAAAAATCATATTAATTCATTTGAACTCAGAAATATGAAACTAGTTTAATTTTTTTTTCTAAAATTAAGCACTTGCTCTTTGTTGCTAGGTTGGAGTTGTTTGGATTTTCTATAGTATTGAATAAATATTTATTTCATGTCGTATCTCATGTATGCTCGTAGACTCGAGATGTGACCAGGACTCATACGACACCAACTACACCTAACGCAGCCTCCAAAGTCACACTTTGACCTCGTAGCTATAAAATTAGCATCATATGAACAAATTCAATCATATCAAATTCGTATAGTATAATTTATAAATTCTTATAGTAAACTTCGGTTCATGCTTAAATTAAATGTCTCAAAATTGGATCAGGGTGGCGCCTTACATTTCGAGATTGAGGGAGTATTATTTCTTGGAAATCCCTGCTTCTCGTCTCTCTATTGGGAAGATGGAACGGCTGGAGTAGATGGAGCTCAGACGTCAAGCCGCCGCCATAGGTTGGCAGCAAGGACTACCAGCACCCCCAGTTCATAGTTAATATTGCTGTCGTCTAATAGACGGTTTGATACAGTATCACGTAACTTTGAGATGACTTAACAAACTATCTCTACAATGGATTGTTTTTTTATCTTGTAGTTATACCATATTCTTTAATTTTTGAGCCAAAGAAATAGTATTGTGAGCTGCATGACAATAACAACTCGTATATTCATTAGTAGTCATGTAATTCTAAATTTTAGGTTATGAAGCAGTTGTTTCGTGAGATAACAATTTTTTTCTCACCTATTTATTATCTGTGGCTTGTACAGCGGGGTCATCGCGGACATCGAACCCGTGGCGGCGTAGTTCCACGAGCTCCGGCGCCGGCGCGCCGAGGGGCTCGGGCATGGGCCTGGCCCGGCTGCGCCGGTGCTCAAGGAGTCGAGGTAGAACGGGCCTTCGGCAGGCTCTTGGCCATGGTGCGGCGATGCGGGGCAGCGTCGTGGAGACGGGCCGCATCAGAATCAATGCAACGAGCTCATCTTATCAATGTGTAATAGCAAGTAACCACCCCTTAATGAGTTACCAAGGAGCAACAACTCTTGCTAATCTTAGCCATCTATGGTGAGATATTTTCCAGTCTAGCCTAATTATTCTGTCGCTGTAGGTGACGCAAAGATAGTACTGCAAATGGTTCACAAGAAAACGCAATAGCATACATCAACAACATCGACAGTAGTGGTAGATATATACATGGGCACCAGCCGTATTGCAACACAAGTCAGAGGTAGCAGTATTCAGGGATCAAGGCATTCCCAGTGTGGGAATTTTTCGTTCTGGTTACTGAACCCCAATCATCAGCCGGTTGTATAAATGTTGTGGTCATAGGTAAGAAAGTGTGGTGCCGATGCGTCTAGCTTCCGCACGCAAGGCACTCTTCACGGTTGTTCAGAGAACAGACCATTTGTGCCATCTTGGCTTCCACATCATCCTCTGCAGGTTTGCCAGTAGCCACCTGCGTACGTAAATGGTTTTTGCGGTCAGTTGTGATTCAGTAAGTTTTTGGGAGAAGATTGTGAAAGAATGTAAGGGGCAGAGATGTACCCCGTTCTCCTTCAGAAGTGTGGTATCTACTGTAAACTTGATGGCGTCGGCAGCTGCTCGTGTGCGTAGATAGTACATCCCAGTTTTCAGGCCCTTACATCGAACAAGGTTAAATAAACCATCATTCTAGACTAAGTACGAAATGCTTGAAGATAAATACTTGCTTTGATGATTCAGGGCTAAATACCTTGGACCAAGCATGGAAGTGCAGTGATGTTAGCTTCCCAAAGTTGGGTTGCTCCATATGGACATTGAGGTTCTGGCTCTGATCAATGTAGCATCCACGGTCAACTGCCATATCAACCAAAGTTTTCTGCTTCATCTCCCAAACAGTCCTGGTCCAATAATTGCATAGAAACTTTTAGATGCTTGAACCAGTAATTGCATATGGTAAACAATAAGCATACAAGGTTGAACTACAAACTTGTAGATTGCTTTAAGATCATCTGGGATTTCTGCCATCTTCTGGACAGAACCATCTTCATATATTATCTGATTTTTCAGAGTAGGAGTCCAAATGCCCATTTCAGTCAGATCATGAAGAAGATGCTTGTTAACCACAACAAACTCCCCACTAGAAGAAAAAAGGAGAAACATCAATACATGGACATATAGATCAGAATGTAAGAACTCCAAGGAGCATATTTCCAGACCTTAGAACCCGTCGACTGTATATGTTGGATGTGTAGGGTTCAAAGCACTCGTTGTTGCCAAGGATCTGACTAGTGGAAGCAGTGGGCATTGGAGCAACAAGAAGAGTGTTTCTGACTCCAACTTTAGAAATAGTCTCCCTCAGAGATGGCCAGTTCCATCTGTTAGATGGGACAACATTCCACATATCAGGTTGGAGAATGCCCTACAAAGGGAGTGGCATAGACAACATTTGATTAATTTAAGGTCAACGAATAGAAATTTGAGGATAAAATTAAACATAAAGCACTGCAGCATCAATAATTAAAAAGAGAGAAAATTTGAAAAAGAAAACCTTGCTGACAGGGCTGCCTTCATATGTTTCATAAGGACCTTCTTTAGCGGCAAGTTCAGCAGAAACTTTCAGAGAATGATAGTAAATTGTTTCGAAAATATCCTTATTCAACTGCTGAGCCTGAAAAAGACACTACTTGTTACATACCAGCTATGTACAGAAGGCAATAAATTGCAAATGCAGAGCTGGGGAAAAAGTACCTCAGGTGAATCGAATGGCATGCCAAGTAATACGAAAGTATCTGCCAAGCCTTGAACACCTATGCCAATTGGCCTGTGACGCATATTTGATCTTTTTGCAGTCTCAACAGGATAATAATTAATATCAATAATTTTGTTGAGATTGTAAGTGACGGTTGAAGTAACCTGGCAAAATCAACAATGTATCAGAACATTCATTAACATAGGCAAGAATCAAGGATCCAAGACAAATAGGATTCGAACAAACCTCAGCTAGCTTCTCAAAGTCAAAATATCTATTTTTTGAATCACTGCTGCCCACAAGCTTAGATGGATGGGACTCTAAAGGAACACCCTATGAAAGAAGGTTATCATACAGCACATCAGAATACAACCTTCATGATTGAACAGCTGAAGCACTGACAAGAAATACCTTTTCCCTTACGAAGCGTGGCAAAGCAATAGATGCTAGGTTGCAGACAGCAGTTTCAGTAGGGCTTGTGAACTCAATTATTTCAGTGCACAAATTTGACGATTTTATTGTGCCAAGATTCTGCTGGTTACTCTTCCTATTGCACGTATCCTGCAGACAGTTAAGAATCATTACGGAGAATCCTTGTTGCCCAACAATTGAACCTGGCAAAAATTGCCAAAAAGAATCACAATCCAGAAGCAGGTACATCTATTTGTATTGGTGGTGCCAAAAGTACCTTGTAAAGCATATATGGTGTACCAGTTTCTATCTGTGGCTTCAAAATGTCAAACCAGAGGGTCTGTGCTGGAACAACTTTCTTCGCCTTGCCCTGAAACCAGAAATCAAGGTTACTAAAAAAGGTTCCCATTTCACTATATTAATATACTATGAATACAAATACAGTTTTCAGCTTACTTCTCTCTCATATTTCTTGTACAAATTCTCAAACTCATCACCCCAGCAATCAGCCAATCCTGGAGCTTCATTAGGGCAAAACAGTGACCATTCTCCATTATTCTGGACTCTTTGCATGAATAGATCAGGAACCCATAAAGCATAGAAAAGATCCCTTGCACGATGTTCCTCCTGTTAAATTATCATTCAGAATAGCAAGTCTTAGAACTTTGCAGGTCCATTCAGAATTTAGAAGGAATGGGTTAAAGAATGCTAGAGGCTTCAATAACAGAAAAAAACATGTGCACATATTCCTTGACCATTGTTAGGAAACTAAAATATTGGGGATCTACATCATGCCGAAATAGACTAGCGTGCTATATCTACAACACACTAGCTTAAACCAAAAAATTAAGATTTGAAGAACCATCTTTAAGGGCTCCAAGCACAGGAAAAGAACCAATTTTATGTGAACGAATCAATATAGCAGTAAGAATATATAATGTCTACTGAGTGCTGCAGTTACTGCAGAAGACTGATGGCTTACTGTTTTCATATGCAAAAGTAATACACCCCAACAGTAGAGATTTTACCTTTCCATGGTTCTTTCTCAGATCAAGGAACTCAAAAATGTCAGCATGCCAAGGCTCCAAGTACACAGCAAATGCACCTAAGTTTAGAAGCTCATAAGAATTTCTGAAGACAATGGAACTAGAATTGAAAATAATGACAGAACATACCCTTTCTTTTGCCGCCACCTTGATCAACATAACGAGCGGTATCATTGAAGACACGTAACATAGGAACAATTCCATTGGATGTTCCATTTGTTCCTCGAATGTAACTCCCAGTAGCACGAATATTGTGAATTGAGACACCAATTCATCCAGCTTATTTACTTATGACAGCACATTCCTTCAGGGTATCATAGATTCCCTCAATGCTGTCATCTTTCATACAGATGAGGAAACAGCTGCTTAACTGCATCATAGATAAGATAATACAACAGTAAATAAGCAATCTCGCAATCCACATTCAAATCCTCTGGCAGGAAACAGGGAAAGTACTTGGGGCCTCGGTGTGCCGGCATTGAAAAGCGTTGGCGAAGCATGTGTAAACCAGCGCTGAGACATAAGATGGTAAGTCTTGATGGCAGACTCAATGTCTTCCTTGTGTATCCCCACTGAAACCCTCATTAGCATGTGCTGTGGCCTTTCAACAACCTTCCCGCCAAGCTTCAAGAGGTATGACCTCTCCAGAGTCTTGAAACCAAAGTAGTCATAGTCGAAGTCCCTATCATAAATTATCTCGCTGTCCAAGCGAGAAGCATTCTGAAATATGACAGCATTTGGAGCCACGTGAGGGACGACTTACATCAAGGCAAGTGCATAGCACAACGGTTTACTGTACTGTATCTGATAAAAAACCCTTATAAAAAATCAATAGAACAGTACATTTAACGGCCAGAAATAGACCAACAGTATCTACACAGGTGCCCTGTCAGAAATGTGTCAGGGACAATCAGAATCGCACCTTCATGATGATTTCATAAACATCTTCAGCGACCAGAGGGGCCATCAGTCCAGATCTCTCGTTGAAGTGCATGTACATGTCCTTAATCCTGCATCCACGGCAGCCACAAGTCAATTAACATCCCAACCCACGAATCCAGCCTCACTTCTGTTGCTATCAATGGATGAAATTAAGGCCAAAATCAGCCGCCACTTACGTCTCCGAGAAGGACTTTTTAGTGTTCTTGTGCAGGTTCGACACAGCAATCCTCGCCGCCAGCTTCACGAACCACGGCAGAGAAAGGAGGGCAACCAGCCCCGCGTCAGGGACAGCGAAGACAGAGAGCCAAGACGAGGATTTGGCGGCGGTTTCCTCACCGAGGCGTAATCCGGGTGGGACGCGGTCATGGCCGACGCGGTCTCGGCGGCGAGCTCGTCGAGCTGGCTGGTGGTAACGCCCTTGTAGACCCCCGCGCCGACCTTCTGCGCGATGAGCACCGGGTCGCAGTGCTCCTGGCTGAGGCCGTAGCTGAGCTTCTTGAGGCGCGCCGTGATCTTGTCGAAGTGCACCGCCTCCTGCCGCCCATCCCGCTTCACCACGTACATGTTGCCTTCGGCCCGCCCGCCGGCGAGGACTTCCGTCGAACAGCTGATGCTCGCGCCCGCGCCAAGCTCTGATTTGAGGGGACAGGTGAGAGGCAGGCGATGGATGAGGAGGAGAGCGTAGGGCTTGGGCGGAGATTTGAATGCCTTCCCGGCACGGATGAGGCAAGGAGTAATTGAGAAGTGGAGGATTTGTTTTTTTTGGTGCGAGATGGGGAAGAAAATGCTTTGCTTTACTTTGGCGCGCGGGCGCGGAGGCGTTTTCCCGCGCTGTTCTGGCATCGTGGGCCGCGGTTCCTCGAGCGAGAGCTCGACACGCCGACACGCGGGCCAGGCGATTCGTGCCGGCCCGTGGGCCCAAGTGTCAGCGGAGGCACCAGGTTCGGACGCAGTGCTGCGACCTGCGATGGGGACGAGGCTCAGCTCGCAAGCGAGGCCCAGTTGCCTTTTGATTATAACATTCACCACAGCAGGACAAACTCAAGCTGAGCAAAATCTTTTAACCGAAAATGGTAGCACATGCCACATGGTAGCACGCAGACATCCTATCGAAAATTAAAATGAAACATATCCTGTGACACTGACACAGACACCTCGCTCAGATATACACGCGGGACACGAGGCGTCGGTAGATACCGAACCAACAGTACAGTAGTTGACGCCGAATGACACTAGTTTCTTAGACTTCTCTCAAGCAAATCCCACACACATGCAACAAGTTCATAGCAGGTTGCGAGCTCACTTCCCAGCTAGCGAGGGAAACTGCGATTGATCTTGAATTGCCGGTGCGGAAGCAGCTGGCTCGCGAGGGCTGTAACCACCACGGAATCCACCATGGCCTCTGCCACGACCACGGCCGCGCCCACCAGGGGTGTAGTACCTTTCCCCCTCTGCTGGCTTCAGGAACTCATTGATGCTGACAGACTGCATGAGAAGAAAACAAATGTCAGGGCCTGTTTGGTTGCCCACCGTCAGTTGCCACGCCGAGGCTGTGGCGCCGCCTAAGCTGCGGCGTCCAAATTCGGCGCCACACTTGCGGCGTGAAATGAACTACAAACAGTAGTGGCAGCCACTGATTCGTCACCAACCAAACACCCCTGTGTTTTTGTGGCGCTGCCATAACTTTGGCTTGGCAAATGAAGGCGGGGAACCAAACACCCCCTAAGTGACTGGAAACTGGGGCAAAAGAAGAATTCTGCATGTTACCCGTACCTTCTTGGCACGCTCATCCCTTTCAGCACTTTCTTTCTTTTTGTCCTTGTCTGAACCCTGCATCCATTTAGTGAAAAATGAACAATACCGTAGATTATGTGCTGAGAGAAGGAAAATGAGAAATTGTTCTTACAAGCTTGATGAAGATTCCATCAGTGCCCTTTTTCACTGAAAGTGGTTGCATGGACTGCAACTCCTTGTCCACCTCAACCTTTCTCTCTTCAGTCTTCAGTCCGAGTAAAGCTTTCCTCTTCTCCTCCAGTACTTTCTCATATTCTTCTAATGTCATCTCCTGTGAAAGCAAGCAGGTTTAAATAAGAATTAATTAAATAACAATAAAAATTGGACACAACCACGAGCTCATAGTAAAACAGTTTCTTATTTTTATAGCATCATAATGGCAATAGAATACTGCATTGGGACATCTAGAACTGAAGCATGCTAGCACAATTAACTACCATAAGTTCATAACACAACCTGCAAGGCTCGTACTTGGGTCATGCACGAAGGAAATATTAAAGAAAAAAGTCACATACTCAGTTCAAACTAAAAGAACAAATAGACAAACAAAGGAACATAAGATAAAATAAATAACTACCAAACTCGATCAATTAACATAAACTCCAAGGCACAGGCTCTCAAAAAATGAGAGAACAGTAAACCTCTAGGGTATGAGTTATGTGCAGGCCTGTGAATGTACAGCAGCTTCCTGAATTCATGCATGCAAAGGTAATGCATGAAAACCTTGATACTGCCACCTAATCTATCTATAGGCTGGATGAAATTGAGAACTTGCAGAGCCAACACAATTTTGTTTGATGTGCAAGACTCACAGGATCAATCAGCCCACAATTAATAACAGGTGATTTTGAAAAACATGAGCATGCTAGATAACTTCTAAATATTATGTCAATATCACAGATGCGTCTGTACAAAGACTACAATTTTTCCATTGTCAGTTCATGCTGTTATACAGAAATGTAAAAGTTCCACAAAATTTGTGGTGGTGCATAACACATGGCATCTTGTGAACTCAGAAGAGACCAGGCAGATTATAATGATATCAAAAGGGAGGAGCAATATGGAATCTATTAATTTCACTGGCTAGTCCTTAAACTATTGTTATTTAGTGGTCAAATTAAGCATAAACGAAATATTTGTAGTTTGCATTTGTATATAAGCTCTATTGTCATTTCCCAAGTTCCCATTAATAAGATTGCAAGAATCATCACGGGAATGGAACAAAACACAAGGATTTGTATATAAGCTCTGTGACTTCCCCATCCTAAAAAGCTTCGGGGAGCTAGTTTTCTGCTACTTCCCAATGTTAAAACAAAAGGCTACTGCAAATAGGTTAAATACTTGAATGTAAATACTGCTCACTAAATTACAGAAATAATCTCAGTTGCTTGCCAATATATCCAAGAATGGTATGATTCAGTAGACTGCTAGGAAGCACCAAATGCTTTACTTTTTAAACAAACATGGCAGCAGCAAGGTGAGCAAGAAACAAAAGAAATTTAGGCATACTACCCATTAGGCCATTACATGCATGAAGTGCATCCCAAAAGTATTTTAGTATGTTTGTAGCACTTCAATCATGTTTTAAGTATGTGATTCTAAGACTTAAGCTAGAAAACAGGACAAAACTTCAAGATTAAAATAAGAAACTTATTTCTTCACACCATAGCAGATCAGTGTCATTTCTGGAGGGAGAAATGGCATTCCTTCAAGTCCACGACAGTACAGTATATATGTAAGTTCTATATTTGATTAGATAAGAGAACAACTTATACCTTATCTTCAGGCTCCTCCTCTTCAGTTGGTTCGCCTTCCTTGCCCTTCTCAACCTCAGACTGTGGCACCTCCTCCAGCTTGCTCTCATCCTTAGCAGCAGCAGGAGTTCCCTCAGTATTAACAGCTTCTAGTGTTTCTCTGATGATTTGAACATAAAAGAGTTGTGCGTTAATTTAATCTGTCATATCAAATATAGCTCCAAAATAACAAATGCAACATTATGAAAGAATCTGGTTCAACAAAAACTCACTGTGCAAGGGCTTCATCAGTCACAGTACCCCAGTTGCCACGGCCAGCTCCCTCACGCTTCATTGCATATCCCCTCCCTGTGCCACTGTGGCGCTCATAGGCCCGGCGAGGGGGACGACCAGACTCATCACCAGCCTCCACATCATTGTAGCCACCACGGCGGCCACCACCACGGTAAGGCTGACGTGGTCCACGGCCCCTTTCTGCAGTCTTTCCTTCACCATCCTCTCTCTGCGGATAGCCATTTTCCCCAAAGCCGCCTCTGCCATAACCTCCCTCAACACCATTGGCATCGTCCTCACCAAATTCACGCCTTGGGCCCGTCCTGCCTCCACGGAAGCCACCTCTACCACGTCCTGGACCACCTCGTCCTGCCTCATCGCGAGCTGGAGCACCATAGTTCCTGGACTCCTTAACTGCAAAGCAATGACACACCAATGTACTCCAATGTTAACAACCTGCTTCTGGGGAAAAGTACTGACTAAATGATAAATCAAATTGCAGAATCTATTAAAACTTAAAACTTACACTAAAATGTTGCGTAAACAGGTAAATACAAAAAAAACACGCTAAATAGCCACAGACATGTACCAAGCAGAATGCCCCGCCCTCCGCTGTACCAGATTAACATGTATCTACAGCAATCCCGTACAGCCGTGGTGCATTTCAGCCCAAAGTCCCCACATTCACGCATCAGATTCAAAACACAAACGCTGAATCCCCGACTTCCGATCCGAATAGAAGGAAACCGTATGAACTCACCAGCCTGCGCGGGCGGCGGCGGCTTGGTGGGCAGCTTCGCCGGGGCGGCGGGCGCCGGCTTGGGCGACGCGGCCGACTTCTTCTGGGCGGCGGCGATGAGGTGCGAGGGGTCGTCGTTGTCGACGTCGACGAGGAGATCGAACTGATTCTTCGTGCCCATGGCGCCCCTCTCCCGGCCTCAACTCTCCCCAAACAGATCACCGGAAACACCAATCAAACCCTTCAATCAGCAACCTAGAATAACGCCACAGGCGAAGAGACCGCCATGGATGGGCGAATCGAATCGAATCGAATCATATCGAACCGAAAGGACAGGTAGTCTAGGGTTTAGAGGCGGATGTGGAAAAAAGAAGAGGAGGAAAGGAGGAGGTCGTAAAGCCCTAGCCGCCACTTGGACTCGCCGCTCCCCAGGTATAACTCTCCCCCGAGAGGACGCTTCGATTTGGTGAGTTACCGATTTGGGTACCTCGTTTCCGGGTAATGACGTTATTGCCATTGCGTTTGGTAGAGGAGCTGTTGGAGCTGCGGGGAGAGTGATTGAGGGGTTGTTTTGTCATTTTATTCCTGTGATGATGTGGCCTGACTTCGCCTCTCGCTCGAGGTGTATTCTTGGGCCTTCGTCTATTTGATGGGCCTCAGTAGTTTGCACGCCTAAAAGCGCACAGCCTATAAGAACATCAAGCATGTGGCTGATCTTCCTAAACAAAATAAGAACATCAAGATATGCCCTCGGTCCCAAAAAAAACTTTCTGAGGAGTTAAATAATTTTAAATTTAGTCAAATTTATAAAAAAAATAACTAACATTTATACTATAAATAGATTTAGTATAAAAATATATTACATACTTAATCTAATAATACTTATTTTTTAATATAAATGTTAATAATATTTTCTATAAATGTGGTTAAATTTAAAATTATTTGACTCCTCGAGAAGCGAGAATTGCATTCTTTTGGGGACGGAGGACGGAGGACTATTTCACTAGGGTGGATTACATGCGGCACTGACATCAACTACATCAGTCTCCAAAAATCACTCCTAATAATCCAACAAAAAATTGGCTTTATTGATGTTTGAACTGCTCTGGCAGAACCTCAATACGGTCCCCTTTCCCAATTTTTTTAGGAGCCTCCAAAAAGCAGCTCCTCTTAAAATAAAGAGAGACACCATATCTCCCGATCCCTTCCTATCGTTTTGGGGATCTGGTCCACTTGCCATTGAAGGTGGGATTATTAGGAGAATGGTACATCTCTCCTGACAATTACGAAAATGATATTAGGCTTTCCCAACACCAACTTGTTGGGAGACTGCCAGAGATCATCTTGGGGAAGATGCAAGTATCAACTCGACATAATTTATGTCTATCCAGCTATTTCTTTACTATAGCATTCCATGTAATTAGTCTTCACTATATTTACATACTTAAAACCACTTTAGATGAATCATTTTTATGGTTTACATTAAATGCACATATTTAAATCACCTTAATTTAATGTACAGGATGCATGTCCAACTTATCACCGAGCTAGAGTTGTGCCGAACAAACTCTTATCCTTCGACTCTATTCAGTAAGTTGCATACGACCCCAGTAGTCGTCAAGACTTAAAGGTACAGACAAAAGTAGTTTCATAGAGAAAGTACATACTCTCTCTGTCAAGAAATGTAAGATATATTTTGACTACAGAAAGTCAAATTTTCTAAACTTTGACAAGTAATTAGTTAAATTATATGCATAAAATTTATATCAATATATTTGTATTCAAAATGGTTTTCAGATTATATTGAGTCTTTAGCAATTGACATTTTATTGTAAGAAAATCTTAGGTCAAAAATCTACTATGGAAAACTTTTTGTGATCAAAATGTGATGGTGGTGGTGGTGGGGTGGGGGTGAGGGGAAGTAATTTCATAGACACATTACATTGGCTTGCTACTTTTATGCATTTTGTTTTTATATGGTATTTTTTTTGTAAATTATAGGTCATTTTAACTTTTCTAAGTACATAGATTTTAGTATGCACTTAGATATTAGTAAAAATTATATTTAGAAAAGGTAAATAATCTATAATTTGAAATAGACGGAGTACTTACAAGTGAGTCATCCATGCATACAACTGCACAATTAGTGAAGACGCACGTGGTTTATAAGTGAGTCATCCATACATACGTCTAGATACATGCCTTTTCTATAATTCTGACCTCTCGTGGTTTCTCATAAGTCTAGAAAACGCACGCAGTACAGAGACGATGTGCACTAATTATTCCAGCACGTCAAACCTCCACTGCTCCAGGTAGTTTCTGCAGTACAATCCAATCAACAACGCCGTTGCTGCAAGACTCCAGCAAATGAAGACACGATCAAAAAATTTCAGAGTAGCAGGGCCTAAAATAAGCAAAACAGCTCATGTTACAAGTTTCCACAAAGTTCTGCATTCAATATTCATTCTATAGAATAGAGATGATGTGGAAGACGAGATGAGGAATCGCTTTCAGGATACAACAAAATTCCTGTGGTTGCATTTTTACACCTAACAATCTTCTAGGGTAACTAAAAAAAGAAAAGAGGGCAGGTTTCAATATGTCAAGCATTATAACGTTCCCTGTGTTGGGCCATCCACGAATCTGCGGAACTCCTCTGCGAGTTTCTGGTAAAACTTGACATCAGACGGCTTTACTTTGCTGATTGCGAACTCGAAATGCCTCATTGATACTTCTTCGATGTGGAAGCTCTCCTGTTGAAAAGAGAACAGAGAAGTTTGTCAGCAAACTCCTGCTACTATTAGTGAAGATGCACAAGCTCGTGTCACCAGTGTGGGGAAGGATGAGTAGCATACATCAAGTGCCGCAACGGCAGCTTCCCTGCAGACAAGCTTTATGTCCGCGCCAGTGTAGCCTTCTGTGAGTCTAGCAAGTTCCTTCAGATCCACGTCAGGACCACGTGGTATGCAACGTGTATGAATCTGGAAAATATCTGCACGGTCACCTTCGTTCGGCGGTTGCACATCAAGCAGCCGATCGAAACGACCTAGGGCATACATCATTCAAAAAGTCAGACCAAATGAGCGAAGGAATCACCAAATGCGGTGAAGCCAAAAAATAGACCCAATGAACAACCTGGCCTTGTAAGTGCAGGATCAATTTTGTCAGGACGATTTGTAGCTCCAATAACGGTAACACCAATTCTTTGGTCCAAACCTATTGTCACAATAGAAAATTATGCATCAAGAAAATATAGAGACCACCAGGATATTGTAAACTAGAAAATAAGTTGGAGAGCAGGTCATCGACACATTTTAACTGTGGATGAGCACAAGAAAATGGCTATGGCTCCAGTTGAATAACCATTGACCAGAGACATCAAAATCAGATATTTGATGTTTGTTTTATGTACAATCAACAAAATACAGTACTGTTATTTGGAGACCTCTAATCACAGGTTCACACACTTTGGTGGCTAGTATTAGTGAAGAGATAAGCTGATTCGGATATGCCCCAAGGCAAATTTATACAGACATGAGGCATCAAAAGAGGAATTTCCTTATGAAGTGATAAAACTCACCATCCATTTCCACAAGCAACTGACTGAGGACCCTATCTGCAACAGACGTTCCATCATTTTCATGCCCACGAGTTACTGCAAGTCCATCTATCTCATCAAAGAATATTATCGCCGGTGCATTAGTCCTCGCCTTTGCAAATAGCGATCTCACTGCTTTTTCAGAGTCACCGACCCATTTGCTGAAAAGCTCAGGACCCTTCACTGCAAGAAAGTTCAATTTTGCTTCAGAAGCTGCAGCGCGAGCCATCAAGGTCTTGCTGCAACCTGGTGGTCCCATCATTAGCACTCCTTTGGGGGGTTTGACCCCTAAATTTGCAAATGCTTCAGGGCATTTCTGTGGCAAATTGATGGCTTCAATTAGCTGCTGCTTGACACTGCCTTGACCACCAACATCTTCCCAACGCACCTTTGGAAGCTCAAGCATCACCTGTAAAGAATATAGTCGAGTAATTGGCATTGTTTTTCCATGAGTCACAAGTATATATATAGGAACTATCATGATAGAAGCAAACAGTTACAGCCTTGGGTGGATAGAATTGATACCTCGCGCATTGCACTAGGTCGAACTTTCGTTTTAGCCTTCTTAAAGTCCTCACTGTTCACAGAGAGTGCTTTTTCATCTGTTTCATCATAAGATTCGCTACTTTTTGCGTTACTATTTGTGCAGGGAGCATCATCCAATGACATGGCTGAGAAAGATGCCGGTAATGTGTTACTCGAATTTTCTTTTAGGCTGATATAACGGCGAAGAGCACAGAATGCTGCCTCATTGCATAGTGCAGCTAGATCGGCACCCACAAATCCATGGGTCTCTTGAGCAATAGACTTAAGTTCCTCATCATCGAGGGAGTGTTGAACTCCAATTAGAAGGTGCTGAAGTATGTCCAACCTCTGTCCTGGAGACGGCACTCCTACAACCCAGTGAAAAGACAACAAAATTGGTCAACTTGGTTTTAGACAACATTATATCATTGGATAACCATGCTAGTTCAACATTTAAATTTGATAATAATTTAAGTGCAGGCCAACCTTAGTTTCAAAAAACAAAATTGCCTTAACTGGCGGTAAACCATACCAAAAAAAAAATCACCCGCTAGGAATGACAACATACAGTACAAGGCAGCCCATTCCTTGCAAGGTAAAATTTTTGGCCAATCCTAAAGGTACGATGCTAGTCCATAAAATCAAAAGTCAGGATTCTTAATGCATTCTGCACATCCATAAGCTATGTTTTAGTTGCAGGCATTTTAGCTTTAAAAGCATGATGTGCATGTGGAGCAGACTACAACCACTGCCTTTTTATTTCAAAAATATATGGTCATCAGAGAATCCTACCTATCTCAATTTCCTTATCCAATCTTCCATAACGTCGTAGTGCAGGATCAATACAATCAGGTCGATTAGTTGCAGCGATTAAGAGAACACGATCACAAGGGCCTATCTCATCCATCAGTTTCAACAGAGTGGCCACCATTCTAATAGATAACTCCTCACTTCCTTCCTCCCTTGATGGAGCAATTGCATCCAATTCATCAACAAATATCTAAAAGCAACAAAGCTACATGAGATAGATATGATACTGTTACGAATGGCAACGTGGGATAAGAATCGTAATTACGATACCAATACGTCAAATACATAGTGATGCTCCTTGCTAACTAAATACATCAAACCTTAGATAATCAGTCCACGAAACTTTTAATATTTGACCTGCATTAAATTCAATGTTCCAGAAAGGATGAATGAAACACCATGGTAACAAAAGCCTGATCTAACTGGAAATAAAAGGATTTTTTAATAAAAAAGTGTCTCAAATAATCAACTATGCCAATATCAATTTAGATATGCAAATTTCACAACGAAAACAATGGGTGAACAGAGAGAGGAGATGTTCCCAAGTATGAGCAGTGCAATATTAATAAAGGCAAGTTAACTGCTCTGGTAAAATTACTCAAGCATTGATGCTTAAGGAGCATAGCACTAGAAACAGGCTTCAAACGGAATCTTTACTTGTATTATGCACACCATACATTTTGCATTAAGAACAGAGGAAAAGAAAATATATATACAGTAAAGCTTAGTGATTTACCACCTTGTGCATGATAAAAATAGTGGAAATTGCAACAAGTTCGGTTTCATGAATCTCAATAGAAGACTTCAGAGTTGCAGAGCACATCAAGATATTATGACAGCTTGAGCACAACAATACAGTGTTACTCTCAAAAAATGAAGTTGCTAGTATCATTAAAAACACCGGTCACAAAAGCCAGTAAAAAAATATTGTAGTTTTTCTAATGCAAGGGAGGATTCAGCATATCCTAGAAAATTACAGTAATATCTCTGAAAGAGGTAGCTCTATTCGGATTAATTTTTACAGTTGGCATGACAATAATGATAATGCAGCAGAGCAATTGAAGAAAATCTAACCACAGCAGGTGCAGCTTTCTTAGCTGAACTGAAAACATCATACAGAGATTGCTCACTTTCTCCATAATAATGACTAATGATCTCCGGTCCATTTATTGTAAAAAGGTTGGCGCCTGCATCATAGGCACAGGAAGAAGCAAGAGAGGTTTTCCCTGTTCCAGGTGGACCATAAAGAAGAATACCTTTGTATCTGAAAACAATCAGCATATTACAAAATTGCAACAATGAATTTTATGGCTGAAAAATCAGGGGAAGTGTATATCCTTTAACACAGTACCTTGGCAAACCAATTTGATCAGCCAGTGAAAACGAAATTATTCCTTTAATTGTTGCTGACTCTTTAGATAACCCACCAAGCATTGGAGCATGATTGGAATCTTCATTTCTTTTATTATAATAATCGTAAAATTCCGATGGTAAATATGGCTTATCTGAGCCAAGTTTCTCAGTGCAGACTGAATCAGAAAGATGCACTTTTGTGGTTCTACCAACAAGGATTGAAACTAGGGTTTCCCCCAAGTTAGATGAATCTTCTGCATTAGGCAGTGTATTCCCTTTCTCACACAAATCTCGAGCAGAGCTATCAAATTCTGCTCCCATCACCACAAATAAGGACAATTTTCCGCACATTGAGAGAGGAACAAAGTTCCCTTTTAGTAAGTATCTACCATTAAGCCACCGTGTAGCCGAAGTCTGCAATAACTCATTAACTTTCTCATCTGCTAATGCTGATCTCACAGTGGTTGGATCCAAGCACATTGAGGAGCCACTGTTGGATGCAAAGTAATGGGATTCCTTCCTATGCAGTGGAGTAGAAGGCATCTTCTTAGGTGTCTCCATAACCATTCCAGTTCTTTCAGGACAGCTGTCAGACACTCTTTCAATGCCACTGGAAGGCCTAACACCAGGTGGAACTAGGCTAAGATAAATATTCTTACATTTCATTACCCGTAAAGTACCGACATCATCACTATGCTTTGGGGTCTGATGTGTGTACAATGGGCTAACAAACAACGATCGACCTACTGAAGGGTATCCCAAAACACATGCAAGATCCCAAGAGAGCTTGATGCTGTTCTTTTGAACCTAGCAAGACAACCCAGTAAACAATGTTCACGGTTTGTTACTCTCAGCATAGACAACAGTAGAAGCAAAAGAACAGGCATACCTCACGCGAAGGGAAAACTGCGGCAACCACAAAGTTCCTCCCAGCTTCACCATACAGGAGATCATTGTCCACATCAAGATCAAAAAATTTGTTGCACTCCTCAAATAAATCATCTAGTGGAAATCCATCTAATTGGTCGCTGCTAGAAGAAATTAGTGACACCTGCAAACAAGGAAACATACCTCAGCTTAGTCATTCAAAAGAAATACATACAAGCAGGTAATTGATATGTTTGTGCTTCGCAGGAACTCTGAACTTGCTTTCACGATCAGGATAGCACAATTCCATGCGCATTTCAATTTGGCTCATCTACAATACACAGGCTGGTAGGAGCACGCTGCCTGGAATTGCAACTAATTGCTAAATGTCAGTTAGATTGAAGCTCCCAGTCACAACACGAATACAAATTCGAGCAGCAAGGTCCCATTCCTCGATCAGATTCTAGCTGTATCGAAGCTTGAACTGATTGTAGCTATGAATAAGGTAGTTCACAGAAACAATTTGCAGAAACAGACAGTTCAAAGTTGAGGGAGGAGTTCAAAGCTTGAACTGATTGTAGCTATGTCAAAGGTAGTTCACAGAAACAATTTGCAGAAACAGAAACAGACAGTTCAAAGCTTGAACTGATTGTAGCTATGTCTAAGGTAGTTCGAGGCAGGAGCTTACGGAGACGAGGCACCCGGGCCGCATCCCAGCGCCAACCATAGCAGCCTCGGAGAGCCAGAGCCTCCCGAAGCCGGCGCCGCCGCTCCCGCTCCTCGGGGCAACTTCGGCGACGGCGCCGGCGAAGCAGCCATCGCCGCCGCGCGGGACGAGCGCCGGGAACCGCGCTGCTGCGGCGGCGGCGATGGATGGGAGGTCGACGCCTCCCTCACCGTCCCCGCCGCCGCAGCTGCGAACGCTGGGGTCTCTGGCGGAGCGGGAGGAAGGGGTGCGCGGGGACGGCTGCGGCGACGCCGCCGGCTGCTGCTGCGGCCTCCTCTTGCCCTTGGAAGGAGGCATGGCGGCGGCGAGAGGCTGTGGGGGCGTTTGGTTTCCGGATGTGCCGAGCCTGGCTTGTATCTAGGAGCCAGGCTCCCACCAGCCGGGTCGGATCTCATCCAGCTAACCAAACGCGCTGGGCTCGGGTAGGGTTTCTGCAGCTGTAACAGTGTAACTGATTACAAAGCTCTATTGTTTCTTCCCCTTAATAAGATTGCAAGTACCATCACACTTCACGGGAATGGAACAAAACTCAAGGATTTCGATCCATTATCTTCTTGAGTTTCAGCAACAATATTTATAAAACACTCATCTAATGCTGCTCCACATATCAGGGAATACTGAAGAATTAACACCAAGAATATTTTGGTCCATTAAGATTTAAAAGACGTAAACTTTGGCTGGCATCCAAGAAAAACTGCCAGCTGGCATCTACAACTAAAACAACCATCCCATGATAACTTAGTCATCTAGAGACATATTAAAATATCAACACATCTGAGATTATTTCTGTATCTAGGCTGCAGTTTTAGCACTTACCATTTGAAAATATCAACAGCTATCTGAGAGGATAAACAATTGTATGCTACAGATGACTCAGAGTTAATTGATGCACTTAGCAAACATGAAGCCTAACACAGGATTTGCTTAACACTCTCTAGCCTTTCAACTTTCAAACATCGCTTCTAACTAACACCGTGTACTTCTATCATGTGGACCCACATATCAATTTCAACCTGGCGGTACCTTAATAATCTGTGACTTCCCATCCTAAAAAGCTTCGGGGAGCTAGTTTTCTGCTACTTCCCAATGTTAAAACAAAAGGCTACTGCAAAGTTTAGTGCAGACAGGTTAAATACTTAAATGTAAATATTGCTCACTAAATTGCAGAAATAATCTCAGTTGCTTGCCAATATATCCAAGAATGGTATGATTCAGTAGACTGCTAGGAAGCACCAAATGCTTTACTTTTTAAACAAACATGGCAGCAGCAAGGCGAGCAAGAAACAATAGACATTTAGGTACACTACCCATTACATGCATGGAGTGTATCCCAAATGTATTTTAGTATGTTTGTAGCACTTAAATCATGTTTTAAGTATGTGCTGCTAAAACTTAAGCTAGAAAATAGGACAAAATGTTCAAGATTCAAATAAATAAGAAACTTATTTTTTCACACCATAGTAGATCAGTGCCATTTCTGGAGGGAGAAATGATACAACATCTCTCCGGATTATTATGAAAATGGTATTAGGACTTTCCCAACACAAACTTATTGGGACATTGTCGTAGATCATTGTATGAAAGATGCACAACTCAACGTAATTTATGTCTATCCAACTATTTTTTTACTATAGCACTCCATGTAATTAGTCTTCACTATATTTACATACTTAAACCACTTTAGATTAATCATTTTTCATGGTTTACGTTAAATGTAAATATTGAAAGGAAAAAGTTCATTTTAATACCTCATCAATCCACTTTGTCGGCTAGACCCTATGAGAAAAATTTAGGCTCAATTTACTCCCCTGAACAATTCCAATTGATCTAATCCACCCCTAATAGTTTTCTCCTTTTTATTTCTCTGTTTACAAATTGAATTTTAAGTTCAAATTTTATGAGTGATAGAGAACATGATGTCTTATGTTAAAAATTATATTAAGATATTTTCACGGTAATTTTAGAAAGATATAATATGAAATTGATCGCAGAGATACAATTATGCATGAAAAGTAATCATGAAAAATTTAAAATATAATTTTCTAGCATAGGGCATCATTTTATGAGTCACGTTGTAAAATTTGAATTACCACAGAAGCCGCTTAGCATAGAAAACAGGAAACAATAGGTGTCCCCCTTATCTTCTAAGTAGTTCGAGCTCCGCATTTCTAATAAGCGAAAACTATCAAACATCCAGCTTATCAAGGCAGCAGATTTTTCATATAGCTACTTATTAGAAAAGCTTGCTTCTCATAAACTCCCTATTGCTTAAAAAAATACAAAACAACCTATAATTTGAAACTGAGGAAATATACTTCCAAGTGAGTCATCCATATATATACAATTGTATAACAGATTGAAGTTGCTTTGTTTTTCGTCACGATGAAATCAGTACAGTATTCTATCATTTCTATCAAAAGGAAAGGCATGCATGCATGGATCAGCGTGGTTTTGGTGTATAAACAAGAAGTATAATATATACGGTAATGCTAGAGACAGGGCGTCCGATCCGTCGGACGTCCATATCCACTCATTCGCTGCCTGACTCGCCTCTCACCCCCTTCATTGTGTGTGCCATCTGCTCCCTCGCTCATCCCGGCATCCTCCTCCCCCACCCCGGTGGCTCCTTCCCCCATACTGGCGGCGGCGCCTCACCCACCCCAGCGTCATCCTCCCCAACCGCGGTGTCTCTCTCCTCCTGGCAGCCTCCACCCGGCGGTCCCCTCCCTGCCCCTCTCCCTCCGCGCAGCGTGGAGCCGGCGCGGATCCCAGCGACCGCGCGGGCGGGCCGGTGGCACGGCGCGCAGGGCGCAAGGCAGCGACGCGCTCGGGGTGAAGCGGCACGGGCGCGCGTAGACGGCGCGCAAGCGGAGTAGAGTGGCGCAGCCGGAAGTGGAGGCCGCGCGGCGTGAGGCAGAACGGCTCGCGCGCGGCACGAGTGTGGCGCGGCTGCGCGGGGGAGAAACAGCGTGGCCGACCACGGGCCACCGCTCCCGCGGCTTCCCCCGCACTGGCAAGGAGCTCCGTCGGCGTCCATTACGGGTAGCAGGCAGGTTTTTGATGCATATTACAGGCGTATGTTCCACGTGTTTAAGATGTTTTAGAAGAATGTTGCAGGTGTTTCATGTGGATATTGCAAAGTAGACGTAGATGTTACGATGTTGCATATGCTTCATAAACATGTTGCAAGTGCTTAATCCGGATATTGCATTCTCATTGAGATATTTATGTGGATTTTGAATGTTCCATGAAAAATGAATGCGGCGGATTTTTTTCCTCATCATCAACGGATGCCGTAACTTTTTTCGACATGTCTTTTAGTGTTGCAAACGGTAATTTTCTGTGTTGCAGATGTTATTCTTTGATGTCGCGATGGACCAATGGAGCATCCGATGGATCGAACGTCCGAGTGCTAGCAACGCCGAAATATAATATGGACCCAATGTGCTGTCTATCTCTTTTCTACTAGGCCATTAATTACTCTCTCCGTTCCAAAATATAGATCGTTTTGATAAATACGTCTAGATAAATATTGTACCTAGATACATAGCAAAAATTATACATCTAAATTTATTAAAACGATCTATTTTGGAACGGAAAGATAGTTGCATCCAAAAGTGCCACGCACAGTGAAGCGAACTGACGCTAACATGCCGATCGATGCCCTCCACAATACACGTTGCAGGCGCTAGCCAATTATTAGCCACGCGTCACATCAGATCGACTCTCTCGCAAAGTTGATTAGCCACCAAGTAAATACTGCTCAAGGCCGCTACACTAATGCCACACATGTGCGTTCCTGCTCTATTGGAGCTAGTACTAGTACTATATACACAGCTACGTCTAGCTAGCGTTGAACCTTGACCGGCGAGATGCGTACCCACCTCTCGATCGACTCCCGTTGGTGGCTCGCAACTCGCAACGAATCCCCCCCCGGCCGGCCGATTCCGTGAATGGAAGCTCCGAGTCCAACGGCCCGCGTTGCCGGCGCGGAAAGAAGGCCCCGGAACGCAGCAATCCACCACGTGCGGTGCGGCGCGGCGCGCACCCCCGTGCTCGCGGGATCCATCGAACCCTCCCTCGTCTCGTCGGCGACCGGCGAGCCTCCCGCCGCGGCTGTTGCAGCGTGTGACCTCCGCTAGCTCCAATGAGAGCGGCGATCCTCCGCGGTTGACTCCGGCACAGTGTCGTTCTGCAATTGGGGCGATGGCTTTCGGAACAAGCGATTGCCTTTGATGCCCTTCTAATTTTAGTAATTTTAGTACTAGCTACTTTCTACGCGAGTTTAAGCAGCTTGTAGATCGTTGGATGGACGGAATAGAAAAAAATTAAAGGTTGTTCAATCAATTTGGATGTTTAATTGGCTTGAATGACAGTCAAGTCTGAAAAAACAAACGACAGTTCGTGGCAAATGGGGGTCTTGCCGTCCTGGTAAGTGGTGCTAGATTGGCCGGGCTCCCTCCTATCGGAGAGATTGATTTATTGGACACCCGCACCTTTTCTAAGAACAAATTCGACTTATGGTTTCTGCATTATTATTATTATTATATGTTTTTAAAAAATAGGAATAGTTATTCAGGATCAGCCACACGAAACTGCTAATTCAGAAACATAGAATATTTGATCCTCACAAAGGAATTTAATTAGTGATTTCCTGATGACAATCTATGCTTTCGATTCCACTTCAGCAAATCCTAATAATAATAGTATCTTAAGTAATTTTGGCTGGCGTAGAGTAGATATGCTTCTTCTTGGCATAGAATAACCTGTTGAAAAAAATGCGTAATAATACAAAGATAAGACAATGTTGTGCATAATCTTGGTTTTAACAAAACCAAAACCAGTAAGAACTAATTGTTGGTCAAAGCTGAAACAATTTTACTCTAGTCAACTTTGTCCCACTGGTGTGCATGCATGTATGTGCCAACAAAATTGACATCCTTGGTGTGTGCTATAGAGGTGTTTACTGTGCTTGCTAAATCTGGTTGGCTAAAAGAGGACCCCTCTAAGGTAGTAGTACAATATTGCCCATGCTCCTTTATTTTGCCTTCTTGAGTGGGTCAAGAGAGCTTTCTTTCTTTGGCAAGCATACTTTGACATTTGTGGCTTGCGAGTGCAGTTACTGAAATGCAAGCAGAAGCATGCCAATAACGGGTGAGTCAAGTGTAAAATAATTCTCTGTAAAGTATATTAAAAACTGGTTGCATGATAGTATTTCCGTTTCTTCAAAAGACAAAGGAGCCATCATGGTGGTGGTACAGGAAGAAGCATCAAATTGAGCAACTTGCATGATTGCTGTCTGCACATTGGGTGCAGAAAAGATTGGCATATGCCAAATCAGGATCCCTTGATGGAACAAAAAGAAAAATGAATGTTCAGAGAAGAGATAACCAAAATGCACCAAGAAACTCGCTAGCTTTATTTTCCATCCATGGATGAGGAATCCTCCATTTCTTGACAGGCTATAGGGATGATGAACATTGACAGCAGAAAAGCCGCGGAATATTCCTAAGTGAAATCAATAAAGCCACGGCTTATGATAAATCTTTTAATCATCCGATCAGATAACGATGTGGATTAATCAAGACTTAGCCGCCAAAGCGGCACAGATTAGTGCAGATCATCTCATGGTTACAGCTGGATCGGAGCAAACAGAAATGTGCGGATGTGCCTGGCTGCCTGGCTCAGAAGCATATCTCTTAATGCATGGCTGATCTGGTGGTTTGCTGTCTGATTGATATCTTAATTATAGGCAGTGGAAGAACAACACCTAAGCAAAACAATGTTATCCCCGTCTTATCTGCCCCAAACATGCTACACAAAACTGGGTAATGCCTGTCCCCATCATGGACGACTAGCACGCACTCTGCTCAAATCTTTTCCGCTTTATCATCAGTGGATCGAAGATTCCGATCGAGCAGAGGAAAGCGGCAGCAGCCTGTAGTTTGCAGGACAGGAGATAATGCAAAAAATAGTCCCCTGCATGGATTCGATTAGCTAGAATACTGCTGTTCGAGATAGGATAACAATGATTAAAGTTCCAGGCCACTTCTTCGCTCAATCCAAGCTTGATATCCATCGTTAAACAAGCTTTATAATTAGTTCCCAGATTTGGCAGTTGACACAGCTTCTTTCCTGGTCTTGGGCAAGACATATATGGTTGGTCAATGGAGTCCATGCTCATCACTCCATTGGGGTTCTTATACTAGTTATTAGGTCATTTTCTTGAGTTCATTAATTTATCAGACAAATATCTGCGACATATAGTATTTCGACGTAGGGCATCTGAAGATGTAACCAAGCAGATTATTATCTGATTGAGGGTTTACATTATCGATGAAAAAAGAATATTGGAGGTTGGTGATAAACGGGAGTATCATATATATCGAAATTTTATCAGTGATAGAGAAATTTTCTGGACAAAATTTAGGAAAATTTGTTATCTCCAAAATAAAAAAACATACTTAATAATGTCGAAAAACATGAGCACGCAACCGGCTAGGCACAACGGCAACGACGACTGTAGCTAGGACGTGGATGGTTGGATCAATGGAAAGATTAGGGATATAGGATGGCCATGCCCTTTATCTGTTTGCTGGTGAGCTAAAAAAATGTGCGTACACGCTTATAGGTAGGCTAGCTAGCCGACTAAATTCAAAACATCGATATTTTTGGGTGATAATCTAATTCTATCTGGCTCCACCGATAAAATAGAAATATTGCAGTTATCGAAAATCTATCACTGATAATGTGAACCCTAACTGATACCTGTTTTCATACACAACTATCCTCTCCGATTTAGGTCCGATATTGTGACATGCGGAACCAGTTGTAGTTCGTGATACAACATGTTTGTAACCAGCGCTGAGGTGTTTGGTTCAACCTCCGCTCGTGCAAAGCTCATAAAAACTTTTTTCTTTCTTCAATGGGAGGTAAGAAAACCTTGATTCAAAAGAGAAAAAAGTTTGGTAAAACCCAGTGTCTATGCTACTAAGGGTGTCTTTGGTTGGGCTTTTGCACATGCTTTTGCTTGCAAAAGCCAAAAGCCAACCAAAGAACTTAAACGGCCAGGTGCTTTTGTCCAAAAGCAGCTTTTACCCTAGTACAAATGCAAAATCACCTCCCCCTGCTTTCAGTGGCTTTTGTGGTAAAAATTTACCCACCTGCCACTGATTATGGAAAAAAACGGTTCGTTCTATCCACTTCCCGTCCCCATCCGTTCTAGTGTCCCCATCCCGCCACCCACCCCCCGCCTCCCGCTTCCCGCCCGCCGCTGCCCGCCAGGCGGATGCCCCGCCGCCGCGCGGCCCGGCCGCCCGACGCGGGCCGCTGCCCCGCCTGGATCCGGCGCCGTAGCGCCCCGCCCGCCGCCCGACGCCGCCCGCCCAGTGCCACCCGACGCCGCTCGGCCCGGCTGCCGCCCCGACACCGCCCGCCCCGCCGCCCCGCCGCCTAGCGCTGCCCGATGCTGCCTGGCCCGGCTGCCGCTCCGACGCCGCCCATATGGATGAAAAACTTAGAAAATTTAATATTTTTCTTTCCAAAAGATACATTCACATGCGAAATAGTGAACATATTATGTTTGTACGAGTATTTTGGTTTATATACAGTCCCACAAATATTTAGGCGTATTACAGGTATTTCACCCACAGCGCACACAGTTTCCCACAGCTCACAGCTGCTCTAACCAAATGGTCTTCTGCTTTTTCCACAGCAACTTTTTCACAGTAGCTTTTCCACAGCCCACAGCTAACAGCAGCTTTTTCAAAAGTCAGGCTCCAACCAAACACACCCTGCACCTTCTCAAATAGCACTGCTTCGCTTAGGAATTAAGCAAAGTGGAGCTAATAGCTACCACAATCTCCTCGTGGTCCCTCTTTCTCTGAATACTTATAGTAGCGGTGGATTGTAACATTACGCGCAGCTAGCGCACGCGCGTGCATGCGGATTGCACGTGCGGGAGCTATGAGTAGAAAGTCCGTTTTCTCTTACGTGTGGTATGTGACGTCGTGGCAACTTGATCGTTGAACAATTGGTAGCTCTGTTGCTTACACCTTGCAGCGAACTCAGGCAAAATTCTCTGCTCGTATGTGCTTTAATTTTCACTTCGACAGTTGTGTCTATGTGCATTGTTTTCTTCTCATTGAAACACGGAGGTAACCACTGCCACGCAAGCGCTTCATTCCTTGGCTGTGCTGCTACCTTGTTACCGTGATGAGGTGGCATGATTGCACAGTCAGTAGCACGGTACAAGATGGGGCGGACTAGGTTGACATTTGGTCCCACTTGTTAGTTTGAGGAAATTTTGACACCTAAATTGTTTATAAATTTATTTTTTATAAAAAATCGAGGCGTAGTTTTCCCAAGTGAAAGTCTTATGATAATTTTGGCACACGCTTGTAGTTGTTCAAAATTTACAGAGAACAAAGGCGCCATCATCAGGCATGGAAGTGTATGTATGTAGCTTATTAAGTCCCTCATTTGGTTGATATTTGTAGCTAGGGCTATACTCCCTTTTTTTTGGACTCCAATGTGCTCTTATATATTATAACATGTACTATAAAATATACCGGTGCCATATTTTATTGATAATTGGCCAATCAAAAGTTACCACTAAAGTCCAAGGTACACGATCTAGAAGGCGACTGCAAGTAGCATCACTTTTGTGTGGTTTCCCGTCCAATAACATGTCCACATCGGCAGCCAGGCATCTCACATACACCGGAGAAGCAAGCATATTTATAGTGGGGCGCCTGTGTAAGTTTCTTTCCCAGTGTGAGCTCGCTCCATCGACCACCGGTAGCTACCACCTATCCCGGCCGGTAGCTAGCAGCAGTAGCAGCAGCGCGCTACCACCCAGACTGCCGCGCCGTGGTCTGTGCTCTTGTGGACGCACTGGCCTCCACCCATCCCTCTCACCGCGCCTCGCCATCCGCGGCAAAGGCCACGGTACAGATTCGGCCGGTCGATTTATAGCCACACCATGGCCAGGAAGTGCTCCCACTGTGGCAACCACGGCCACAACTCCAGGACCTGCGGCCTGGGACACAGCAGAGAAACCATGCCCTGCCAGGGCGGCGATAACGGCGGCGTCGGAGGCGGTGGCGGCGGGGTGAGGCTCTTCGGAGTGCAGGTCCACGCCGGCGGCGGCGGTGCGGGCGCGGCGTCCATGAAGAAGAGCTACAGCATGGACTGCCTGCAGCTCGCGGCGCCTGCTGGCTGCTCCCTCGTCTCGCCGTCGTCGTCGTCCTCGTCCTCGCTGCTGCTGTCGATCGAAGAGGGCCTGGAGAGGGCGGCCACCAACGGGTACCTGTCTGATGGAAGTGCCAGAGTTGTGGCGGAGAGGAAGAAAGGTACGTCAACACGGCGAGCAACAATTTGAAGGTGTCCTTTTAATTTGGTCTGAACTCTGAACAAGTGCATAGTTTAAGTGCCTGATTTTTTCCTATGAAAAAGAGAGAGAGGAGATTTGTTGCTTTGAAATTCAGAAACCTTTTTGTACCTAATTTCATTTTCTTATTATAACCATCAGTCTGACCTAACAAATTTGCACCATCCCCCTTTTTTCTTAAAATAATAAAACAAGTTGTGTTATCTTCTGATGCAGCAAGTAATCAAGCAACTAAGAGATATTTCCCTTCCTTTGACTAGCTCAGGGGACAACCTGCCTGTCATCCTGAAATCATCGAATTTTTTTTTCTGTTGGTAACAGCTGATGTTTCTAGACAAATGTAACGATAACATCTGTGCACTGCATCTGAACACGCGCGGCAGGCGTTCCATGGAGCGAGGAGGAGCACAGGCAGTTCCTTGCCGGCCTGGAGAAGCTGGGCAAGGGCGACTGGCGAGGCATCTCCAGGAACTACGTCACGACGAGGACCCCGACGCAGGTCGCCAGCCATGCCCAGAAGTTCTTCCTCAGGCAGAACAGCATGGGGAAGAAGAAGCGCCGGTCCAGCCTATTTGACATGGTTAGTACATCTGCATTTCATACAGTACAGGTGTAGTAGTCTTGCAACGCAAGAACAACGTTTTGCAATCGCCTGAATCATGAGTTCTTGGATTGGTCAGCCAATTAACCGATCTCGTGCGGTGTGAATCCATATGACGCAACAGGTACCGATCTGTGAGAACAATTCGAGCATCTCCGATCCGCCGAGCAGCGACGGCGCCTCGACTTCTCTGTCGCTGAACGTGCCGCGCCATGAACGCGCCGAGATGAGGACGACGGCTTTCGACCTGAATTCCGCGGAGGAAGACGACGGCAGGGCCGACGTGTCGTCGGCGTCAGGTGCAGGGACCCGACCGTTCCCCGCGGCGGCCCCGGCGGAGCTGCAGCCTTCCCATCATCATGGCCCTGCTGGTGCTGGGCACGGCCACCACTGCTCTCCGTTGGACCTGGAGCTGAGCATGTCCCTGTCCACCCCATCCGTCGGAACATGACTCGCGCGCCTAGTCATCGTCATGGGCTCACGCAGCTCGCTCCATGTTTCATCAGCGCAAGTTGCCATGGCCGGGGGTGCTGCATGCTGTGTCGGTTCTTGCCAGATGGAGATGAGGCGGTAGGCAATATTATTCGTGAAAAACGTTGTGCAAGCAGCACTAACTGTGGATACCGTACCCTGTGTACTATCTTTAGCGCCATATATATACGCGTAATCAGAATCGGTTCTGCTCCTGTATGACACTGCACATTCCTTGTTCATTCCCCTGCGCGCTAGGCATTGAAATTGCCAGTTTTTGTACAAGCTATGTATATGTTGACACAAACCAACGGCCGAGATCAATTTCTTGGTAATATGCATCGATCCAGTTCGTCTTCCTCAACCCGAGACTCTACCACCACTGACTGGTCTCTCAATGCGTGTACGCTCAAGATAACTTTTATATCCTCGTCTTTTCCTAGGATTTGTTTATGATGAACTTCTACAAGTATAACCCGTGTTCCACTTCTTTCAAAAGAGAACTTGCCAGTACCTCTAGCTAGACTCACTTCATTGAATCAGTTATCAAAGTGATCTGGGGGTGATGGTGATAGTTGTTATGATCCCCTGTACGTGTGCTGCCTCTCTCTTCACCCTCTCAGGGCAAGTACATTGGTATAGTCTAATAGGCGGTCTTATGCATTGCCACGTCATCTTGAAACGATGTAACAAACCATATATACAATAGGTTGTCTTATAGTAAATACATAATTCCATAATTTGTGCATAGAAAAAAAATATTGTGAGTTGCATGGTAACAACAACTCCTATAATGGTGAGAAAGTGATCTCATAGTCCTAAATTTTAGCCTATGAGGCGGTTGTTGTCTCCCCTCCTTCTCTCTCCGCACCTAATCAAAAATCCTTCGTGGACTTGCGTAAGACGACCTATGAGATCGCTGACGTGTATCAATGTACTTAACTTTACTCTTACTATTCCTAACTACTGGCACGGCCCACTGATGCCTACATCAACACCGTCCCTCTCCTCCCCCCTCACATATTCCTTTTTCACTCAACAGCCACAAAATCCACTCTACCCCGCCTTCGCCAACACCCCAACCGGCTCTTGCAAGCGGCAAGCTGCTGCCCTAAGTTGCCCTGCTGCCACCCATAAGGCCATATCAACCACGGGCCCTGCCCCCACTGGCAACGTTCTAACAGAAGAAAAATAATGTTCCAATGATCAAGATGATGGATTGTTACATATAGTTTGAGCTTAAATAATTTTAGCATGCGAATTGAGTTACTTCCTTATGGTGGATCTACCCATCTGGTTTCAAGTAATAAACTCTACATGGGTGCTGGCATATTTTAGATTTATTTTAAAAATTAACAATGCTATTCTTTTAGTGTTAGAGACGAGACGTGCTAGTAGAGAACGAGGCGTATGTGGTTGTCAATTTCCAAATCCATCATACTCGTCTCTCAGAGGCGAGCTCATATGGTAGTGTGTGTGTGCATTCATACAATTAAGTGTTTATGGTTGTATATAAGGACAGTCCAACCCGCTGTCTAGGATAGTTTTGTGTAGTGTTTATACGAGATAACAAGTATAGAAACTACTTGCTAGTGTTTGGTTGATGTTAGAATTGGCTGCATCTGAAGGGTACACATTGTATCACAAGAATCACTTTGCATACCGCCCCAGTCTGGTGCCTACTACCATTATCGGCATTAGTCACGTATGCTTCCACATGCTACGACAAGGGAGATTCAATTCAGATAGCAATGGCCAGCTGCAGTATCGCGGGGTGTTATATGCGTCGTGTACTCGTATCATCATTCCGATTGGGGGACCTGCAACCACGATACCTTCCAGATCTACGATACGGTTGGTGCGTAGGTCGGCCGTACGGACAAATGCGTGTAGTCCAGATTCATTCATGGAGCCGCAGGGTCTTGCTACACGGCGCCAAGTACGTGGCCAAATTGGGGAGCCCTGCACCAGTCGTTTCATGTAGCACCTGGCCGCCCGGGGTCCCAACTCCCAAGTGGACAGAGCGCCAAGCCAACCAACCTGCGGAGTGCTTTCATGCCCAGTTGCCAATTGGGCTAGCACAACTGAGAATCTGAGATAGGATGACAGGAATATCTCCCTTCAAGATCTTCTTCGTTCCTGGTGCGGCAGCAGGGGTGTATGCTGGTGGTGGAAACAGTTGACGTGGGAGCAGACAAAAGCTAAGGGTGTTTGGCGCTTTATCAGGTACCGTGTGCAGTGTGGTGTCTCAAGAGTTTCAGTGTGGCAGGTAGCAGAGGATATAGATAGATGACATAATTTTTTTTCACTTGCTGCTTTTGGGCGATTGATACATGGCACTTGGCAGGCAGCAAGGAGTGTGTTTTTTTTTTTGCCTGCAAAGGAGCCTCGTGTGCTTGTTAGCACCATGGATAATCAACACGACAACACCCCACCCAACAAAAGCCATGTAATGGAAAAAAGATAAAAATCCGCGGGAGGCTATAAACTTTTATCACCAACTTATATGGGGAGCTAGCTAGTGGCTACTATTAGAATATCCGCTGGCTTCGCGTCAGTTAATGGACAATGGATGTTCTATTTCTCTTTCAGATTCGTATCCTTCTAAGATTTTTGTTGTATCTCACTTAAATTTTAAAACCAATATGTATTTTGATCCAACTATATATCTAGATCAACTTCTTCTTGTTTAAACCCTAACACTACCTGTTTTCTTCACATTACCTCCCTACTCCATCCTCCTGTGCATGACCTATATATGATGGGCTTATGGAGCCCATATCTTGCAATGCAGCTACCCAAAAATAACTACAAAGCCTTAAATTGGATGCGGTTGTATGGTACTTAGCCACTATAACTACTAATTAGTTGTATAGTGGGGCATTGAGACTAATCAATATTACAAATTTACAGCTTTTTAAATGAGACATCACTAGATGTGGTATGATTAGATACTTTTTTCTTAGATTGAGACCATTACTCATGGGTCCACCTATTTACCTGTTGACAAGTTATGTGTTAAATAAACTCAAATTCAAATTTTACTAGAGGTACATGCATTTATTTATACAACAAATATTAACTACAATTTACATATTGATCAATTGTAAAAATATATCTAATACACAAAAGAATGGCTCATAGTTATGAAATAAAGAACAAACATATATTTTTAAAAAATAAATATAATTTTAGAAAAAAATAGATGTGACATTAAACTTATGTTACGAAAATGGAATTTTATACGTGCACGGATAATATGTCTTGATAAATGATATTTCTATACAACACTCGAGTGAAATAGCTTCTTTTAGCACACGATTTTCTTAACACTAGATATAGATCCAATAGTTAGACATCTACTTCAACCTACAGTATAACTAGCATATTCTTCAACCTCATCAGTTTCCTCCCCAATCCATACTGCCTCATTCTCATCCCAACGTGCCCTTCCCCATGAAACGACAGGTTAATGGCTAACGTAGAGGATTTTCATAGGATTCTAAATGGATAAGAAATTCTAAACACAATCCTCAACATATAATGCATATAGATACTAAGACAGATAATGAACATAGAACAATAATTTATCAGCAATGATATTTATGCTCGATCAAACACTAGATCTGTTACATCAGATCATCGTACTATAAGTCACCTTAAAAAGATAACATGAAATAGATGTGTGCAGAAATTAAGAGGCAGCAAATTCTGATTGTTTAGAATAGCAACGGATTAATTTCATACCTTATAAATCATGCACAAATTAAAACAGTAGCCAACGAAAGAAGCATAAATATTAAAGTAGTTATGAGTTCAAATCAAACAGATTTTATGGTTAACAGTCTAATGAAAGACAAATAGCAATTATTAACTCATATTTAAGATAGATATATGATTATGAGGATCAATGATACCATAAATCAATAAATTTTATTCATAAAAATATCTAAGTGGACATGGTTTGAACTAAGATTAGTACTCAAACCTAAAATGTTGTGCCAAGCCGTGCACTGGTTCCTTTCCTTACGCTCTATTTCCTTTGTCATAGTTATTTTCATTTTTTTCTTTGTGATCTTGAATAAATATTTTTGTTACCAATCTTGAATTTTACTTTTTTTTTCCTTATTTATGCATAACAATCGAAATATTTGTCTCTAGTTTGAGTCGTTCAATCGTTGAAGTAAGCCACATGTGCGAAATATGGCATGGAGAGGGGAGATTCACTTGTGATGAGTCTGCTTTTTTTTTTAAAAAAAATGGCATTGGTTATTGTACCCATTGCATTGAATATATAAAACTACTATCATATCTAGTATGCCATTTTGTAGTCACCCAATGCCGAAGTATAAGTTTAGAGTTGGAAGACATGTCTTTTTAGCTAGAAGCAATGCAATGCTTAATTGGCATTAAAAAATATGATTGTGCCAAATTAAAATAATTTTATTCTAATAATATTTTTAGAGCAATTTCAAATTTAACACAAAGCTCTTGCAAAAGAAAATCGGATTCCTGGATTAACAACGGCCAAACTATCATCATCAGAGACAAAGCTCGTATGCATGCACAGCGGCGCCCGGCACGCACAGGTTGTCCGGTACGGTACCCGGCCGCGCCCCGGCGACGACTGTCCAGTGTCCACGACGACGCACCCGGAGCAAAACCCTATCCTTCCAAGCTTGCTGCCTATCCGGCCATCCGGGGGACCACGGGCCACGTACGCAGGCCACCGCGCGCTCCCGGGGGCAAGACGCTTGTATGATTTGGACGCTGCGCGGGGCGCCTTTCGGGCGACGGCGACGCGGCAGCGACCCTGTCCCCCCGCCCCCTCCCCCGTCCCTTCCACGTCCTCGCCTCTCTTGATTCGGCCTGCCTCGGAGTCGTCCACACGCGCGCGCGCGCGGGCGTTCGTGACATCTGCTCGGCGGGGCGCGCGCGCAGCCACATGCTCCGCCGCGCCGGCCCGCGCGCGGGCAGGCGCGCGCGCGTGTGGACGCCGGCGACCCATGCGAGGATACGGTCGGTGGCGCGGGCTGCGTGGCGGCAGGCGCAGGAAATGGTATGCTTCGGCGTGATGATGGCGCCGTAGCCATCGCGGGCGATCGCTCTTGTGGATATCCTTGGAGGTTCTTTGTTCGTGTGGATGCTTGGTTTGTGGAGTTGGCCAGTTGGGTCGTCGGAACGAATGCTTTTGCTTTTGTTTTGCACCGGATTATCAGGACCACTGTGGCTGTCGCCAGTAGCCCAGTACGGCGGCCTGCATACGTGTTTCTTGCTTCTCTTGTTTGTACTAGGTGTGTGTATCTGCGTTGGATCAGTGTACGAATATATCGGTTATGTACGTATATGCACTGGATCTAAAGATATAAAAAGTGGTGGTACTTCTTGTGTACTCCTGTTCTCTGAAAAAAAGAGAGGCAATTTTCTCGTACAAGCGAAACAGAGACCGGGCATAGACCAAAGGCTTGCTTGCTTCATGTCAAGCAAAAACAGAGTACGTTGGGAACTCTAGCACACCAAACTATTTTTTTTACAGTACTACTGGATAGAAAGAAACCTCGCTCTAACCTCCATCTAGGAAACAACAAAGACGAACAAGGTTTGCAGTGACCTACAGCGGCTAGCCCTGCTTTGCGGGTGTTAATCCGGTGTAAGTCAATTTCGTCAGGAGGCGCAAGCGGGTCTGATGGCATAACAGCTACACAGCTTTCAGCAAAGAGTGGACCACGGCGGCTAACTCTGCATGGCAGTGGCTGGCTCGTCGTGGGACATCGTCGTTATTGACGGCGCTAGCTATGATGATGGGTTATCATCTGAAGACCTTGTGTCCAAGCGACGTGCTCCTGTTGGTTCATGAGCTGCGGGGTTGTGGAGTATTCGGTGGTGTCGCTACCTCCACTCGACCAACCTCCTCCCCCGCGCTCCTCGCTTTCGTCGTCGCCTCCTCCTCCTCCCCTACGCGCCTCTAGTCGTCGCCGCCTCCTCCCCACGCGCCTCGCCGTCGCCACCTCCTCCTCCTCCCCCGCGTGCCTCGCCGTCGCCGCCGCCGCCTCCTCCTCGCACGCCTCGCCATCGTCGCCGCCGCTCCTGCTGCACCTGCGACCACCAGCATCTAGCTTGGGCCGGCACGACACGCACGGGCCGACCATGCCATCGTGCCGGCACGGCATGACCACGCGCCCTTTGTGCCGTGCTTGGGCCACGGCGGCGGCATAGCACGGTTCGCCGACCGTGCCTTGTCGTGCTGTGCCCAATCGGGCTCGTGCCGTGTTGGGCTGTACCGCCCATCTGGCCATCTATACTTGGGAGCAAAGAGTGTGTGAGCGCTTTTCTTGCAAAAGGTGCCATCATGATTGTAGGTTCATGATTTTAAGAAGTCAAACTTTGCAAGATTTAATCTAATGACACAGATACAATTAAATTCGTGTTTAGTGTACATACGTTGTATCAATATATTTTTATTTCAACGTGCTTTTTAAAATGGCGTTGTTCTTGCAGCAGCTACCAGCAATATTGTAAGAGAAGCGTTTTTGAAGCAATTTAGCACGAGAGGCTTATTCTCAACTACTTTATGAATTGATTGAGAACTGTCAATTAGGCCTCGGTACATATATAGATTATTAACACTGGCCATATTACAAATTAAAGATGGCATACACCTAGAAACAAAGAACCATAAGCTGCAAAGGGATGTTTTATAAATAACTCTCTCTCTCTCTAAAATATAGCGAGGAATCTAAAATTAGTGATTAGAATATTCAGATTAAAATGTTTGTCTTATATGCTTAAGATATTTGGATTAGAATATGCGGCTTGTGTATTTGTTTATTCGTTGATTAATTTTTATCCTCTTGTAATTAGTGTTTTATATGCTCAGGAGGTTATTAGTTTTTTATTAGTTTTATATGTATTGCAGGATCGTGTTAGGTTGGCGAAACCAACGTGACAGCCCGTGTATTATGTGGTTGTAAAGTTCTACTCGATACTCATAATATTTATCACGAGTACGTATCTAACAAGCAGCCTCCTTTCCCTAAATTTCTAGGGTCATGACTATGCGCCCTAAATTCATATCATCTCCCCAGGCGGTTCCACCTAAAGGGAACACTTCTGTAATAACGTTCTCTCAACTGTCAAACACGGCTATATTGACACGGCTATAAATAAGAACTACCGAAGAGATCTCTCCTATAGGATCCTTGGCACAAAGACTTAAAACGCACATCCAAACTAGTAGATATAGGGAAATTAAAGAAAAACTACTTTATTAAATCAAACAAGCTACATATGGTTTTGCCTTTCGGGAAATCCCAAACTCTTAAAACAAAGAAGGAAAAATATTACCTTACACGGGTTATTCTACGACAGGCTTGGTGGCTATTTTACAAGGATGGTACTAGGGATTTTATTATTTTTTGGGACTCTCAGCATGATCTTCGCTCTCGGAGGTTCTAGCTTCTCTCTTTGATGCCTTCGT